>NC_137122.1:6103169-6703169 GCF_949319135.1 Squalius cephalus
CTCCCATGCTGGAATTCATCATCAGTGAAGCTCCTCCCACAGCGATTCTCCAATAAATGCTGTAAATTCCCATCAGCTACAAGTGAAGACGAGCATCAGAGCATCAGAGCATCAGGAAGAGCTGAAATCTGCAAAGACTGAGTTTATTAAAGAGGACAGTGAGAACATGAGTGATCCAGAACCCTGCAGAATGAAACACACTGAAGATCCTGAAGAACAAAGAGGTTGGTGTTTATTCTTCATTCATTCATGATGCTGAAGAACATTCATGTTAGAAACATTCAAGCACTTCATCACATTTAGATAAACAGTTCAACTATGAAACGGTACAGAATGTTCTGGGTTTTCTTCAACAAATGGTCAGTAAAGGGAGGTTTGAGACATTTTATATTGATTGTGAAAATCAGATCAAGTGAAATACTATTTTAACTGTTTTTTTACATTTATTTTATACCTGGTTCCCAATTTGCAACAACATTACCAGAAGTTCAGTCATTTCAACATAGTTTACAATTTTTTTTTAGGAATAGTCAGTAAACACCAAGTTACTGAAAAAGTTGTATTTGTCGAATATCATACAAGTTATTCATAGTTATAGAGATTCTTCTTACATTAACTTTGGTAACAGGGTTGATGAATACAGTCAATGCTACAGCTTGTGTAAAAACTGAGACAATGGATTGAGATTATTTTCTTGTCTTCCCATCATGCAGTAGAAAGAGCCCAGATGATGTCACTTCCTGTGTGTCACAGTTTTAAGAAATGCTGTTTTAAAAGGAGGAAAATCATGTCAGGAGTAACAGGGTTGAGTGAAACATGTAGGACACAGATAAAGATGATAAAATAGTTCATTTAAAGCCAGTTAAAGTTAAGGCCACTCTACACTTTGAGCTTGTGAAGTTTCTACAGACACTGCAACGGCCGTGAAATGACGTCACATTCTGCGGCAGCTTTTTTACAGACATAAATTTAACATATAACAAATAATAATAATACAAAATTTAAAAATAACCAATCCACTCCACTTGAATGCTAAACGCTTGTGTTATTGGACTGTTGAGCAGACGCGTCTCAAGCCTATTAGTAATCCAACGCTGGATACTCTTATAGATTACTCCCGGGGATCACGGCTGAACGCGTCTTCTCAACACTCACTTACAAACATTTTCTCGCCTTTCATGCGTCTACTCTACACCCGTACCACTAAAAGACGGATTATATCTAAGACGTTAGTCAGAAATTAGTAGGCCTATTAATATTGATAGCATCACTGGTAGCATCGTTGCTAACTTACTGTCCATCTGTTAAATGGCGAATATATCAGATGTAAGTAGTCCATCTTTTGGTGCAGGTGAGGACACATTTGAGCTGCACGCGGTGCAGTCTGAGCGGGAAGCTGTTGAGAAACAGATCCACGACCTTTTAGTGAGACAAGCCGAGCTAATAGACCGGCGGTTAGCTCTTGAAACATCACGCGCTGATGCTCACAAATCAGAGATTAATGTTACTAACCCGCTGACTCCGACCTCGTCTACTCCGTGCGTTACTCAGCATCGGTCCCGAGCGTCGAGGTCGCGATCGCGATCAGCCATGGTCTCGTTCACTCCGGCTCCAACATGCCATCACGAAGCCTGGATATTTCCGCAGCGGAAGACGCGAGTCAGGTCTAGACCAAGAAAACTCTCTCCGACCCTCCCGGTTTTCGAGATATCCACACAAAACCGCTTCTCCCCTCTTCGCGAAACAGAACGCGATGCTGTGATCATCGGCGATTCCATCGTTCGACATGTACACGCTACGTTAAATAAAAGTAAGGTGCATAGTCACTGCTTTCCTGGTGCTCGTGTTTCTGAAATCGCTGCTCGCGTTCCCGAGATTCTGAACGAGCGCGTCGGAACTGTGGTCCTGCACGCGGGAGGGGCCGACATCAGGCTGCGCCAGACAGAGGTTCTGAAGAAAGACTTCAGGAATCTGATCGATACGGTACGCAGCACATCGCCTGATATAACGATCATTGTGTCAGGACCGCTTCCCACGTACCGACTAGGTCATGAAAAGTTTAGTAGATTATTCGCGCTAAATGAATGGTTAATATCATGGTGCAATGAGCAGAAACTGCTCTTTGTAAATAATTGGAATCTGTTTTGGGAGCGTCCTAGGCTTTACCGTGCTGATGGCTTACACCCAAGCAGATTCGGATCGGATCTTCTGTCAGATAACATCTCCAAAATGTTAAATACCTTTTGACTAGTAACCAAAAGTCCAAATCATAGTCTCTGCTGCACCAATTTAACTGATATAAATAGTGTAGAACATTGCATAGAAACTGTGTCTATTCCTCGTTTAGTGAGATCAAATAATAAATCTACTGCAGGATCTAGAAAAAATCTAATTGTTATTAACCTGTTAAGCCTCACCAGTGCGTCGGCGCACTGAAGCGGTTTTTTTTATATATAGCTCAAAGTTACTATCAGATTTAATGTTATACTTCGACAAACTATACATCATTAAAAAGATATAAGACTCAAGTTTCAGTATTTGACCACTATTGTATTCTGAGAAACTTATAGCGACAGTTATTTCTTAATTTGTGTCAGGAGTTATGAAATGAAAAAATGAGTCGATACCTTTAATATGAATTATGCGCGTCAGCCGCTTTCATTCATAAAAAACTCCCGTGCTGTCGTCATGACAGCGATACACAAAACAACGTCCCTCAGGGCTTTAGCTCAAAAATGTGCAGATTTGGAGAAATATTGATATATTCTCATAGATTCACATCATATTTCTATAGACAGGAATAATATTTATTGAATTTATACCCAAATGCGTCGATGTAATCATTATGAGCGATTGGATACTCTGATACTGTGTTTTCAATCCATACCAACAGCCTGAGGGCGCTATATGCACAATAATTGTCCATATATGGAACATGAAGAAGAGCCATGATCATGTGACATTCCAGGACGTCACTGATACACACAAAGCTACAGAGTTCGCGCTGTAAAATGCAGATACAGATGTTTTGAAGATAATAAACATGATTGCAATGATATTTGAGTTACCTGTGTTTTTCAAGACATGCCAGGTATTTTCATAATAATAGATTATATTTATAATGTAATGCTAATCTATATAGACTATCATTGTGCAGAACAGTATACAATAGTATATTTTCTGTCTGATTTTTTTATCTGAAGCCAAATTAGATCACAGAAGATTATTTAAAACACTCCACTTGCGTTATAAAAGTAAGTTTGGAGCACAAACATGGTTTTAATCTCATAAATTGTCGTGTATTGATGGTGTGCTAAGCTAACATGCTAGCTAGCCCTAGGTGCACCTGCAACCTAGAAGTTATACTTTTATGTTTTTTTTAATGCTTACTGAAAGTTTCTTTATTCAAGAATGTTCTTTATTCTTTATTTAAAATGTGAGGTGAACTTTGAGAAAATAAATTAGGGACTGAAACCCTGTGAATAGCCAGTCGTTAGTAACTATAATGCAGACAAAAGAAATGCATATTTCGAGCCATAACCAGGCTGGAGAGGTGTGAATGTGTGCAGGGGGAGACTGAGACTGGGGCTCGTTTGCACCACAAAACAATATACTGGATAGATGGTTAGAAGATGACAATAAACATCAGAAGCATCTTAGAGTCAAATCAAAATAAAGTCACATGACATGGTCTTGAAAAACATTTAACTAAATACAGAGTTTTGGACTTATTATCTTCAGATTTTAAACATAAAATGTTTAGACATGTGGCTTTAGCTGTAGTGCATTTCTAGATTGCTCCAGTGCCAACTTCAATTTTATTTTCATGAGGATGTTTCATAAAAATTAATTTCTAATAACTTTACAAAACTTTGAAGCTATTTATAACAATTTTTGTCATTATGATAATAATTAATTCTACATTTACAATAAACTGCCAGGTGTCAGCTTTCAAATGAGACCATACTTGTGCTTTTAGTACAAAGGGTTCATGAACTGTATCTGTTTCAGTTTGGGTATGTCATTTCTGGGGATTTTTCAAAAGTGGGGTTGCAGCTTAACAGGTTAAACCAGAAAATGTTGCTATTGGTAATCAAAAACAATTTCTAAAGCTAGGTCTTCTAAACATTAGATCACTCACACCTAAGGCAGTTATTGTAAATGAAATAGTCACAGATAATAGCTTCGATGTACTTTGCCTTACTGAAACCTGGCTTAAACCAAATGATTATTTCGGTCTAAATGAGTCTACTCCATCAGGATACTCCTATAAGCACGGCGGTGTTGCAACAATCTATAGAGATGTTCTCAATGTTACTCAGAAAACGGGTTATAAGTTTATTTCATTTGAAGTACTTGTACTAAATGTTAAGCTCTTAGATGTTCGAAAAACATCCCTATTATCTCTAGCCTTGGCTACCGTATATAGACCGCCTGGGCCTTACGCTGATTTCCTAAAAGAGTTTGCAGATTTTCTCTCAGACCTATTAGTTAATTTCGATAAAGCATTAATTGTTGGAGACTTTAACATACACGTAGATAATCAAAATGATGCGTTAGGGGCTGCGTTTACAGACTTATTAAACTCCTTTGGGGTCAAGCAAAACGTTACCGGACCAACTCATCGATTTAATCATACACTCGATTTAATTATATCGTATGGAACCGATCCAACCGATATAGATATCATTCCACAAAGTGACGATGTCACTGACCATTATATGGTAACTTGCATATTACGTATCCCTGTAATATATCATGCTGCGCCGCGCTATCGATTAGGCAGAACAATCCTTCCATCCACCATAGATAATTTTTCAAATAGCTTATCGGATCTGTCTCGGCTGCTCAGTGAACCCAAACAAACAGATGAACTTGAGGAATTAACTAGCACTATGAGCACCATTCTCTCTGGATCATTGGATGTTGCACCCATTAGATTAAAAAAGGTCAGAGAGAAAAGTAAAGCACCATGGTACAACAATACTACACGTGTTCTAAAGAGAGAAACCCGTAATTTAGAGCGTAAATGGAAACAAACTAATTTAGAGGTCTTTAGAATCGCATGGAAAGACAGTATGTCACGTTATAAAAAGGCCCTAAAAGAGGCCAGGGTTGAGCATCTCCGCAAACTAATAGAAAACAACCATAATAATCCTAAGTTCTTATTTAACACCGTGGCTAGACTAACAAATAAACAGATGTCACCTGAACAAAATATTCTGTTACAGTTTAGTAGTAATGATTTCATGAAGTTCTTCACTGAGAAAATAGAAAACATCAGAACCACAATTGTAAACGTTCAATCCTCAATCGCGCCTTATAATTCAGCCTCAATTATCACCCCGCAAGAACAATTACAGTGCTTTACAACTATAGAACAAAAAGAGTTAAATAAACTTATCACTTCATCTAATACAACAACATGTTTACTAGATCCTATACCAACTAAACTATTGAAAGAAGTGTTACCTGTAGTGGAAGAGCCTCTCCTCAATATTATTAACTCGTCTTTATCTTTAGGTTATGTTCCAAAAACATTTAAACTGGCAGTTATAAAACCTCTCATTAAGAAACCACAATTAGATCCACATAATCTAGCAAATTATAGACCCATTTCAAATCTACCTTTTATAAGTTGTGTCTGCTCAACTGGGCTCTTTCTTACAAGAAAATGACACCTATGAAAAGTTTCAGTCTGGGTTCAGGCCGCATCATAGCACTGAAACTGCGCTCGTTAAAATCAAAAATGATTTACTTTTAGCTTCTGACCAGGGCTGTATCTCAATATTAGTTTTACTTGATCTTAGTGCTGCGTTCGATACTATAGATCATACAATACTCTTAGATCGACTACAAAATTATACTGGTGTTCAAGGACAAGCATTAAGCTGGTTTAGATAGTATTTATCTGACCGCTACCATTTTGTTTATTTAAATGGAGAAAAATCTATCATAACTCCAGTAAACTATGGAGTGCCGCAGGGATCTGTGTTAGGCCCTCTATTATTCTCAATATATATGATGCCACTTGGAAATATTATAAGGAAACATGGAATTAGTTTCCATTGTTATGCTGATGACACTCAAATCTATATTTCATCACGGCCAGATGAAAACGCTAAATTATCCAAATTGACAGAGTGTGTTAAAGATATAAAAGATTGGATGACGCGTAATTTTCTTTTATTAAATCCAGACAAGACAGAGGTACTACTTATCGGTTCAAAAAACCGCCCACAAAACCTCTCACAATACAACTTTAACATAGTAGGATGTCCTGTTACTTCATCCTCTACAGTAAAAGACCTGGGTGTTATATTAGACTGCAACCTGTCTTTTGAAAATCATATTTCATATGTTACAAGAACAGCCTTTTTCCACCTTAGAAACATTGCTAAGCTACGTAACATGCTATCAGTTTCTGATGCAGAAAAGTTAGTTCATGCATTCATGACCTCGAGACTAGATTACTGTAATGCGTTATTAGCTGGTTGTCCTGCATCTTCAATAAACAAGCTACAGTTAGTCCAAAATGCCGCCGCTAGTGTTCTAACTAGATCAAGAAAATATGATCATATAACACTGATTTTATCATCACTGCATTGGTTACCTATAAAGTTCCGTATTAATTACAAGGTATTGCTACTGACTTATAAAGCCCTAAACGGCTTAGCTCCAGTCTATTTAACGGATCTTCTATCGCCCTATAATCCATTGCGCTCTTTAAGGTCACTAAATTCGAGGCTTTTGGTCATACCTAGGATATCCAGATCCACCAAAGGAGGGAGAGCATTTTCACATTTAGCACCAAAACTCTGGAATAACCTTCCTGATACTGTTCGTTGCTCAGACTCGCTCTCCCAGTTTAAAACTTGATTAAAGACGCATCTCTTCAGCCAGGCATTCATATAATACTTTTAATCATACAGTTAAATCCGACCTCTAGTTTATAAACGCCAGAGGAGAACTGGCCCCCGACTGAGCCCGGGTTCTCCCAAGATTTTTTTTTTTCTCCATTATGTCACATGATGGAGTTTTTCGGTTCCTTGCCACTGTTGCCTTTGGCTTGCTCAGTTGGGGATATTTGGGGATATTTAATTTAATTAATCAATCAACGATACTATTGATCAGCATTACCAAACGTAGACGTTCCACTAGAAACAAACATTGATGTATTGTTTTAATTTATTACTGTGAAGCTGCTTTGATACAACCTATGTTGTGAAAAGCGCTATATAAATAAACTTGACTTGACTTGACTTGACTTATTTCTCACAGGGTAATTCACTTGAGCTTGTGTTTCTGGTGTCCCACTTTCACATGCGCATGAATGGAAGTCAGTGCAAGGAAAATGTTTTAGTCAATTAAATATCAATCTCAAAGTTGGTGTCAAAAATGGCAGTATTGTATATTTTAATGTTAATATCATGTTAGATAATTGTGTCATTGATCAAATATATTTAATAGTTATTACTAAAGAAACATGGGATTTGTGCCTATAATGTTTTTAAGATAATAATTGGAAGATAAATTTACCTCGTTCATGGAAAGTTTTAAGGACATATAATCAATTTATAAAAAGGCTTCAAATTCTCAGAATATTTTATAACAATTGTCTAATTTCTACTATTACATCAGGACTCACTTTCATGTTCTTTCACTTTATATATCTCTCTTTGAATTATTTTGATGTACTGAAAATTAAATGAATAATTTTGCTTTCCTGTCAGACCTGATGGAAGTGAAGGAGGAGAGTGAAGAACTGAGTGAAGTGAAGGAGGAGAGAGAAGAACTGAGTGAAGTGAAGGAGGAGAGTGAAGAACTGAGTGAAGTGAAGGAGGAGAGAGAAGAACTGAGTGAAGTGAAGGAGGAGAGTGAAGAACTGAGGGAAGTGAAGGAGGAGAGTGAAGAACTGAGTGAAGTGAAGGAGGAGAGAGAAGAACTGAGTGAAGTGAAGGAGGAGAGTGAAGAACTGAGTGAAGTGGAGGAGGAGAGTGAAGAACTGAGTGAAGTGGAGGAGGAGAGTGAAGAACTGAGTGAAGTGGAGGAGGAACATCATGTCCAACCTGGAGGAAAACCTTTGAGTCGCTCAAAGACTAAACAGACATTTTTAAAGAAAAGAAGAGCCAAGAAATCTTTCACCTGCACTCAGTGTGGAAAGAGTCTCACAACCAAACGAAGTCTTCAGATTCACATGAGGATCCACAGTGGAGAGAAGCCGTTCACATGTGATCAATGCGGGAAGAGTTTCACACACAAATCTAATCTAGATGCGCATAGAAGAGTTCACACCGGAGAGAAGCCGTTCTCATGTGATCAATGTGGCAAAACATTTATTTGTGCATCAGAGCTGAAGAGACACCTGACAGTTCATACGAAGAAGAAGCCGCATTCATGTTCTGTGTGTGGAAAGAGTTTTTCATGGCTGCCAACTTTACATAGACATGAGAAAATACACACTGGTGTGAGAGAGTACATGTGCTTTGAGTGTGAGAAGACTTTTACTACAGGGATAGATTTAAAACGGCACCAGAGAATTCACACTGGAGAAAAACCTTACAAGTGTTCACACTGTGACAAGAGATTCAGTCAGCCATCATCTCTGAAAACACATGAGATGATCCACACTGGAGAAAAACCTTACAAGTGTTCACACTGTGACAAGAGATTCAGTCACTCATCAAATATGAGATCACATGAGAGGATCCACACTGGAGAGAAGCCGCACACGTGTGATCAGTGTGGGAAGAGTTTCTTTATTAAAAGTGACCTGAAGCGACACATGAAGATCCATGCAGTGGAGAAACCACATATGCAGTATTTAGTTTGATCAAACTCTCCAGCTGTGTTCCTGTAACTCTTCTCCTCGTCTCTCTCTGCTGTGATCATGAAATACCGCAGAATGATGATAATCAACAGAAGAAGACAAACCAGCCCGAGACTCACGGCTATTAAAACCATCACCACACACCAGCTATAAGTGGAGATCAGTGTTGCCAGATGTACGATAATTATCGTATTTGTACGATAATTTTGACCTCTGTTCGATTTACGATAAATAATGAAAACAATCTCAGAATTGTGTGACACTTCAAATGATGGTGGTTGTAATCATAGGGCTTCTATACTCATTGATCTAGCTGTGGATTCTACGTCTACCGTAAGAAGAACCTGAGCGTGGAGATACGCATGTCTTTCATCTCATCTCACGTTATGTGTTCTCGGCCAATCATTGTGGAGAATGACTCTCTCATGAGCACAAGTTAATGTTCTTTTTGTATATTGTAAACAAAGTTGTGTATCATTAACATGTCATCTCTGTATGTTTTGCAAGAAGAAGAAAAAAGTTTAAAAAAAAAAGTAAAGAGTTCTTTCCGCGGCGCTTAGGCCAGTTTTTTCCAAGCCGAGGTTGATATTTTAGCAAAAAAGTCATTTTCATGTCGTGTCAATAAGTTGTTGGTCAATAAATAGGTGTATTCTGTACGTTTGACTTGTGTACGATAATTTTGAGCTTCTGGTACAATACTTGGACATTTCCAGTCTGGCAACACTGGTGGAGAAGGAGTGATTTGACTGTGACTACCTTACAGAGATACCCTACCTAAGAGATTTTGTTGCTCAGCACGTGGCAATTACACTGAACTAACACTGGATTTAGATCGCAATGTCACATCTTTGATTAACTAGAAAAGTAAGCTTTTAAACAAGGTTAATACGAATCCATTTCAGTGTCAGTAGTTTATTTTTCCTAATTGTCTTTATCCTTGCTGTTTTAAAAAGTGTATGTGTTTAAAAATACCAGAAGTGAGATACATGGAACAATCCATGCACCGCATTATTACACCTTTTTCTAAGGCTACGCGATATATTAAAACCATTTACAATCATAATATAGCATAGTGCTATTGTGAAATGACAAAGGCTGTGATTCAGTTAAATAAATATGCACTCTTTTTTTCCCCTCTCGCCACAACAACGCTTTAATTGTTTACATGCATGCAGATTACATTAAAATGACCTCAGATCCATTCACAGTAAACGCTGCTCTACACAAACTCAGTCTCTGTGCTGTTTGTTTAGGTTTCCAATAACGTGCGATTGGGAATGCAAAAAGTCGGACGCGGTTTGTTTCTCATAGTTGCACTGTTATCATTTATATGCGTGGAGCGTCTGAGGTTTTTCATGCCGTGAGTTTGAGTTGCGGGGGAGTGGGAGGGGGATGGGGTTTGTAAGTTGTGTCAAAAAGGGAGGCCCACTGTCTTAGACTTTGTGTCATGGGCTGGAAAAATGGTGAAGCGAGGATTCAAGTGCAAAAAGGAATATTTATTAAGTAACCGAAAAGCAATACCAAAACTACAAACAAAACCTCCCTGTGAGGGGGGAAAACAAGACAGGCATTAGACAGGAACTTGAAACACAAGGGAACATACACAACAAACCAGCACAGGACTGCAAACACAGGGATACTAAATAGGGAAGCAAACAAAAGAGGGTAACGAGAAAAGCAGGTGGGGCAAATTAATCAATAATCAGGTAACAAGATGGGAGGGGCTAGACAATAGACAGGAGAGCCATGTGCTCACAACAAACCAGACTATACACGAACACATAACAAACTGAGAGTGTCAGAGCTCTGTCAACAAACCAAGATACAAACCAGACAGAAGTGACAGAACCCTGACACTAAGCTTCACTAAGGCGTCAAGGGCGGAGCAGGCTGTGCAGGGGGCCAGGGCGGACCTGACAGTTCAGGTGGCCAGGGTTGACCAGACAGTTCGGGCGGCCAAGGCGGAAACAACCCTTCGGGTGGTATTGGAGAATTTCATCTGTCTCATACATGAGTCCAATTTAAATGCATGATATAAATATTAGGGATACTAGGCCTAAGATATGGGAGGCCTAAAAATATGGGAAACAGAGAGAACAGGTCAAAAGGGACAAAATGATGGGAAACACTGAACCGGTCAAAAGTGTATGTGAGGACAAAAACTGGGTAGGGTTGTGTGAGGACAGGACAAAAACGGGGATAAGAGTGGAAAAGTACCCAAAAAAACATATATGAAGTCATATTTAAGAAGGCGCATGTGCCAGTATGGCCACCAATAGAAATTAAACATTAATGCAGGTGTTTCTAATCGTGGCAAAGTGACGAGGAGGAGCAAACAGAAAAAGATAACTATGTTAAAGCTAATTGGACACCAAGTGAGGTAACTGGACAACAAGTGATGAGAAAAAAAGATATAAGACCCAAGTGTAAACCATTGTAAGATCAGATGCCTAGCTACCATCTCATTTTGTTGAACTGCTCAATAAAGTTAATTCTTCTGAGACCTGAAACTCTGACTCTGAAAGATTTCTTCTGAGACCAGAACCAGACATTGAAGACCTGAACCAGAGATTGTGAATTGGCCATGACAGTGGCCAGGGGGCGGAGATGACAGTTTAAAGGACCCATTGCCCCCTCCCAAAATTTTCTTGAGGGCAGCTGTGGAGTTATGCTCAGGAACTGGCCCACACACCGGCTTAGGAACAGGAACAGACAACCGACTCGGCGGCGGCCATCTTGTCCAGAGACACCGGCTTGGCGGCGACCATCTTGTCTGGGGACACCGGCTCAGCATCTTGTCCGGAGACACCGGCTCAGAGGTGGCCATCTTGTCCGGAGACACCGGCTCAGCAGCGGCCATCTTGTCTGGAGACACCGGCTCGGCGGCGGCCATGTAGAGATTCAGGCTTGACAGGTAGCATGGGCGGCACCGGCAGGACCAGGAGCTTGGGCCGCACCGGCAGGGCCAGGAGCTTGGGCGTGGCCTCCAAGCCCTGTGGGACGGAGGACGACTTCCTCCTCCGTTTACTAGAGCATGGTACCACTGCCTCTTCGGCCACTACTGGGGCTGCGACAGGGAGACTGGACTGCTCTAGGACAGTGGTTCCCAACCTTTTTCCTTGGGGCCCCCCCTATGTACATATTTAACAATCCGTGACCCCCCCCCCCCCCCCCCCATAGCATATATATATATATGTATGTATATATATATATATATATATATATATATATATATATATATTAATGCTATGCACATAAACACTCACACACTGTATATAGTAACTAAATGTAGTTTTTTAAATAACATTTAATGATTTTTAATGACATGTTATTACATGAATACACAGGAAATGTTCCTTTCAGCTTCAAATGTTTCCTTTTAGCCTAATATTTTCATTTTTACACAACTAGTAAAACGCAGTTGTTTCTCTTTTTTCAGGATTTTGTGTATAAACATAGAATACTGAATGTTATGAACGTAATATTAAATATGAATGGTAGAATACTGTATGTACTTGCATGCATGCACAGATCCTTATTTTTTTACAAGGCTAATCATAACGTCAGCATAAACACATAACGCTAATGTCCACCTTGGGCTTGCATGCCTTTCACTAGTGATGGAATGTCAGGTGTAATGCCAGTGACAGCCAGTCTAAAATCGCTGTGGACTTCCAGTCTGTTGCGTGACTTTGTTTTTATAGCCACAGGGGCACTGAAGGCTGTCTCAGAGAGGTAGGTGGTACTAAAAGGAAGAATGATCTTTGTAATGGCATAGTTTGTGAGTTTAGGTGCGAAAACAGGTCCCCTGTAGCCTAGAAATCTAGACGCACCCTAGCGGCAGCAAAATGTATTTTGCAGCCAGGGCAGTCTAGCAACTCTCCATTGACTTACGAGCTGCAAAAACCTAAATTGGGTCAGGCCAATCACGTCGTGTATAGTCACATCGACAGAGTTGCGACGGTTACCTGCCACTTGAAAACAAAGAATGACGGCTGCTGCTGGAGAACATCTTTCGAATCGGCTTTGTCCACGACTCTGGAGGACTTGGAGTTAGGTTTTTCTTTGAGAAAAGAGCATAGAACGGCACTTAAGTCATTCTTAAAAAAAGATGTGTTCGTAGTTTTGCTGGCCAGATATGGCAAAAGTTGAATCTATCAGTTAGCTCCGCTGTTGGGAAAACGCTCTGGTTGGTTGTAGCGCTGTAATATTGCGTGCAGAGTGAATTTGAAAGACAGCAGTTTATCCCGCCCCTCGGACTGAGCCGTGTCTATGGAGAGTTGCCAGACCTAACATCTTGATGTAGGTCTGGCTTGCCCTGGCTATCCAAAGCCTTTTGAATCCATTCTCCTGGAAGTACTTTTTTGACAGTGAATCAGTTTGTGGTTCAGCGAGCTCATCTTCACAGCCAAGGTATTCCACATCTTCAAGCCTTGATGTGAAGGGATCCATAACCCACGACTCCTTGGATAATGCGTCAACATCCGCAAAGCGGGACTTTAATGCCTCCTGTAGCGCAGTCATTTGACGGCAAAACTCGGCATGCAAAGATGCACTCACGGTACCCCCAGAATGTTGAAGCAGCAGTGGAAAGTGTTGTAAATGCCCCTGTGACATTTTTCCAGCCCTGTACTCCAGCTTGCGCATAAAAGCATCGATTGCTTCTTTGCACTCCAAGATGTTTGACTCAGAGCCCTGCAGTCTCTTGTTGGTCTCATTATAAAGAGTGAATATGTCAGCAAGGTATGTGGTTTTGATCCAGAACCCATCAGTCAGCTGCTCCAACAGTGTGTTCACTATTTTAATGCAGGCGGGTTTGATTAACTCCTCTCCAATATTATGCAGCTTTTTTGCCTTGGCAATCAACAGCGAACACTCAAAGGAAACTTTAGTGGCCTTCTGTAAATCACTACCTGCTCTTTCGAATACTTTTCTGATGTCTGTCGATCTTTTTGATAGAGCCATCTCTTTTTTTTCTCTCTAAGAATTCCTTATCTTTGCCGATTGTCTCTGAATGCTTCGTTTCCTGGTGTCTTTTCATCTTGCTTGGTTTCATGCTGTCGTTTGCCAGTTTTTCACCACAAGACACATTCTGGCCGAGACTTGTCTTGGCCTTCAATAAAACCAAAATTTATGTAGGTTTTGTCATAGTGTCTTAACTTTTTCTTCGCCTCTGATGAAGAATCACCGCATTTACGTTTCTCTGCCATTTTCCTTTTGCTTTTGCCGTTACTATGACAACAAGCACATTGAGCAAGTGACGGTGTGAGCGCAAAATTTAAATACTTATTTTATATAAGAGATCATTTTTGACTGCCTTATCTTGGCATTGTAAGCATATGATTTTTTTAAAAACTTTGAAAAAATATTTTTATATAAAATTATTAGTGGAACATTTTATGCATCTTTATTCACCTCAAAGCATCTGTCACCAAACCAAGATACAAACCAGACAGAAGTGACAACTCTAACACTTTGGAAACCCCTGGTTTAGATGAATCGATAAATCAGTCGATTTATTAATCGATACAAAAGTAGTCGTTAGTGCCAGCCCTATAGCACAGGTTTTCTCAACCTTTTGCAACTCATGGCCCACCAATGACTGTTTACAAACATTCCGTTTAAAAACATTCCGTGGATCACCTTTCCCAATATAATGTACACAGAATAACAGAAAATTTAAAAAAGTATATAAATGAAAACTGTCCTTGCATAAAAAAGACTTGGCAGGTTTAGTCAGTAACCATTCATTCCTGTAGCATAAACAGGGCAGGTCAGACCAATGACTGAATACCGTTTCTGAAAATTCCTCTCAGCCAGAACCTTGTACTGTGTGTACGGATGTGGAAGATGTGATCCCTGTTCATGAGTCACATGCTGTTGATGACCATGTTAACACGTCTTGTTCTTTCTCTCCACTTTATAGTGTGACTCGAGATGACCTTATCAAAGCACAGCAGGCGGATGATACTCTTCAAGAATTGTTCTCTTTAGCTCATGAAGCAGGAGACAAGACTTCATCTCCCATCTATTTTCTTCAAGATGGATTGCTTAATAGACAACAACCTATGAGAGGGAGGGGGAGCCCTTATTTACGGTGGTCATCATTAAAAATGACAATTTTTTTTTGTAATGCTAGATAGGCCTATATATAACCACCATTTAGCATTTAATGTTTTGAGGTTAATTTTGAATTAGTCAGACGTTAGATAATTATATACTTTTTAAATATTTTATTTTTAAATATCAAATTGGTGTAAAATTTTAGTAACTAAGCAGAATTGCATTAGGTTTAGTAACAACAATTTATATTGTTTACATGGTACAATTTCTGATAAGCTACTTTTTTTATTGCTTGACACAAATTTTATGATTTCAATTCAGTTCAGTGCTTCTGATTTGATTCAATATTGACTCATTTGGATAAATATTAGGTAGGCTACACAAGATAGGCATTCATTTTTCTCAAGACAAAAAAAAACAAAAAAAAAACCTCACCTAATCAGCCCAGACATGCGTTTTTTTTTTTTTATTATAACAACAACTGTATTTAAAGGGGTGGTAAAACACCTTTTTTCGAAGGCTTGATTGTGTTTGTGGGGTGCACTGTAACATGTGTTCATGCTTCGTTTTTAAAAATTCGCATTATTTTTCACATATTTAACCATTATTCTACACTGCTCTGTCCCTCCTTGTAAAAACGGTAGGATAATTTCTGGGTTCTATGAAGCCCCCCCTTCAAAAATACGCAATGGGCTCAGATTGGTTGGCTGGCCCAGTGTGATGTGATTCGCTAACCGCCGAGTGCACGTTGTTCGGAAACGTCACACCCCTTACCCTTACCGGTAGTTTGTGCTTCAGTAAACAACGGCGTCAATATTGCCATACAAATTTGAGCCCGAATCAGACCCAGAGAATGTTAGCGGAGAGGATCGAGCATAACCTGTTGAAGAACGGCTGTTAAAGGACGTTTCATTAAGGTATGTTTTTTAAGACTGCAGATCTATTGTGATCGCTATATGACACTGTTACTTTTGCATTTAGAACGATTGTAGCTAAATATCTGTCGTCAGAACTATTAACCCAATACAAACACTAAACATTGGCTTTACAACGGTAGCCAAATCAAACACAAAACCATGTTTAGCATGCCTGTAGATAAACAAGCATGTAGATAAACAATACATACAAGCTATAATCAAAGACTAATTTACACTGATCATATAAACGACAACAACCACGAACATTCCAAGTTCGCTGCGCTGGTGATATTAAACACAAGTTTGTATGTGTTTGTCGGATAACTATGAATTATCATAAACAAACTGGTTTGTGAAGCCAAACAGCGTTGTCCTTCGTTTACTTCCTTGCTACAACGTACAATTAACAATACGAACTATTACAGGAAAACACACCAACGAAAAAATCATACTTACTGGTTGTGGCTCGTAAACAGCAGCTTCTGTTTTTAAAGTTGGAACTGCTCGATCTTTCAGGACTAGCCGTTGTGTGAATCCTTCATCGGAGGAGGGGTTTATGTAAATATTGGGCTTAGTGATGTCAGCAAGCCCGCAGGAATGTCGCGTAGTCCCTACTGGCCGTTTTCTGTAGTTCTTAGAAATTGATTTCTTTAACAGCAAATATCTCCCTTTGCTTTAAACTTTGAGCGTTGTAACTTTGCAGATGTTGTTTATACTCAAACAGCAACATTACACACTAACTAAAGTTAGAAAAGTGAAATCGTGTTTTACCACCCCTTTAACATTAGGCTTGTTTGAGATGCGCCTTGCCTCGCCTGAAATGTATGTGAGAGTAGGCGGCTTCAGTGAGAAGAGGAGTGAAAAAAGCACAGGCAAGCCGGACAGATCTCTCTTCTCGTAGTGGATCTGACACCTGTGAGATCAAAGATGGATATCGCGGGATTCACGCTCGTGCACAGTGCTGCTAATAAACTGGATGTAATTCAAGTTCTGTTGCTTTTATGAAAATAAATAAAATGAACAAGACACCCAAAGTACTTGTTATTTAATTCCATTCCAAATATCAATATTTTTTTCTTTAATACAGACATATGTGTTTTTATTTATTTTATTTTTTTATAAAAATTAAATTGCATAACCCAAAGAGATCGCACTGTCAGATAGTTTGGGAATATTCACACATAACATATACACATAAAACATGATATTAGAGTTTTAAAATCAAACATTTTAAAAGAGAACAATACATCACAGTTGTTTAAACCAATGAGCATTAAGCTGTGTCGTCAGTAAGTCGTTTCCCATCGTGCTTTTGATCAGCGCAGTCGGTGGAGAGCAACTATGCTTGACTGCAGAATCCGACACGTCCGCACTTAGTTAGGACACATTTCTAACCGGCATGCATCTCGCGGTGATCACCGGTGATCGGTTCTATGCAGATTTTGCTCATCTCAAACACGCCTTTTGTTCATTAGCTAGAGATCATTACTCCACGTGACGCTATAGGGCCAGTTGTTCAAAGGTAAGCTGATCGGATTTTGGTTATCGGACTGGATCAAATCTTGAAAATGGGTTGTTCAAAAGGGAAAGAAGGAATCTGAAATCAGGTTAGATCAAGGAATCCAATCCCAGTTTTAATCTGGATCAAATCTTCAGTTTGTGTTGTTCAAAACTTGTCAGTAGGATTTGGATAACTTTGATCCAAAAAAAAAAAAACAGGATTATCCTGATCCCAGGGGGTAGGATTTCAAGGTGGATTCCAGGAAGAAAATGTAGTAAAACTTTCAAATTGGTCAAACATACAACATTTGTATCATGTAATATACACAGACACTCATATTTTTATTTTGCTTTTGATTAGCTTAACTGTTAAAGTAATACATTAGAAGTAGACATTAGGCTACATACTGTATTAAGCCTTTCGGTAGCCTACTGTAAAGTAAAAAAGAGATTTTGGCGCCATAATCCCCAAACAGCTGTAAAAATCAAACGAAAATATTATATTTAATTCAAAGTGTTTTATCATTGTTTCTAAACTACATTGGCACAATCATAAGAGATGAACCAGTCAAAAGATCTTTGCAAGCAAACACAAAGGTTTTTTTTGGTGAACGCTATACAAAACTTTTCTGAGAGAACGCAAAAGCATTGAAATATATATTTTTTCCCTAACTCATATTTTTTACATGACCATGTCCCTTTGGGGGTTCCGTACAGCACCAGTAATCCAGATTTGGTAATCGGAAAAAGTTTACATCCAGATCAGAGTGATCAGAGTGAAAATTGATGTGTGGCGTCACGTGAGAGCATGAATGCGTGAGAGTTGGCAGCTATGGCCTTAGCAGACAAATCAAATGAAAAACTAAACAGTGCGAGCGAGGCTACATTAGTCACATTAGAAAATGAAGTTGTAGGTTGTGTTTGAATAATTACGTATCTTATTTATCTGAGGTAAATTAAACCAAATACTCGCGTATGTATGCTCGATAAAGACTTAGACAGCACAATGAGCCCATTGGGCGGTTGAATTTAAAAGACTGATTTTGCTAGCCGTTCGCGGGTTTCCATGGTGACGTCGCTGGTGGGCGGGGTGCTGAACCAGAGAACGCAGGGATTAATGCATTATGACGTCTGATAATTCCATGTAGCCTGGGTGTATCTGTGTAGTCTTGCTAATTATTCAGTCTCATGTGCCATGTATTTACCAGGAGATGAAAAATAATTCAAGTGGAATAACAATATTTGGTGCTGAAGGAGACGGAGCTGAGTCAAGTCAAGTCAAGTCATCTTCATTTATATAGCGCTTTTAACCTGTTAAGCTGCAACGCCACTTTTGAAAAATCCCCAGAAATGACATACCCAAACTTAAACAGATACAGTTCATGAACCCTTTGTACTAAAAGCACAAGTATGATCTCATTTGAAAGCTGACACCTGGCAGTTTATTGTAAATGTAGAATTAATTATTGTCATAATGAAAAAAATTGTTATAAATAGCTTCAAAGTTTTGTAAAGTTATTAGAAATTCATTTTTATGAAACATCCTCATGAAAATAAAATAGAAGTTGGCACTGGAGCAATCTAGAAATGCACTACAGCTAAAGCCACATGTCTAAACATTTTATGTTAAAAATCTGAAGATAATAAGTCCAAAACTCTGTATTTAGTTAAATGTTTTTCAAGACCATGTCAATGACTTTATTTTGATTTGCTACTTTAAAATGCTACTGATGTTTATTGCCATCTTCTAAACATCAATTCAGTCTTATTGTCTCTATTGTTTTGTGGTGCAAATGAGCCCCATTCAGTCTCAGTCTCCCCCTGCACACATTCACACCTCTCCAGCCTGGTTATGGCTCGAAATATGCACTTCTTTTGTCTGCATTATAGTTACTAATGACTGGCTATTCACAAGCTATTCATAGGGTTTCAATCCCTAATTTCTTTTATCAAAGTTCTCACTTAACATTTAAAAACTGGATCAAATACCCTGCTTGAATTTCAGTAAGCATATTTAGAAAAAAAACATAAAAGGATAACTGCTATATGTGGCAGGTGCACCTAGGGCTAGCTAGCATGTTAGCTTAGCACACCATCAATACACGACAATTTATGAGATTAAAACCATGTTTGTGCTCCAAACTTAATTTATAACGCAAGTCGAGTGTTTTAAATAATCTTCTGTGATATAATTTCGCTTCAGATAAAAAAATCAGACAGAATATATATATATATATATTATTCTGCACAATGATAAAGTCTATATCGATTAGCATTACATTATAAATATAATCTATTATTATGGAAATACCTGACATTACTCAAAGAACACAGGTAAACCAAATATCATTTCAATCATGTTTATTGTCTTCAAAACATGTTACAGCGATCTCTGATAGCTTTGAATGTGTTCGAGACTTCCTGGAATGTCACATGATCATGGCTCTTCTTCATGTTCTATATATGGACTATTATTGTGCATGTAGCGCCCTCAGGCTGTTGGTATGGATTGAAAACACAATACATCACAGTTTCCAGCGCTCATAATGATTACATCGACGCATTTGGGCATAAATTCAATAAATATTATTCCTGTCTATAGAAATCGTATGTAAATCTATGAGAATCTATCAATATCTCTCCAAATATGCACATTTTTGAGCTAAAGCCCTTAGGGACGTTGTTTTGTGTATCGCTGTCATGACGACAGCAGGGAGTTTTTTATGAATGAAAGCGGCTGACGCGCATAATTCATATTAAAGGTATCGACTCATTTTTTCATTTCATAACTCCTGACACAAATTAAGACATAACTGTCACTATAAGTTTTTCAGAATACAATAGTGGTCAAATACTGAAACTTGAATCTTATATCTTTTTAATGATGTATAGTTTGTCAATGTATAACATTAAATCTGATAGTAATTTTTAACTAAATAAAAAAAAAACGCTTCAGTGCGCCGATGCACTGGTGAAGCTTAACAGGTTAAACAGGTGAGCACATTTACATAAAACTAATCAATGTTATATAGTTTTAACAATGTAGATTGTTTCAAAGCAGCTTTACAGAGATAAGCGTATAATTTAAGGTAACAGAGATTGTTTTGGCTTTATAGCAGAGTTAAGTTATTTTCCATCTAAAGTTAGTTTGATTGATTCGCTTCCGTCGCAACGATCATTTGTTATTAAATTAGGGGCCGCTAAGACGACACCATTCTCTCTACACAGACTTTAAACGCGAACCTGTGATAAACGCTGATGGCGTTCACATGCGCATTAAGAATTGGTTCTATAGTTATGTGCGTTTGAAAATACGCAGGTTTGGAAATCCCTACAAGCCAAGCCTAAACAAAGTATTTGTCTTTCCTTATAAAAAAAAAAATTATTTTATTTTGTTGCTTTGGGGTAGGAACGCGAAACCAAGCTGAGCTCCGGCATGGTGTGTTGTAGACCCGAGGAGGCGGAGCTGCGCTCCGGTGCGCTCCGGCCCAAATTAACCTATGGCTCTGACTTTTCACTCGATCCTAGGATCCAAATCGTGGTTCCACTTAATATCCGTCAAGACCTCCTACAGCTTTCACACCAGGGCATGGCTGGTCATATGGGGGTACGAAAGAACTATGAGAGAGTTCTAAGTAGTGATGGGGACGAGACCGCCTATGCCGAGTCAAGACCGAGTCTTTGAAGGGTCGAGTCCGAGTCGAGACCGAGTCCGTTGGTTTTCAAATTCAGTCGAGTCCGAGTCAAGACCGAGTCTTTGAAGGGTCGAGTCCGAGTCGAGACCGAGTCCGTTGGTTAACATGGGAGGATTTGAACTTGAAACACGGAGTGTACTGACGCCTTTCCGTGGTTAAAACAACATTGCTTCTTATGTTTGTTCATGTTTATTTGAGGCTATAAATTAACTAGAAGGAAGAGATGATCGGTTCACGAGCAGCTTTAACTGATGCTCTACAGCGATCTGTCACTACACATTTAAGAGCCACAAAACGGTATTTATTGTTTAAATTTCTTTTAAAAAATGACCAAGTTTGAAAGGTGAGACTTTGTTTAATATGTTTAATATCAAAAGTAACCGAAAAGTAACCTGGTCTGTCCTGTCTGTCAGCGTGTTGTCAGTCTCCTCTCTGCTCCGCGATGTATTTTTCACTGCGTGAGAACATGGTGTGGAGAACGGTGTAGCTTGTCGGACATAGCGACAGTAACTAAGGGGGGCGGGTCTTTGCGAACAGTCAATTAAAATTTTCTAGTGGTATGTATTCTAGTGGACTAGTGATGGGACGAGACCGCCTATGCCGAGTCCGAGTCAAGACCGAGTCTTTGAAGGGTCGAGTCCGAGTCAAGACCGAGTCTTTGTAAGAACAAGTCCGAGTCGAGTCCGAGAAAGCAGAAATCGGTCTCGAGACCGGACTCGAGTCCGAGACCGGACTCGAGTACTACATCACTAGTTCTAAGGAAATGTTATTGGCCTAGATGTAAGCGAGGTTGTGATTAACTATATACGGTCCTGCTATACTTGGCAAATGACTGGAAAGCCAAATCAAAAAGTTCCATTGACTCCTTTACAGCCTATTGCTGCAGTTACCACTCCTTTTGCACACTTGACTATTGATTGCGTTGGTCCTTTACCACGATCTAAGGTTGGACATGCTTATTTACTCACTGTAATGTGTCAGACTACACGTTACCCTGCAGCTTATCCTCTGAGATCAATTACTTCTAAAGCTATTTTAAAGGCTTTAACAAGTTTCATGTCTATTTTTGTCATTCCAAAAACCATTCAGTCAGAGACCAGGGCTTGAATTTTATGTGCCGAAACTTCTCTAAGGTCAGGCGACAACTTAAAGTTAAACATAATATATCAAGTGCTTATCACCCTCAAAGTCTGGAAGAGGAAAGGTCTGGCAAGATTCCATCAGTTTTGAGGTCTTATTGTGTCGGGCTTGACTGTGACTGGGAGGAAGGACTTCCTTGGATGTTGCTAGCTATTCGTGAGGTTGTACAGGAGAGCATAGGTTTTAGCCCTAGTGAGTTAGTGTTTGGACACACTGTTAGGGGCCCTATTGCTGTCCTGGCATATGAGTGGATGACTTTTGACCCTCCTGAGAATGTTTTAGACTATGTAAGTAGTTTCTGTTATTGACTCTACGAAGCTAGAGCTATTGCTCTACGAAAGTTAGCCAAGTCTCAGGGAAAGATGCAGAGGTTGTTTGATCAAGTCAAGTCCAGACACTTTCAAGCAGGAGATCAAGTGCTGGCGTTGTTACCTGTTTTGACTAGTCCTTTCCAGGCTAGGTTTGTTGGACCTTACACAATTGTGAAGTGTTTTCCGAATAACAACTATTTATTAAATACACCAGATCGTCGAAAGAAAATAAAGGTTTGTCATGTTAATTTATTGAAATCTTATGTGACTCCTGTACCTTCTCTGTCTGTTGATGTTGTGACAACTACCGAAACTGCAGATCCAAGTGTTTCAGAAACATCTGTAGAGGTGAATGATAATCTAGAGGAGATGAAAGTGAATCCCTCTCCAGAACCTTCTCATTCACGCTTCCATGCTGGTGGAATGATCTCCTCACCCTCATCCGGAACGCAGAATCCCAGACAACATTCAAAACACAGCTGGAAACTCGTCTCTTCCGTGAGCACTTAACCTCATAAAAACATGCAAATAAATTCCTTTTCCTTTAATCCTCTGGTGTCTGGCTTATGCTACTCTGAACAATGCCTGAACGTTGTATTTTGAGCACTTCTTGCATTGTTTTTGCCTCTTCACGATGACTCACTTAATTTAGTCCTAATTTGTAACTCGTTTTGGATAAAGGCGTCTGCTAAATGAATAAATGTAAATGAGTTTCAGCGTCGAGTCTTCTGAGGTGAGGAGAGCAGTTCACGGTATTTCTCACATTTACTCAACCATCACACACACTTTATACAGTTTGATTAAGCGACAGGCTCATTTCTGTATTGTTTTCATCGATCACAGCGATACTTGTGCGTCTTTTCTGGCGTCTTCCTTCTGAAATAAACATTTAGTGCAGCAGCAGCGAGCATGAGGAGAATATGTTGAGTTCATTCAGACCTGAGCGATGTTGTGTTCGTTTGTGTGATTGTTTCGTCAAGTCAAAAGTCAAAGTTTAAGATCTGTGAGGGAATTAATGTGAATCGATCTCAAGTGTCATACTGGAACAGAGACTGCTAATGCTTTATATTGAGCCTAAGATGAGCCACGTGAGACATTAAAGCAATACTAATAAATATGAATAGCGTTTTACTCTTGGAACAATAGTGTTTGTGATGCTCTTTATTTGTAAATTTTTTTATGATAATTTTCAGTTTCTGTGCATATAAAATGTTATTTTTTTAATGATCTAACTACTTTATAGGGTTTTATGTATATCATAAGATCAAACTTAATTTGGACATATTATGCTGCTATAATTATTTCTCTGTAGTGGTTGATGAAGATGAGTGCCATTAGTGATTGTTTTTGTGTTATTGATGTTTTATCCATGTCATATTGTGAGAATGTTTTTTTTCTTCCAGTAGAGTAGTTTTAGAGGCTTTTGTCACGTATCCTGACTCAAATAATGTGTTTCTAACAGCAAACACTCAGAATAAAGTGAGATGATCTGCTGATGATCCTGAATGGCTTGTTGAATGAGTGTTGATAGTCTGAGGCTCATCAATATTAACAGATCTGCTGAAAACACTCTTTTTTTTAATGACAATAGTTCCTGTTTTCACCTCATTTATTATGCTGATGTCTTCAGATCTCCTGTAAATTGACACTTAATGCTCATTTCATTGGTGTCAGCAGACTGAGGGGATTTGTTGGCTACTATATGTACATTTATTTCTGTGTTTATGATTTTAACTGTTTTTCTTAACATTTATTTATATTAGAAATAATTTAAATTTTTTATATTTTCTTTATTTCTAGATATCTGTATTTTAATGAAGAAGCAGAATAATAGGATTAGCAATACAAATAATTACAAATAATTAATGAACTGGCACCAATTACTGTACGATGAATAGATAGACAGACATAAATGCTTTGAAGTGTCATTTATTATTAAAAAATACAATTATTATTATTTATTATTGATATTTTTTGCCAGACATCATCAGTGAAGCTCCTCCCAATGGAATACATCATCAGTGAAGCTCCTCCCACACTGGAATACATCATCAGTGAAGCTCCTCCCACAGTAATTCTCTAATAAATGCTGTAAATTCCCATCAGCTACAAGTGAAGACGAGCATCAGAGCATCAGGAAGAGCTGAAATCTGCAAAGACTGAGTTTATTAAAGAGGACAGAGAGAACATGAGTGATCCAGAACCCTGCAGAATGAAACACACTGAAGATCCTGAAGAACAAAGAGGTTGGTGTTTATTCTTCATTCATTCATGATGCTGAAGAACATTCATGTTAGAAACATTCTACACTTCATCACATTTAGATAAACAGTTCAACTATGAAACGGTTCAGAATGTTCTGGGTTTTCTTCAACAAATGGTCAGTAAAGGGAGGTTTGATACATTTTTATACTGATTGTCAACATCAGATCAGGCTAAATACTATTTTAACTGTTTTATTTTACATTTATTTTATATCTGGTTCCCAATTTGCAACAACGTTACCAGAAGTTCAGTCATTTTCAACATAGTTTACAATTTTTTTTTTTTTTTTTTAGGAATAGTCAGTAAACACCAAGTTACTGATAAAGTTGTATTTGTCAAATATCACAAGTTATTCATAGTTATAGAGATTCTTCTTACAGTAACTTTGGTAACAGGGTTGATGAATACAGTCAATGCTACATTTTTGTGTAAAAACTGAGACAATGAATTGAGATTATTTTCTTGTCTTCCCATCATGCAGTAGAAAGAGCCCAGATGATGTCACTTCCTGAGTGTCACAGTTTTAAGAAATGCTCTGTTTTTAAAAGGAGGAAATTCGGTAACACTTTACGGTAAGGGTACATGAATTATCATGAATTCATGTATAAATTCATGCATTTATTCATGCATTAATATCTCATGAATCATCAGGAACTAACACGAGTTCAACGTTTTTCATTCATGACTTCATGGATGAACAACACCTTAATTAAAACATTAACTAAGAGGAGAACATCATCATGAATTATGATTTATTACGCATGATCATGATGTTTTCTTTGTTCACAGTTATGCCACCATTAATATCACATTGTTCATCAGTGTTTCAAAGGATCTAGTCAACACTTTAGTTGAGGGGCCACACACATGATGAAGTCATTGATAGATAATGCTTAGTTAATGATGACTACTGTATTGGACAGACCCCAAAATAGACCAATCACAGCTCATAGCACACAAATTCTGTTGACATTCAAATACAGTAGTCATCATTAACTAAGCATTATCTATCAATGACTTCATCATGTGTGTGGCCCCTCAACTAAAGTGTTGACTAGATCCTTTGAAACACTGATGAACAATGTGATGGTGGCATAACTGTGAACAAAGAAAACATCATGATCATGCGTAATAAATCATAATTCATGATGATGTACTCCTCTTAGTTAATGTTTTAATTAAGGTGTTGTTCATCCATGAAGTCATGAATGAAAAACGTTGAAGTCGTGTTAGCTCCTGATGATTCATGAGATGTTAATGCATGAATGAATGCATATTTCATGCATGAATTTATACATGAATTCATGATAATTCATGTACCCTTACCGTAAAGTGTTACCGGAAAATCATGTCAGGAGTAACAGGGTTGTTTCACTATGGCCACTCTACACTTTGAGCTTTTGAGCCTAACATGTGAAATGATGTCACATTCTGCAACAGTTTTTTTTACAAACATAAATTTAACATACAACAAATAATATTAATTCAAAATTTTTAAATAAACAATCCACTCCACTTGAATGCTAAACTCTTGTGTTATTTCTCACAGGGTAATTCACTTGAGCTTGTGTTTCTGGTGTCCCACTTTCACATGCGCATGAATGGAAGTCAGTGCAAGGAAAAGTCTAGTGTGAACGGCCATTAACTAGATGTACCGCATGGCGGTACAAAATATGACCGCCGCTCAGGCCTGCACTGGCTTTCCACAAAAAATATACTTATACATACTAAGAATGAAAAATCTGTGATTTTCTTTTTCAAAGGACCCTCCCATTCAATTTCTACAAACCTCTACCAAACGGTTGAGGTGCCTGTTGATGGTAAAATTCAGTCAAAATTCTGACTTTGGCATGGGTTTGTTGTGTTTTACTGAAATAAAAAACATTTTTTCCCCAAAAAAGTGGTTTTATCTTGTAGCCCTGGTCCCAGAGTTTAAAAAAAACAATGTTAACAAAATTAAACTCATTCCCACTGTACCTAGTAGAACACTTAAGTAAATGTCCCATTGAAATTAATGGGATTTTATGAATTTAGGTGAAGAAAGTGTACACATAACACATTTTGGTCTGTACCATGAAGAGAAAACTGATTCAACTATATAAACTATATATTTTCTGAAAGCGTAGACTCTCAGGATGTGATCTAACATGGCATGAAACATGTCCCACCCACCTCATTAGTATACTGCCCAAGCATAACACATTGGGAATTGGTAAATCGGGTATATGGCTGATACCTAAAAAAAGTAGTAGTATGTGCATGTCTGTCTGTGTGTGTGTGTATGTGTGTGTGTTTGTGTATGTGTGTGTCTGTTTGTGTGTGTGTGTGTGTGTCTGTGCGTGTATGTATGCGTGCGTACATGTGTGTGCGCGTGTGTGTTTGTGTGTGTGTGTCTGTGCGTGTGGATGTCAGTGTGTGTGCATGCTTGCGTTTGTTTGTATTCCTGCATGTGTGTGTGTGTGACAGTATCATCCTAAACCAGCAACCCTTCGCTCAACAGCACCATCTACAGGCCGATGAGTGTACAGTGACTAAATGTGCACATAAATGAATTTATTCTATACCCCCCCCCCCCCCCCCCCATGGATGAAATTCTACGAAACTTAGCATACCCCCAGAGGATGTCAAGTTAATCATACACATGAAATATGGTGCAGTTCTGAACATCTCCACTGAAGATAGGGGCGATTAAAGAAGAAGAATATTGCATTTTCATTTTTTATGGGAGGGGCGCAAATCACAAATGAGTGATTATGGGCTAGGTTGATGTGGGCCCTTAAGCCCAACATACCATAAAAATTTCTTCATCCTCGGTGCCACGGTTCAAGTAGTTATTTAGGAAAAACTGCATTTTTTGGGTTTGGGGGGGCCCAGCGGGGGGGGGGGGGGCCCAGCGGGGGGGGGGGGGGGGGGGGAGTGGCCCCCGGGGAACAAACGAATTTTTTCCGTAAAAGTCTAGTGGGGCTACATGCCCACCAAATTTCATGTTCCCCGGTGTTTCGGTGTCCCTGGTATCGTTGACGGAAAATTCAGTAGATTGACGGGGAAAAAAAACTTTGACAATCGATTATGGGCTAGGTTGATGTGGGCCCTTAAGACCAACATACTTTGCAAATTTCTTCATCCTTGGTGCCACGGTTCAGGTAGTTATTTAGGAAAAACTGCATTTTTGGGGTTTGGGGGGCCCAGCGCGGGGGGGGGGGGGGGGGGATGGGGGGGGGGGAGTGGCCCCCGGGGAACAAACGAAATTTTTCCGTAAAAGTCTAGTGGGGCTACATGCCCACCAAATTTCATGTTTCCCGGTGTTTCGGTGTCCCTGGTATCGTTGACGAAAAATTCATTAGATTGACGAAAAAAAAACAAAAAAAAAACTTTGACAATCCCTATATGACCGCTTATAATTATATATGAATTATATATATATATCATACGAGTAAACATTTAGGCTACAATTCCCCCAGCTTTCCGAGCTGTCATTGCGATCCATTGCTTTCCTATTTGCTAGTTGATTTACTTTGACCGCTCTACCTCATGTTACGTCACTTCAGGTTCGGCGGTTTAAGCGATTTTCAAATGCAGAAGTAAAAATTTCTCACAAAAACGACTCCAGAAGCCTAAATAGCGTTTTATAAGTATATGTTTATATTTAAATCTAGTTCCTACATTATTTTTCTATACATTGTCTTACTGGGTACTCTAACCTGCAACATAGACTTTAAAACTAAACTGAATTTGAAAACAAAAAGTCAAAACGAAATAAAAATAAAAACTAATGAAAAATGCAAAACTATAATAACCCTGACATAGACGGATGTAGTGCTAACTGTGTTAAGAGTTTTGGAAAATTGTTAAAAGTATTGAAAAATCTGTCATAGCAATTGTAAGAACTGATTTTCCTGCTAAAACAAAACTCACCCTGCAATAACGCCATAAAATGCCCCCTGGACAGCAGATAGCAAAGACAGAGCACAGAACCTTGTCCTTCCCAAACTTATCTCCTTGTCCCTTTGTTTGACTTCAACTCATCCCCCCTCTCCCTCCTCTTCTCCCTCCTCAAGTCACTGAAAGTTAAATTAAGAATGCCAAACATGAAAAGGAAAAAACAACACATTCACAAGATACACCATATGCGATATATAGGTATCATTTTGAGGGTCTCAGTGCGATTGGTAAAATGGTCTTAATTTCATTGCAGTCATTGGTTTAATGAGAAAGATTGAGAACTTAGGAGAATCCTGTTTCTCCTCTCTGGCTGATATCTCTTTGCGATATCTCAAGAAACCAGGTGCTACCCCCCTGGGGTACATGGATTGGCCCAAACAACTCTAAACAACATTTGTATAACCCCTGTTGTTCTGGTCTGGTATTTAAGGTGTAGGATTGAGTGCGAAACAAACACAAATGAATCTTCCAGGTGAATTGTTCAAACATAATTTCTCACAGAACTGAACATTCCAGACACCAAATCACCAACCCCAGAGCCATAAAAGAAGGCTCCAGCCAGCCAGTCTCCGTTGACCAACGAAAACCCCCAGCTAAGAACTTTATGGCCATGCAAGCTTCAAAGAAGATGAGCCCAACTAAAGAAAGAACTGGTCAATGTAAGATAGCTTGGAAAAGAATGATTGGCTCAGAGATAGCACAATTCAGCCCGATCAAGATAACAGCAGAAGCTGCTCGAGCCCACAACATTCCAGACCCCTCCTTAAGGACCTCTGATAGACCTCAGGGTGTAAAATCGTTTCAAACCACAGAACTGAGATTTTACCTATAACATACATAAAATCATTCAAGAACAATTTTCAATGGACTTATAGATCAAGCATCATGCAACGACATGATTCTATATTGTTCCTACAATAGATGGGTGTATCTGATATGCTTAGATGCCATACAATTCATGTAATTGTTATTATTGTTAGATGTTTGAATGAAAATGTGTTGTGTTTCATATCAATATTATCGTATGTTCTTAATTCAAAGGATGGCTTGATTGAAATCTGTGGAAAATGTTTTGGATTCTTATAATAGTAATAATGTCTTAGCTGTGGCCTCTGTACTCTTTGCTAGAGCTTAGAGAGTAAGGAGAGCACAGATAAGCTTGATTTATGATAAGAAGTGAAGAGAACGCCACCTCCTAAACAAAGACAGTGTCTAATTGGTTAGAACTGATCCAGGAGGCTGGGCGGACATTTGAGTTTAAACTCTTAACACCAGAACAAAGTTTAGAGTTTTAGTGCAGAACCAAAAATGCAGCGGGAGATGAAGATCTAAGACCGACTAGGAACCATGTAAACGCGCAGACGAAACAACCCAAATCAAGATCTTGAGAACATGGGTTAAACAGCTTCATTCAAGCCATCATCTACTCCTCTCAATTTCCTTTCTTTTCTTAGTTTCCTTTCTTTTCCGTTGTGAGTCTCGGTTCTAAGTTAAGTTTTGCGACAAGATTTCGAGCCACGTTTCTTCTGCAAAGCCAGCTTCAAACAAAGACTTTCATTCCGCCAGCACACCACGTGACTGACCACGTGACCCAGACATCAGGCACTCGGAGACCAGCCAACGAACGGACCAGGAAAACCCCTTTCACACAACAAAAAGGGAATCCCCAAAAGCAAAGACAAGCAAGTACTGCCTCCAGACTCTTAAACTGAACTGGTGTATTTGATACAGATTTAATAACCTAGGAAACGATAAAAGGGTTAAACTAATGATTGATGGTTCATTCAGGTTGTGTTTTATAAGTGCATAGAAACTTGGGATTACATCATCTCACTCCTAAACTCACTCTTAAAACTTAATCTTTCCTTACTCTCTTTCTTTCTGCAACGCGTATGAATGTGTGTGTGTCTGTGTTAGATATTAGTTATGTGTTAGAATAATCAATAAAGTCTTGTTTGTATTTTAAAGAGAAATATTACTTGTGTTATTGTGCTTACAAATTTAATGTCTTAAACTTCTGATCTAAGTTACCTTGCTAACTATATAGTGTTTCACTATAGTTCGGATATTTATATCCGTTGCAGAGTTGATAGTTACAGCCAGTTCAAATGAACCGTGAACGAGTCATTTGCTCGGTTGTAATAAGTGACTCTTTTGAATTCCCTATAAATTAATTAATAATTCCTTTGAGCTAAATTGTAATCACTACAAATTACAAATATCCTACAAAGGTGAGGGGACAGAGCAATCTTTGGGACTCTTTACCAGGATCATCCCCCATAGTGATGTTTCAGTGCTTTTCAGTTGGAAAGCCCTGTGTAAGGGTGTGGCCAAGAACAGGCAGGGCAGGTAGTGAATGGATTCAATTTATTTCTTCCAAAAATAAATTATATACAGGGGCAGATATAATGAAAGTAATTTCCAAAAATAAAGTCCATATAAAAATCAAAGACTTAAGATGGAAGTTAACTGAAACTAACAAAAATAAACCAGACCAAGAAAATAAATAAAAATCTCCCCTGTTAACAAAAAATAAATAAAAATTAAACAAACAAAAACACTAAAGATCTACAGCTCTTGATGTTACTGTGGCTGGACAGAACTGACTCCCTGATACCCCTTAGCCTCTACCAAACAAAATTAGAGGTAAATATCAAAAGAAAACGCTCCCCAATTAACAATAATATTTACCACAAAACATACACTATATTGTACCTAACAGAATGCAATTAAGTACTTAAAGCACAATACAAAACTACTCCAAACAAACAAAATGAAATGAAACTAAATGAAATTAAATAAATAATCCCCCTCTGATTTGGATCATGATGGTACAGTCCAATTTCCTCTGGAACGGTACAAATTTGGAGGCTGATGCCCCGCCTCTCTCTTTGTTCGCTGACACATGGAATGCGGCCGTTCACTCCATGGACCAGAGGAATCTAGGACTCAGGTAGAGTTTAAAAGCAAAGAAGAATATAAGTAGTGTGCACCCTTCTATACCTTCAAACTTTAATAAACTCTTAACTTGATAACTGGTCCTGTGGTTATTTCTTTTACTAGGGGAATTTAAAAATAATGTAACAAACCATATTAAATTAAACTTAAAAAAAAACAATTTAAATCATGGTAAAGGTAAATGTGAGGTGAGCTACGCACCCGTCACACCCTGACACATTACTGTGTCTTTGTCAGGAAAACATTACTTACTTTTAGAGTCATCTTTGAGTAAATGATGTTATGTATTTTCTGAATTGGCTTTTAATCATTTACTTCTGTAATTGGCATGATACATTTTTACCTGACAAATAAATGTTACATCTTGAATTATTCTGAAGTTTTAGAAATCATTCATTTTAGTAGATTAATGTGTAGTCTGGTGTTTCCGCAAATCTTTGTCCAGGATAGATCAAACTGAAGGCACTTTGAATGGACCATGGGGCACATCTTAGAAAAACCTTCTGATTTCTGACTATCTCCTGACTTAGCATGTTGTACGCTGCAAATATTATAAACAATTACACCTATAGGTCTGGAGTAGCGGCTGCATAGGGTAAAATACTTGCACTGCACCCTCTGACTATTTCAGGACTGGCTAGTTTGTGATCGTGAGCGCGCAGTCGCGACGTGACGTCTCAAAGCGACACTAGGTCCGTAATGAACGAATAATTGAAAGTATGGGATACTCAGAATAATCAAAGATCTAAATTAATTCATAATCAATATTTATGATTATTTTCTAATCAGAAATATGATCTAAATTTGATTATCATTTGAAATTGGAGTCAGATTACGCAGAGAGCTAAAGTAATACTAAAACTAAATTCCAATAAATTAAGTGAACTTCACTGGAGCGCTGAAAAGACGTACACGCTTTAAACCTTCGCCAGGCCGTTGGATTCCGTCGTTGGGCCAATGGGTGGTCCTTACACAATCGTAAAAAAAAACTATAGCAGTACTTCTTTAAATAAACACAAAACACTGGAGAACACATTGTGCAGTTCAAGACAAAGAACTGAATAAACTGAGGCCCCGTTTACACGATGGGAAAACGCAGATATTTCCCTGCGTTTTGGCCTGTCATTTACACGAAAACGCCGTTTTTATCCCAGAAAACGATTATTTCTAAAAACTCCGGCCAAAGTGGAGATTTCTGAAAACGCCGGTTATGTGTTGCCGTGTCAACTGGGAGAAACGGGGTTTTAGGTTCTCAAACGTCACATTATGCGCCAGAAAATGCTTACGTCATGTGAGCGGTCTATGTTTAGAGTTTGTTTGGCTACTATTTGATCATGGATGCTGTTAAGGTGGTACTCATTTTTTTACTTTTGTGCAAACGCTTTTGGCCTGTTTGCATTTGCTTCGCTGTCTGTCCACACGAACGAACCTCGCGCCAGGTCTGTTGTTTTGAAAGGAACAGGAAGTCGCTCGTGCTATTCGTTGTTGTCGATTTTGAGGATTCTGATTGGCTTGCATGGCTTTATCCTTCTCCCTACACTGCCGCCCATTGTATTTATGCGGGTTAATGTAATCGAAAACTTTTTTTGAAAACGATGTTGTGTGCACGATGTTATTTTTGAAAATGAAGGGGGAGAAATATTTGTTTCTCTAAATACCCGGCTATGTGTAAATGTGGCCTAAGTGCTATATATAAACAGGCAAACAAAGGGAGCTAAATGAAACACAGGTGAACTTAATTAGTGACTAACAGACTATCATGGTTAACTTGTAGCTCAACATGAGTTCCTATAAGAGCAGCCAAAAGGAACATTCTCTCAACCTCAGGTCAGGACTGCACACGGATTAAGTGTTGTAGTATTTTTGTGACTGCAATATTCAGGCTCCACACAGATTGAGGACAACTTTTCAGCTGTACGGTAGTGCACCTTTGCTGTTTTAGGCTGGTTTTGTTTTTGTTTTCTCCATTCCATTTTCTCCATCAACTGACTTGATTTAGTACAACTAAAAAATGTTTAAGCAAAAGTATAGATATTGTCTTTTATTTTACCTGTCCTTGTGAAAAATATCAGACAGCAACTTTATATTTAATATTGAATAACATGTAGGCTACAACAGATCAAATTAAGTGTACTTTAAAGCACAACAAAAAGATTTTTAAAACAGAAAATTCAGTAGATTGACGAAAAAAAAAAAAAAAAAAAAAACTTTGACAATCCCTATATGACCGCTTTCGCTAGCTATGCTAGCGGCAGTCATAATAATTAAAACGGTTTTAGTCAAATAAATATAAATCTCAAAGTTGGTGTCAAAAATGGCAATATTGTATATTTTAATGTTAATATCATGTTAGATAATTGTGTCATTGATCAAATACATTTAATAGTTCTTGCTAAAGAAACATGGGATTCATGCCTATAATGTTTTAAATAATATTTGGAAGATACATTTTCCTCATTCATGGAAAGTTTCAAGGACATATAATCAATTTATAAAAAGGCATCAAATTACCGTAATATTTTATAACAGTTGTCTACTTTCTACTATTACATCAGGGCTCACTTTCATGTCCTTTCACTTTATATTTCTCTCTTTTAATTATTTTGATGTACTGAAAATTAAATGTAATATTTTTTTCTTTGATTTCAGACCTGATGGAAGTGAAGGAGGAGAGTGAAGAACTGAGTGAAGTGAAGGAGGAGAGTGAAGAACTGAGTGAAGTGAAGGAGGAGAGAGAAGAACTGAGTGAAGTGAAGGAGAAGAGTGAAGAACTGAGTGAAGTGAAGGAGGAGAGTGAAGAACTGAGTGAAGTGAAGGAGGAGACTGAAGAACTGAGTGAAGTGGAGGAGGAACATCATGTCAAACCTGGAGGAAAACCTTTGAGTTTCTCAAAGACTAAACAGACATTTTTAAAGAAAAGACGAGCCAAGAAATCTTTCACCTGCACTCAGTGTGGAAAGAGTCTCACAACCAAGGCAAGTCTTGAGCAACACATGAGGATCCACACTGGAGAGAAGCCGTTCACATGTGATCAGTGTGGGAAGAGTTTCACATACAAAACTAGTCTAAATGTGCATAGGAGAGTTCACACTGGAGTAAAGCCGTTCTCATGTGATCAGTGCGGCAAAACATTTTTTAGGGCATCAGACCTGAAGAGACACCTGACAGTTCATATGAAGGAGAAGCCGCATTCATGTTCTGTGTGTGGAAAGAGTTTTTCACAGCTGCAATCTTTACATAGACATCAGAAAATTCACACTGGTGTGAGAGAGTACATGTGCTTTGAGTGTGAGAAGACTTTTACTACAGGGATAAATTTAAAACGGCACCAGAGAATTCACACTGGAGAAAAACATCACAAGTGTTCACACTGTGACAAGAGATTCAGTGACTCATCATCTCTGAAAACACATAAGATGAACCACACTGGAGAAAAACCTTACAAGTGTTCACACTGTGACAAGAGATTCAGTGACTCATCAAATATGAAAAGACATGAGAGGATCCACACTGGAGAGAAGCCGCACACGTGTGATCAATGTGGAAAGAGTTTCTCTATGAAAAGTCACCTGAAGCGACACATGAAGATCCATGCAGTGGAGAAACCACATATGCAGTATTTAGTTTGATCAAACTCTTCAGCTGTGTTCCTGTAACTCTTCTTCTCGTCTCTCTCTGCTGTGATCATGAAATACCGCAGTATGATGATAATCAACAGAAGAAGACAAACCAGCCCGAGACTCACGGTTATTAAAACCATCACCACACACCAGCTATAAGTGGAGATCAGTGTTGCCAGACGTACGATAATTATCATATTTGTACGATAATTTTTGACCTCTGATTTAAGATCAATATTGAAAAAAATCCCATAATGTATGATAATTACAGAATTGTGTGACACTTCAAATGATGGTGGTTGTAATCATAGGGCTTCTATACTCATTGATCTAGCTGTGGATTCTACATCTACCGTGAGAAGAACCTGAGCGTGGAGATACGCATGTCTTTCATCTCATCTCATGTTATGTCTTCTCGGCCAATCATCATGGAGAATGACTCTCTCATGAGCACAAGTTAATGTTCTTTTTGTATATTCTATACAATGTTGTGTATCATTAACATGTCATCTCTGTATGTTTTGCAAGAAGAAGAAAAAAGAGTAACACTTTATAATAACGTTCAGTTGTAAGTCATTTATAAGTGGTTAGTTAATGATGAACTAATCATTTACAAAACATTCATAAATGAGTTGCAAGTGACATACTAACATTTTATGTATGTTTTGTAAATTGTGTTACAAGTCATTTACAATTGATTAGTTAATGATTAACTAATCATTTAAAAACATGACTAATTATTCATAAATGATTAAAGGGGGGAGGGGGGTGAAATGCTCATCTCCTGTTAATCTTGAGTACCTATAGAGTAGTATTGCATCCTTCATATCTCCAAAAAGTATTTAGTTTTATTATATTTATAAAAGAAAGATAGGCAGTTCCGAAAATTTCCGGAAAAACACGAACGGCTGGAGGCGGGCCGTGTGGGCGAAGCTAAAGCTGTGCTAACGCGCCAAGCTAACAACACAGAGACATTTGAAGCTTTTTGAAGTTTTACTCACTGCCCGGTTCCAATCACGACCGCAAACCTTTATCATTTATTGTGACTGCTCGATCCTTAAGCATTAGACGATCTGCAAATCCGTCGATCTGGACTTTGTTTATAAAACAATCATCGTCGAAATGCAGGGAACAAACAGTCTTGCACAACTCCGTTGATGCTCTGAAAAAACAAACTCCATCCACTGGTTTCTTAACGCTGGGTTTTTGGGGAATCTGTGCAGGGTTGTCTTGCCCTGGCAACCAAAAACACACTTCTTTGGTGACATTGACTTCCAAAAGCCGACCACAGCGCTTTGATGAGGTACTGCTTTCGCTCTCTTGCTCTGGTCTACGAGTGAGTGCGCGCGCACCCGCGCCTTCAAACGTACAATTTAATTTTTGAAACTTTGTCCATGTTTAGCATGGGAATCCAACTCTTTAACAGAGTAAAAACTCAGTGTGCATGAAATAGCATTTCACCCCCCCTTTAATTAGTGATATGTTCATTATATGTTTTGTAGATTCAGTTATAAGTCATTTACAATTGATTAGTTAATGATTAACTAATCATTTTCTAAACATGACTATGCATTCATAAATGTTTAATAAATTGTTACATTTTTTTTGCATGTTTTGCTGACATAAGGTGCACAGTGGTTAAAGACTCAATGTGTTTCAGAGAAGACAGCTGTCTATACCCTCACCAGTCAGCACACTACAGTACACACTACAGTGTTCAACACCTGTTATAGATGTGTAAACGCATGAATAAATCATTTACAAGTGATGAATAGTTTACACTTTAGATTAGGGGATGCAGAAAGTGTTGTAAATGATTTACAACACTTTCTGCATCCCCTAATCTAAAGTGTAAACTATTCATCACTTGTAAATGTGTTACATATACCTACAAATGATCTGTATGTGTATTCAAGGCATTTACAACACTTTTTGCACCCTCTAATTGCTACATATATACAAAAAAACATTTATGAAATACATATTCACGTTTTGTATATTACTAGTTAATCATTAACTAATCAATTGTAAATTACTTATAACTGAATCTACAAAACATACATCCAGTAATTAACATATCACTTATTAATCATTTATGAACGCATAGTCATGTTTCGTAAATAATTAGTTAATCATTAACTAATCACATGTAAATGACTTGTAACGGAATTTACAAAACATACATTAAATGTTAGTATATCACTTGCTACTCATTTATGAATGTTCTGTAAATGACTAGGTCATCATTAACTAACCACTTATAAATTACTTACAACTGAACGTTATTATAAAGTGTTACCGAAAAAAGTAAAAAAAAAGCAAAGAGTTCTTTTTTTCGCTTTGGCCAGTTTTTTTCCAAGCTGAGGTTGATATTTTAGCAAAAAAGTCATTTTCATGTCGTGTCAAAAAGTTGTTGGTCAATAAATAGCTGTATTCTGTACGCTTGACTTGTGTATGATAATTTTCTTCCAAATACGATCATTTTGAGCTTCTGGTGCAATGCTTGGACATTTCCAAACTGGCAACACTGGTGGAGATGGAGTGATTTGACTGTGACTAACTTACACAGAAGAGATTTTGTTGCTCACACGTGGCAATTACACTGAACTAACACTGGATTTAGATCGCAATGTTGCATCTTTAAGTGATCAATTAGAAAAGTAAGCTTTTAATATGGTTAAAGGGTTACTTCAGGATTTAGCATTAAGCTTTGTATTAGTAGAAAACCTGTAGTATTTTCGAATTACCATGCTTTCCACCCTCATATCCCCCTGAGACAAGAGATTTATGTATTTTTTGTCTGGAAAAAAATCCTCCGATGACGCAAAAATCATCATTTTGCGTCATCGGAGGATTTTCTGGCCAGAGGCTAAAGACTACAGCCAGTAGAAGGCGTTGTTCTGCATGTTTTCAGCCTGCCCATACAGGGTGGGATCTCACTCAGAATGTACACAGTGTCAGCCGTCTTTCTTTGGAAGCTAAGCTAGCAGGCTCTTGTTCTGTGGAGAAAGCTGAATAGTTGGAGAAAGCTGAGTAAGTAACCATCCTCCTTTTCCCGGACTTGTCCGGCGGGCGAGATCGTTCAAAATGTCCGGGATTCAGCTTTTGCTTTCTGTGGTCGCCATTCATTGGTTACATGCACACCTTTCAATCCAACTGAATTCATTCCGATTGGTGAATTTTAATGTAGTGTTTACATAAACGCTAAACAAGTGATCGGTTGATGTGCGTTTTACCACTGCTAAGAAAAATTCCCGCTCCTCCGTGAGAGATGCGAGACCCGGCGCGTCTCGGTAATCACGCCACCGGCCTCGCGCTGTTCTCCCGCGGCCGTCAGCCTCGTCCTGCTCGCCACAGTAAACATGATGAATGAATGGCGACTGTAGAACACTGTTATGATTCTAACGAATCACCACAAATAAGGAGGGAACGAATGCATTTAATTTGCTCAAAGCTGCGCTTTATTTCACACTATTAGACTTAAACCGAAATTCGGCCGTCCGCAGCCATCAATAACGACGTGAAACACCAGGAACCCCCACCAGGTCCCACGCCGAACCAGAATAGAAGCCTCCTTGCCAAAAGAACCCGACAGCTTTTGTAGAGCACGAAGAACCTGCGCACCGGTGCTCCCAATCACGCCGCAATCAGCCATCCACCTGCAAACCATAATCACACAAAACACACGCACACATACAAAACAAGGAAGGACCAACAAGGACGTCACAAACACAAAAGCCGAATCCCGGACATTTTGGACGATCTCTAAATCCCTCGCAAACTCATCACGTAGGCTAGCTTTGTTGTTTTCAACGGCGCACTCTTACCGGTAGGCGTGGCCTCCTAAGGCAACGAAGCAAGTGCATTCTGGGAGTTGTTGTCTTTCATCCACATAAGCCAAAAATACATTGTCTGGCTTTTCTCAGTCTAGAAAGCTCCAAATTCAAAACTTTCTTCACATTTCTTCTACTTAAATGACCTATTTTAAATACACATTCATCTTCCCAGAGGTGAAGTATCCCTTTAATTAAGTCAAGTCAAGTCAACTTTATTTATATTGCGCTTTTCACAATACAGATTGTATCAAAGCAGCTTCACAGTATTAAATAAAATAGTACATCAGTGTTAGTTTCTAGTGTAAAACGTCCATGTTTGGTAATGCTGATCAATAGTATTGTTGATTGATTAATTAAATTAAGTATCCCCAACTGAGCAAGCCAAAGGCAACAGTGGCAAGGAACCGAAAAACTATCAGGTGACCTGATGGAGAAAAAAAAAAACCTTGGGAGAACCCAGGCTCAGTCGGGGGCCAGTTCTCCTCTGGCGTTTATGAAGTAGAGACCGGATTTAACTGTAAGATTAAAAATATTATATAAATGCCAGGCTGAAGAGATGCGTATTTAATTTAGTTTTAAACTGGGAGAGCGAGTCTGAGCAACGAACAGTATCAGGAAGGCTATTCCAGAGTTTTGGAGCTAAATGTGAAAATGATCTCCCTCCTTTGGTTGATCTGGATATCCTAGGTATGACCAAAAGCCTCGAATTTAGTGATCTTAAAGAGCGCGATGGATTATAGGGCGATAGAAGATCCGTTAAATAGACTGGAGCTAAGCCGTTTAGGGCTTTATAAGTTAGTAGCGATACCTTGTAATTAATACGGAACTTTATAGGTAACCAATGCAGTGATGATAAAATTGGTGTTATATGGTCAAATTTTCTTGATCTAGTAAGAACTCTAGCGGCGGCATTTTGGACTAACTGTAGCTTGTTTATTGAGGATGCAGGACAACCAGCTAATAAAGCATTACAGTAATCTAGTCTCGAGGTCATGAACGCATGAACTAACTTTTCTGCATCAGAAACTGATAGCCTGTTACGTAGCTTAGCAATGTTTCTAAGGTGGAAAAAGGCTGTTCTTGTAACATATGAAATATGATTTTCAAAAGACAGGTTGCAGTCTAATATAACACCCAGGTCTTTTACTGTAGAGGATAAAGTAACAGGACATCCTACTATGTTAAAGTTGTAGTGTGAGTGGTTTTGTGGGCGTTTTTTTTGAACCGATGATTAGTTCCTCTGTCTTGTCTGGATTTAATAAAAGAAAATTGCGCGTCATCCAATCATTTATATCTTTTACACACTCTGTCAATTTGGATAATTGAGCGTTTTCATCTGGCCGTGATGAAATATAGATTTGAGTGACATCAGCATAACAATGGAACAATGGAAACTAATTCCATGTTTCCTTATAATATTTCACCTGCACTCAGTGTGGAAAGAGTCTTGAGCTTCACATGAGAATTCACACCGGAGAGAAGCCGTTCTCATGTGATCAATGTGGGAAAAGTTTCACACACAAACCTAATCTTGATAAGCATAGGAGAATTCACACCGGAGAGAAGCCGTTCTCATGTGATCAATGCAGCAAAACATTTATATGGGCATCAGACCTGAAGAGACACCTGACAGTTCATATGAAGGAGAAGCCACATTCATGTTCTGTGTGTGGAAAGGGTTTTTCACTGCTGCTAACTTTACATACACATGAAAAACTACATACTGGTGTGAGAGAGTACATGTGCTTTGAGTGTGGGAAGACTTTTACTACAGCGGACAGTTTAAAACAGCACCGGAGAATTCACACTGGAGAAAAACCTTACAAGTGTTCACACTGTTGTAAGGACTGATTTTCCTGCTAAAACAAAACGCACCCTGCAATAAAGCCATAAAATGCCCCCTGGACAGCAGATAACAAAGGCAGAGCACAGAACCTTGTCCTGGCCAAACTTATCTCATTGTCCCCCTGTTTGACTTCAACTCATCCCCCCTCTCCCTCCTCAAGGCACTGAAAGTTCATTAAGAATGTCTATATATCACACATGATGTATCTTGTGAATATGTTGTTTTTCCTTTTCATGTTTGGTGTCATTTTGAAGGGCACAGTGCGATTGGTAAAATGGTCTTAATTTCATTGCAGTCATTGGTTTAATGAGAAAGATTGAGAACTCAGGAGAATCCTGTATCTCTCTGGCTGATATCTCTTTACGATATCTCAAGAAATCAGGTGCTACCCCCCTGGGGTACATGGATTGGCCCAACCAACTCTAAACAACATTTGTATAACCCCCTTCTGTTCTGATCTGGTATTTAAGGCGAGGGAACAGAGCAACCTTTGGGAATCTTTTACCAGGATCATCCCCCACACAGTAATGCATGTCAGTATTTTCCTGTTGGAAAATCCTGACACATTACTGTGTGTCTTTGTCAGGAGAACATTGCTTACTTTTAGAGTCATCTTTGAGTAAATGATGTCATGTATTTTCTGAATTGGCTTTTAATCATTTACTTCTGTAATTGGCATGATACATTTTTACCTGACAAATAAATGTTACATCTTGATTTATTCTGAAGTATTCTGAAATCATTATTTTAATATATTAAGGAGGCTGGTGCTACCGCAAATCTTAGTTAAGGTAGGTCAAACTAAAGGCGCATGTATGAACGGAGCAGTAGGCACGTCATCTGAAGATCTTTTGATTTCTGTCTATCACTGGTTTAGCAAGTTGTATGGAAGTGGCTAAATTAAACTACACTCTCTAGTTCGAGTGAGCAGTAGGCAACTGACTTTAGGGGTATTAGCAAACCCTACATCCTCTGACTGAAATCAGAATTAACTGGTTTGTGTCCGTGAGAAACACGATTTGGCCAACGTGATCTCTAAGCGGCATTCGGGTCCATAATGACTTAATAACTGAAAGTAGGGGATACTCAGAATAATCAAAGATCTAGATTAATTCATAATCAATGTTTATGATTATTTTCTAATCAGAAATACGATCTAAATTTGATTATCATTTGAAATTGGAGTCAGATTACACATAGAGCTAAAGTAATACTAAAACTAAGTTCCAATAAATTAAGTGAACTTCACTGGAGCGCTGAAAAGACATACACGTATTAAACCTTCGCCAGGCCGTTGGATTCCGTCGTTGGGCCAATGGATGGTCCTTACACTGTGACAAGAGATTTAGTGACTCATCACCTCTGAAAACACATGAGAGGATCCACACAGCTAACGGAACGTTCCCATAAATTTCACTAACGTTATGTTAAAGGTTATATAAATGTTAGTAAAAAAAAACTTTCTTAAGGAACTTTCTTATGTTTCTAGGGTTAAAATACATTTTCGTAAAGTTGAGAGAAAAACGTTCTTAGTTTTGGAACGTCCTTGTGATGTTATTTGTTCTTCTACCAGCTTTCAAACGCTCTCAATGAGCGGTTTACACAACAGAGAGAATAAACGGACACTTTGCAAAGTCTGTGATTGTAGCGCCTCTTAGTAAGAGGTAAGAGGCTGCAAATACACCCGCAATTTACTGCCGCGGGAATGGCGGCAGTAAAAGTATTATTCTGGTTGAGTACCATCTGTACTTTTATGGAGTAGTGTAACTTAGGTGAATTGGGACACAGCAAATGGCTTTACACAATGACGATTGCTCTGATTTGTTTTAGGTCTATCCAGTTGCGCCCAGAGGCATTTGAGCGACGTCCGTTGGCCCTTTGGAAATGAGTTATTAATGAAGCTTTGCCAGACCATAACTCAGTTACTACTGAGAATGGTCTGGTTTTAACCAGGCTAGAGACCACCTGATATTCACCCAAGAATCTATATGGTTTAATGTGAATAATTATCATACCTGTTTGGTATCACTTGAAATGTCTCAGTGCGACTGGTACAAAGGTCTCATTCCCAAAGAAGTAACCCAAAAGGTAATAAGGTTTTTAGGAGATTAGAGATAACAGGCACACAAAGGACGGTTGGTCTCCAGGCAATTGGCATTCTGCTCTTGAAAGGTGTAAATGTAATAATACCCCTGAAAAGAAAAAATGGTTTTAAATCAGTTGTTTATATCTTTTGCTGTAGTGTGTCAGTAGAAAATATTAGTTTACATTTCCAAACATTCTTTTTGCCATTAATTATAATAATCCAGTGAGATTTGTGTATGCACAAGGGGTCTGAAAACAGCCAGGATGATCTGATCTAACCATCATCGAGTCTGTATGTGATTATATGAAGAAACAGAAGAAACTGAGACAAACTAAATCCAGAAGAACTGCGGGAACATCTCCAAGATGCTTGAAGAAACCTTCCTGCAAAGCTACAGTACTGTGAAAAGTACTGGCACTTGTGTTAAAATGCTGTAAAGTAAGAATGATTTCAAAAATAAAATCACAAATTGAATTTCTTCAGTGTCACATGATCCTTCTGAAATCATTCTAATATGAGGATTTGAATGAATAAATCAATGAATGAAAATCTTTATTTCAAACTATTAAAAGAAGAAATAAACACACAAATAAAATACAGAGACGAGTTATATACGATATGTGTGTGTATATATATATATATATATATATATATATATATATATATATATATATATATATATATTATATATTGTATATGAATATATATTTTTTATTTTTCATTTTGTTATTATATAATAACAAAATAAACAAATCAAAATGTCAACCTGTTGGAAAAGGGATAAAAGCCCTTATCAGGTCCTGATGGTACTTACCAAAACCACATCACAATCAAACAAGAAAAATCAGGCATGTCATTTAAAATAATACAAATATACTAAACCAATTTACACCTTACTTTATATATTGTAGCATATAGATAAACAATCAAAAATCAATGTGTTGAATTTGCACTTTCCCTTCACACTTCTGTACTTTTCAAAAATAAACCTTTTTAAAATTGCAACATATTTACACTTTGTTTAATCTATTTGTTCAGACTCTTCCACAAACGCACATCGAAATACACATAATTTTGAGCTTTGGTCGAGTATTCTGTCAAATGTAAAGCCCCCCTTTATTTTTTGCTTTATAGTTTGTTTGTTCAGTCTTAAATTCCACCAGATCTTTAAACTTTAAAGTGTGTAATTTTAAATACAGTAAATTGGTATGCTCATTATATCCTACTTTTGTGTTGTGCTTAATGTGTATGGTTTTGAAGGTGTTGCCCCATTCTACAACAACTAATTTAAAGAAGCCGTATGTAAGATTGTGGCCAAAACTGGTACTGCAATCACTTTCAAATTACTTGTTAGTTTCACTGCATCTCTGAGCATTTTCCCTGGTTTCCTGTCTCTAGTTTTTTTCTTGCCTGTTCCGTGGATTACTCTCTTGCCTCTGACCCCTGCCTGTTTTGTTTGTTTGTTTGTTTGTTTGTTTGTTTGTTTGTTTGTTTGTTTGTTTGTTTGTTTGGACTGCCTACCTGTGTTGTGACCCATTGCCTGTACTGTGGATTACGCTTTTGGATTGCCCATAATAAAAGCTGCATTTGGATCTCACCTTCGAGTCTCAGAGCAGTTCATGACAACGGCACAGGTGAACTATACAACATATGAAGTGCTTTCTCTTTCAAAACATGCCTTGCTTTCCCCATTACTCCAATTATCTGTGCTACTTTTGCTCATACTTGTTTAACATGGGGTTTCCAGCAGATTCTGTAATTTGTAAAAAAATGTTTTTAGAAATTAATAGAAATGTTATTCAACAAGACATTCAATTGATTTCAATGACAGTGTGCATGTATGTATGTGTATGTATATACATATGTATACATACGAATGTGTGTATATATATATATATATATATATATATATATATATATATATATATATATATATTAGGGGTGTGCAAAGCAGCCGGTATTTGTATCTGTATTTGTATTTGTTGAGAGGGGAAAAGTATTTGTATTTGTATTCGAGTAAAATTCAAAATAGGTGTAAAAATCCAGTTTTTTTGCGTTACACTTCTAATTTATGTTATAGTGCAAGTATTCTTTAATTATATCCATTATAATAATTATGGATATGCAATATTGGTTGATGTTTTTCCATAAATCCAGCAATGAACATGTAACAAGGAACGTCATTGAAAAGACAATAACATAACAACCATTACCTACGTTAACGTTACTCTGTCAACAGCCTATTGTCTAAATTACCGAGCTAACAGAGCTACTAGTGTTGTCACGGTACCAAAATTTCAGTATTCGGTACCGATACCTGTGAAAATCCACGGTTCTCGGTAACAATTTCGGTACCAAAGCTTAATTTAGATTAAATTTACATATATTAAAGCGTATATCACGGTTACAAAGATGGAAACTGTAGTATTAAAAACACTTTACAATAATATTCCATTTGTTAGATAACATTAGATAAAATGACCTAACAATAAACAATAGTTATATACTGTCGCAATTATTCTCCTTGGGGTTAATTTAAAAATATATTTTTAAAATCAAAAGTTAACATTATTTATGTTACAGTTTTTTACGATTGCTATGACAGATTTTTCAATACATTTAACAATTTTCCAAAACTCTTAACACAGTTAGCACTACATCCGTCTGTGTAAGCTATACTATTAACACATTTCTTGTTGCTTTAACACAAAATGCATACAATTAACACAAATTTAAAATGCTTGAACTTCTTTTACACACAAGCTCAAACAAGAACAAAACAATGGATTTTTACTGCCAAATTTACCAATGCTTTAACACTGTGTGTCAGAACAGATAACACCATGTTCTAAACCTAACCTTACAGGCTAAAGTCAAGGTAAACAGCTGCTTATATTGTGAATTGAAACACAAATATATCCCCTGTATTTTATTCTATTCTTACTGAGAAACAGCTGATTGAATTATGCAAATAATTAGAAGATCTTTTTTTTTATTTTTATTTTTTTATTCTTCTGGTGCTTTTTCTGTTCGTATATTTTGTATTTTCACATTATTCCATTGCTAGTGAGAAACAGCTGATTGAAGTTATGCAAATATGGGACAATGTGGCATTCCACCATTCCCGTCTAGTCACAGCCAGGTTTGACGCCCATCAGAGGATGATGTCCATTTTCCTTGCCCCTTACTTCCCTTTCCTCAACCCCATTGAGGAGTTTTCTCAGCCTGGAGATGAAAGATTTTTGACCATAGTCCACAGGACCAAATGTCCCTCCTGTATGCAAAAGATGCTGCATACCAAGACATCACAGCTGAACACTACCAGGATACAGTAAGGCAAGCCAAAAGATTCTTCCCAAGATGCCTTGCCAGGGAAGATATCAGGTGTGATGTGGATGAGAACGTGGACAAATGCAGAAGACCGGGCAGATTAGAAGATGGCCTTTTCTGTTTGTATATTTTGTATTTTCACATACAGTAATACTGTAAATGGCAGCTATATTGCATATTTTTGTTATCTTGCAGAAATGTCCTGTTGCAAATATAGCCGTTACTGCAGCAATTCTGTCTCTGTCTTCTTTTTTTCATAAACCATACATTCTATAAAGCTACTCTAAGGGGGGTCATTTATTTTGTTGTATTGAATTTCTGCTGCTGCTGCAAAAAAAAATGCATGCATTTACATTACAAACAAAACAAAAATGTAGAGAGACTTAAAAAAAATAAAAAAATAAACTGCAGAGCAAAACACAATCTATGATCAATACAATATACTGTCTATTGTATAAGGGCAGACCTGACACATAAAATAATGCAGTTTCTGTAATTTCAGCTGATGTTAGTGTTTTTTTTGTCATTGTGTTATGATTGACTAAATGTTCCTGTTGGAAGACAACATGTGTTAGTGTTTTGAATAATTATTTGATTTTGAAACATGTTTGCAGTGTTTTGGTAGACATAGTGTATTGTGTTAGTGTATTATTGTATTTTGAAAATTAGTTTTGGAGTTTAATTTACAATGTGTGATTTTGAGCATGAAATTAACCGTTTTGCCGATTGTGTGTTTTAGGTGTGTTGGTGCGTTAAGAGTTTAGGAAACTTGTTAAATGTATTGAAAAAATTGTCATAGCGATTGTAAAAAACTGTAACATTATTTAATGCACAATGAATGAAGTGAACAAACATGACCAATCAAGTATTTGTATTAAATAACATTCACAAACATTAATTAATGTGGTAAAAATATATTGTTCACTCAATGTGTTGATGTTAGATAACGCATTAAGTAACGTTAATGAATGGTATCTTATTGTAGTGTTACCAAACAGGAGATAAAACATGTTTTATTTGACTTGACTGTACTTTTATTTAATCCAAAACTGCATTCATATTTAATTTTAAAAGAGCTTTTTAAACCTGCTAAGAGTTATCCAGCCAAGAATAAGACTAGAACTGCTTTTCTGACGGACTGATATTAATGACATAATGACGGCTTTTTATTTCATTTCTCATCTCCATAAATATAAAGCTAATGCAAGGGCTAGAAATCAATTAATTCTTTGCTGATACTTCCTCATCATCATGAAGAGCGCAGTTCGCACTGCTATCTCCTTTCCACAAGCGCTTGCCCTCCTGTGGCGTCTGTCGTTGCTATGCAGCGCGCCGCTCGCTTCTATTATAAGCGCGCTTGCCGCGCGCCTACATTTGAAATCTGCACGCGCAAAAAACGCGCTATGTGAACTACCGCTTATGACAACGTGACATTAGCCTAATCCAAAATATTTCAGCCACCACATCAGCAGCACCGCCGGTCGCCATGTCTCATGAGGAAACGCAGCTTTTTGATAAAGTTTTTCTTGTTCCCGAATACAAAATTTTTAAAAGTATTTGTTCGAAATAAGTATTCGTAAAAAACACATTATTTGTGCCTTTCCGAATACCGTATTCGGGTTCGGCTCCACCCCTAATATATATATATATATATATATATATATATATATATATATATATATATATACAGTGCTATGCATAAGTTTAGGCACCCATGCTAAAGTTGACTAAAAAGAGGAATAAAAAATCATCTTTTGGAAATTGAACTTAATGCCTTAATTTAAAAAATTAGGAAAAATCCAACCTTTAAGGACACCAATTTTCTTTGTGAATGAATAATGTATCGTAAATAAATAAATGTTCTTCCTTAAAATACAGGGTGCATAAGTTTGGACATCCCTATGTTAAATTCCCATAGAGGCAGGCAGATTTTTATTTTTAAGTTTTTTTTTTTTTTTTTTTTTTTTTAGGATACTATGCATCCTGATAAAGTTCCCTTGGCCTTTGGAATTAAAATAGCCCCACATCATCACATATCCTTCACCATACCTAGAAATAAAAACCATGCCAATCTCTAGGTATGGTGAAGGCTATGTGATGACGTGGGGCTATTTTAATTCCAAAGGCCAAGGGAACTTTATCAGGATGCATAGTATCCTAAAAAAAAATTTTTTTAAATACTTAAAAATAAAAATCTGCCTGCCTCTATGGGAATTTAACATAGGGATGTCCAAACTTATGCACCCTGTATTTTAAGGAAGAACATTTATTTATTTACGATACATTATTCATTCACAAAGAAAATTGGTGTCCTTAAAGGTTGGATTTTGCTTGAGCACCTGCCCCTTTGCCCCTTGGTGCCCAAAGTGCCCTTTTGTCAAGGCAAAATTTCCTCTTCTTTTTTTGTAATTAAAGGCGCTTTTGTGGATGCCTGCCCAATCTAACTATTAGTAAAATTAATTAATAATAATTTAGCCGTAAATAAAATGACCCACATGATAATCTTCACCTGACTAACTCATTCCTCACGCTGCACGCACATTTTGTTTTAATTTTGTGTAAGTGGCGTTTCATTCTCAGCTAAGTGATTTTGATGTTCGTTTACTTATTATAATTATTTTACAAGGACGACGTGAAGAGAGCATGCAGAGATGTTGTTTAAATTGCTGTGTGGAACGTTAGGCTATAGAAGTAACTGTTTTCCTGAATGCCATCAAGATTGATGGCATTCATGCCCCCGGACCCCCCTAGAGATATCAAACTCCACCCACATAAATAATGTGGGAAACACATTAGGCTATATGATGATCTACAAAAAAAATACTAATTTAATTATCTTATTATTAAAATACATTATTAGGATTTTTACCACCTCCGCCTCATTTTGAGCCAGGAAAAACCCTGTTACTGTATTTTGATCACAGCCCTATTTAAAGCCTTGTTCCATGTGCCCCCTTTTATACTTTGAGCACCTGCCCCTCCAGAGATCTCTGCACGGCCCTGCCCGGAATATTTTGTTGACTCTAATGGAGAAAACTATGACATGAATAAATTAGTAAATGATTTCAATAATTTTTTTGTAAATGTTGGCCCTGATTTAGCAGCCAAAATTCCAAATCAAGAATTGGAGTTGAACTCTGAAAGAAACGACCATACTATTTTCCTCTCTTCTGTCAGTGAGTGTGAAATAATGAATATTGTGCAAAAAAAAAAAAAAAACAAGGTATCCACAGACTGTCACTCAATCAATATGGTACTAATAAAAAAGATAATTAAAAGCATTATAAAGCCTCTAACACATATCTGTAACCTGTCACTTAAAAATGGCTGTGTGCCAAGAAAAATGAAAATTGCTAAGATCATACCATTGTTCAAAAATGGAAATAGGAATCACTTTACTAATTACAGACCCATTTCACTCCTTCCCCAATTTTCGAAAATCCTTGGTTTTTGACAAACGGTTAGAAAATTTCATATATAAGCATAAGCTAATTAATGAAGGACAATATGGGTTCAGACCCAACAGATCCACTTCAATGGCTATAATTGATGCTACAGAAGAAATATCGAAGGCATTAACAAATAAAAAACATGCAATAGGAATTTTTATTGATCTCTAAAAAGCATTTGACACCATCAACCATGATATACTACTTAAGAAATTAGAACGATATGAAATACGGGGGGTGGCTGGGAAATGGGTGAAAATTTATTTGAGCGACAGAGTACAGTATGTCCAAATGGGTGAGCTTTCTTCTGGATGTTGTGACAGTGCTTGTGGTGTCCCCCAGGGGTCAGTACTGGGCCCCAAATTGTTTAATTTGTACATTAATGATATTTTTACTGTTTCTCAGTTGGTTAAATGTGTATTGTTTGCTGACGATACAAACATTTTCTATAGTAACGTCAGTTTGGAGCGACTTATTAGTGTTATAAACAAGTCAAGTCAAGTCAAGTCAAGTTTATTTATATAGCGCTTTTCACAACATAGGTTGTATCAAAGCAGCTTCACAGTAATAAATTAGAACAATACATCAATGTTTGTTTCTAGTGGAACGTCTACGTTTGGTAATGCTGATCAATAGTATCGTTGATTGATTAATTAAATTAAATATCCCCAAATAGCCCCAACTGAGCAAGCCAAAGGCAACAGTGGCAAGGAACCGAAAAACTCCATCAGGTGACCTAATGGAGAAAAAAAAACCTTGGGAGAACCCGGGCTCAGTCGGGGGCCAGTTCTCCTCTGGCGTTTATGAACTAGAGGTCGGATCTAACTGTAAGATTAAAAGTATTATATGAATGCCTGGCCGAAGAGATGCGTCTTTAATCTAGTTTTAAACTGGGAGAGCGAGTCTGAGCAGCGAACAGTATCCGGAAGACTATTCCAGAGTTTTGGTGCTAAATGTGAAAATGCTCTCCCTCCTTTGGTGGATCTGGATATCCTAGGTATGACCAAAAGCCTCGAATTTAGTGACCTTAAAGAGCGCGATGGATTATAGGGCGATAGACGATCCGTTAAATAGACTGGAGCTAGGCTGTTTAGGGCTTTATAAGTCAGTAGCAATACCTTGTAATTAATACGGGACTTTATAGGTAACCAATGTAGTGATGATAAAATCGGTGTTATATGATCATATTTTCTTGATCTAGTTAGAACTCTAGCGGCGGCATTTTGGACTAACTGTAGCTTGTTTATTGAGGATGCAGGACAACCGGCTAATAACGCATTACAGTAATCTAGTCTCGAGGTCAAGAATGCATGAACTAACTTTTCTGCATCAGAAACAGATAGCATATTACGTAGCTTAGCAATGTTTCTAAGGTGGAAAAAGGCTGTTCTTGTAACATATGAAATATGATTTTCAAAAGACAGGTTGCAGTCTAATATAACACCCAGGTCTTTTACTGTAGAGGATGAAGTAACAGGACATCCTACTATGTTAAAGTTGTATTGTGAGAGGTTTTGTGGGTGGTTTTTTGAACCGATAAGTAGTACCTCTGTCTTGTCTGGATTTAATAAAAGAAAATTACGCGTCATCCAATCTTTTATATCTTTAACACACTCTGTCAATTTGGATAATTTAGCGTTTTCATCCGGCCGTGATGAAATATAGATTTGAGTGTCATCAGCATAACAATGGAAACTAATTCCATGTTTCCTTATAATATTTCCAAGTGGCAGCATATATATTGAGAATAATAGAGGGCCTAACACAGATCCCTGCGGCACTCCATAGTTTACTGGAGTTATGATAGATTTTTCTCCATTTAAATAAACAAAATGGTAGCGGTCAGATAAATACGATCTAAACCAGCTTAATGCTTGTCCTTGAACACCAGTATAATTTTGTAATCGATCTAAGAGTATTGTATGATCTATAGTATCGAACGCAGCACTAAGATCAAGTAAAACTAATATTGAGATACAGCCTTGGTCAGAAGCTAAAAGTAAATCATTTGTGATTTTAACGAGCGCAGTTTCAGTGCTATGATGCGGCCTGAACCCAGACTGAAACTTTTCATAGGTGTCATTTTCTTGTAAGAAAGAGCCCAGTTGAGCGGACACAACTTTTTCTAGTATTTTAGACATAAAAGGTAGATTTGAAATGGGTCTATAATTTACTAGATTATTCGGATCTAATTGTGGTTTCTTAATGAGAGGTTTTATAACTGCCAGTTTAAATGTTTTTGGAACATAACCTAAAGATAAAGACGAGTTTATGATATTGAGGAGAGGCTCTTCCACTACAGGTAACACTTCTTTCAATAGTTTAGTTGGTATAGGATCTAGTAAACATGTTGTTGTTTTAGATGAAGTAAAAAGTTTATTTAACTCTTTTTGTTCTATAGTTGTAAAGCACTGTAATTGTTCTTGTGGGGTGATAATCGAGGCTGAATTATAAGGCGCGATTGAGGATTGAACGTTTACAATTGTGGTTCTGATGTTTTCTATTTTCTCAGTGAAGAACTTCATGAAATCATTACTACTAAACTGTAATGGAATATTTTGTTCAGGAGACATCTGTTTATTTGTTAGTCTCGCCACGGTGTTAAATAAGAACTTAGGATTGTTATGGTTGTTTTCTATTAGTTTGCGGAGATGCTCAGCCCTGGCCGCTTTTAGGGCCTTTTTATAACGTGACATACATTCCATGCGATTCTAAAGACCTCTAAATTAGTTTGTTTCCATTTACGCTCTAAATTACGGGTTTCTCTCTTTAGAACACGCGTAGTATTGTTGTACCATGGTGCTTTACTTTTCTGTCTGACCTTTTTTAATCTAATGGGCGCAACAATATCCAATGATCCAGAGAGAATGGTGCTCATAGTGCTAGTTAATTCCTCAAGTTCGTCTGTTTGTTTGGGTTCACTGAGCAGCTGAGACAGATCCGATAAGCTGTTTGAAAAATGATCTATGGTGGATGGAAGGATTGTTCTGCCTAATCGATAACGCGGCGCAGCATGATATATTACAGGAGTACGTAATATGCAAGTTACCATGTAATGGTCAGTGACATCGTCACTTTGTGGAATGATATCTATATCGGTTGGATCGGTTCCATGTGATATAATTAAATCGAGTGTATGATTAAATCGATGAGTTGGTCCGGTAACGTTTTGCTTGACCCCAAAGGAGTTTAATAAATCTGTAAACGCAGCCCCTAACGCATCATTTTGATTATCTACATTGATATTAAAGTCTCCAACAATTAATGCTTTATCGAAGTTAACTAATAGGTCTGAGAGAAAATCTGCAAACTCTTTTAGGAAATCAGCGTAAGGCCCAGGCGGTCTATATACGGTAGCCAAGGCTAGAGATAATAGGGATGTTTTTCGAACATCTAAGAGCGTAACATTTAGTACAAGTACTTCAAATGAAATAAACTTATAACCCGTTTTCTGAGTAACATTGAAAATATCTCTATAGATTGTTGCAACACCGCCGCCACGACCAATCAGACGGGGTTCGTGCTTATAGGAGTATCCTGATGGAGTAGACTCATTTAGACCGAAATAATCATTTGGTTTAAGCCAGGTTTCAGTAAGGCAAAGTACATCAAAGCTATTATCTGTGACTATTTCATTTACAATAACTGCCTTAGGTGTGAGTGATCTAATGTTTAGAAGACCTAGCTTTAGAAATTGTTTTTGATTACCAATAGCAACATTTTCTGGTTTAATAACAATTAGATTTTTTCTAGATCCTGCAGTAGATTTATTATTTGATCTCACTAAACGAGGAATAGACACAGTTTCTATGCAATGTTCTACACTATTTATATCAGTTAAATTGGTGCAGCAGAGACTATGATTTGGACTTTTGGTTACTAGTCAAGAGGTATTTAACATTTTGGAGATGTTATCTGACAGAAGATCCGATCCGAATCTGTTTGGGTGTAAGCCATCAGCACGGTAAAGCCTAGGACGCTCCCAAAACAGATTCCAATTATTTACAAAGAGCAGTTTCTGCTCATTGCACCATGACATTAACCATTCATTTAGCGCGAATAATCTACTAAACTTTTCATGACCTAGTCGGTACGTGGGAAGCGGTCCTGACACAATAATCGTTATATCAGGCGATGTGCTGCGTACCGTATCGATCAGATTCCTGAAGTCTTTCTTCAGAACCTCCGTCTGGCGCAGTCTGATGTCGGCCCCTCCCGCGTGCAGGACCACGGTTCCGACGCGCTCGTTCAGAATCTCGGGGACGCGAGCAGCGATTTCAGAAACACGAGCACCAGGAAAGCAGTGACTATGCACCTTACTTTTATTTAACGTAGCGTGTACATGTCGAACGATGGAATCGCCGATGATCACAGCATCGCGTTCTGTTTTGCGAAGAGGGGAGAAGCGGTTTTGTGTGGATATCTCGAAAACCGGGAGGGTCGGAGAGAGTTTTCTTGGTCTAGACCTGGCTCGCGTCTTCCGCTGCGGAAAAATCCAGGCTTCGTGATGGCATGTTGGAGCCGGAGTGAACGAGACCATGGCTGATCGCGACCTCGACCTCGACGTTCGGGACCGATGTTGAGGAACGCACGGAGTAGACGATGTCGGAGTCAGCGGGTTAGTAACGTTAATCTCTGATTTGTGAGCATCGGCGCGTGATGTTTCAAGAGCTAAACGCCGGTCTATTCAGCTCGGCTTTTCTCACTAAAAGGTCGTGGATCTGTTTCTCAACAGCTTCCAGCTCAGACTGCATCGCGTGCAGCTCAAATGTGTCCTCACCTGCACCAAAAGGTAGACTACTTACATTTGATATATTCGCCATTTTAACAGATGGACAGTAAGTTAAGTTAGCAACGACGCTACCAGTGATGCTATCAATATTAATACTAATTTATGGCTTAAGTCTTGGATATAATCCGTCTTTTCAGTGGTACGGGTGTAGAGTAGACGCACGATAGGCGAAAAAAATTTTTGTTTGTAAATGAGTGTGGAGAAGACGCGTTCAGCCGTGATCCACGGACGTAACCTATAAGAGTATCCAGCGTTGGATCACTAGGCTTGAGACGCGTCTGCTCAACAATCCGCGTTGTAACTATGAGGTGAGGAAAAGTAGAAAATGATCGTTGTAAGTGAGTTTAAAGAGAAATCAAGAATTATAAATCAATCGATGGAGCTCCAAAGACAACAACGCGCTCAGACACGACGCATGCGCATTCGAAACAGGAAGTCAGGAACATCAAGCCGTGTCTTGATGAACAAAGAACTAAGTAAATTTAAAAAATGGACGGAAAGTAACAAATTATCCTTAAACCTAGATAAATCAAAAGTGATGTTTTTTGGAAAGTATCAAGCCGTTTCACAGAAACTGGTTGAGATAGATGGAGTTCAAATTGAAAATGTTCAGGAAATAAAAATTTTAGGTGTAACGATAGACCAGAATTTAAGTTGGAATGCCCACATCAGACAAATAACTACTAAAGTCTCCAAAAGCCTTGCTATAATTAGTAGAGTTAAACATATCCTTGATCAAAATGCACTCCATACCTTTTATTGTTCTTTAATACAGCCATATCTAATCTACTGTGTAGAGGTATGGGGCAATAATTACAAAAATGTAATACAATCACTTTTTTTGCTACAGAAAAGGGCTGTACGAATTATACACAAGGCTGCTTATTTTAAACACACAAATCCTCTCTTTCTTAAATCAAAGTTATTAAAAATGCAGGATCTCGTAAAATTATATAATGCACAGTTCATGTTTATAGCATATCACTATTTATTACCTGTGAACATTCAAAACATGTTTTCTCATAAAGAGCAGTCGTACAGTTTGAGAGGATTTGGGAACTTTGTGGTCCCAATGGCGGGTTCCACCAGGAGGAGTTTTTCTATGTCTGTATGTGGGGTTTCTTTGTGGAATAATTTGGGGCTTGAATTTAAGAAATGTCAAAGCATTCGCCTTTTCAAACGTCTTTACAAACAAAAGGTCTGGTCCCTTTACAATGAAAATGAGGTTTGATTGTATTCATGATGTGTGGAGTGTTGGATTAGTTGTTATTTACCCTTGTGGTATTCCGTCTACCATTGTTGGTATTTGATATTCATTGTTACCTGTGGTAATATCTGTATGAATATGTATAGTATGTATGTGTGGTTTTGCATATGTGCAACTATAATACTGTTTCTTAATGAGGTATTATTATTACTATTATTTATTTTATATATATATATAATTTTATTTTTCCTTCTCTCTTTGAGATATTTGAAGCAGGAAGCAGCTATTTTGTTTGTATTCTTTGACAGACTGGGGTGGGGTTCAATAAGTTTTACTTCTCCCCACTCCATTTCAAGCATAAGTGTATAAGTTATTATTCTTACTATTATTATTCTTATTATTATTATGTATTTTTTTGTCACACTATTTGCTTGAAATAAAAGTACTGAATGAATGAATGAATATCAAATTGTGGTCTAATAGAGGAGCACAAGCCATTTTTGTTTCTGATATATAGTGAATTAAGTCATGAGGAATCAGCCAGAAGTCTGTTCTTAATATTAAAGAAAGAGAGGACTTATTCCACGTGTAATCATAAAAATGAAGGTTCAAATATCTCCATACATCAGTAACTTGTAACTTGTCAGTTTTAAAATAAAATGAGTCTGATGTTGGTGAACTAACTTTGGGCAGAAAACGGTAAACTGAGTAATCCGGAGCATCGTTAAAGTCACTACTATAATTATATACCCTACTTTCTATTTCTTTTTTAGATCTGTTAGTATTTCACAAATGTTCTTAAACATTTCTAGATTATGTACTCGAATTTTTAAACCAAAGACATTGCAAATGAATAAAATAGAATTATCCAATCTGAGAGACATTATTAACTATCTTCCATTTTCTGAAAGAATAGTTTCCAAAATATCACCTTTAAATTTGTTAAAGAGAATAGCAACACCTGCTGAGAATAGCAACACCTGCTGAGTGATTGGATCCATGACTAAAAACTATTGATTGGGTTTTCCAAAAATGTACATCAGAGTCACAAGAATGAGTCTTTTTTCCGCCTTTTGCCGAACTCGTTCTTTTCCCTTTTCCCAACACCTGAGATATAAAATGTATAGCCAAGCCTAAAGGTCTCTAGAGTTATATTTTTGCCAACGAACTAAAATCGAAACCGTGATATGGCTTTGTGCCTTAATAAAACAGCACAATACTTTAAGTAGCCTATATGATATAGGTATTATGTTTGTGCTGCGTGATTTAAAGAGAAGATCAGCATGGTGATCTGGTGTTTTCTCCAAAATAAAAGCTCAAGGGTTTATTTCTTGCAAGTGAAGAAATTAGGACAAAAGTCTTGTAATTTTCTTATACTATTGTGTAATGTAAAATATTCTTTTTCATTTATACAGTACATTTATAGGCTATATGGATTACGTCATATGAATATTTATATAAATCATAAACACCAGTGATAATGTAATGTAGACTTGAGACTCTATATCATAACTAAAAAGATGTTTGAGCCCTTAATGTCCAGGTACAAGTCAATGCTTTTTCTTTGTTCAATGTGCACAGTTAATGGGTAGAAGCTCTTAATTTCCAGCTCTCAAAGTGCACCAGATTGATGACAAAATCTTCTTGCGGGGGAGCATGTCCCCGAACCCCCCTAGAGGGACAGAGGTCCACCCAATATACCGTAAAACATCAAATAATAGCCCGGGCTTCTATTTACCCAAATCGCCGAACTGCACCGGCTTGTATTTGAGACAGGCGTCTATAAGAGACAGGCCTTTAATTTAGTGTTGAGATGTTCAAGCATGATAGTAGGAGGTTACCACATTATATTATGTTTTATTTATAATTAATTCGAATGTGTTTAACAAAATCATTTAATGTAAGAAATGTCTTTGGCTATTGGCAGCATAAAAAAAAAAAAAAAAACATAAAAAACGAGACGATGTGACAGCAATGGGCAGAACACAAGTTATCGCTAAAATACATAGAGCATATGAACTTGTTGCCCGAAACACATCAACAAGAAAGAATGAAGGCTACCCTGTAAAACAACTGCAATCATGTGATAGAAAATTACTCTATTCATCACTATCATCATCCCCCCGATCCTCAATTACAAGTTCATTGGCGAATTCCTCCTCCACGTCGCTCTCCTCCACTTCTCCCTCTCCAGCCTCCGCTAACTCTGCCTGCCTTGCTTGCACTAACAGCTCCCGCCCAGATGCGCACGGCTCTCCCTCTTTGAAACAATGTATAAGGTGATCCACGCTTCCATCAGAAGCTACTCTCAGGCCACATACCTAAGGATAACATCCCGAAGTTAATGAAATATTTTATCTCCTCTTTCTCCCTCACACACACGCACGTGCCCGCGAATAGTGATGAGTCGTTCATGAACTGTTGCGTCTGTCACGTGAAATCTAATCAAAACATAGAACAGACGATCTGACGGGTTTTAGAAGATCAAATACAACCCGATACTAAAAAACAAACCAGGCCTCTATTTGAGACCGGCCTTTATTTACCCAAACCTGTCGTCACACCAGGCAAGAGACAGGCGTCTATTTGGGACTCGGCTATTATTTGAAGTTTTACGGTAGTTTTACAAAATCCTATGAGAAAGAACGATCATTTATGAACTTTACTCCCTCCAGCATAGTGCAACAAGGTCTTTTTAAGTCAGTAAAACTGTTAATGCCAAATTAAAACGTGGGTTCAACAGGAAAATGTTATTACTATAGATAAGTGTGAATAAAATGTTATATGTTTGATTTTTTGTGTCATATTGTGATAAATAAGAGTATTGTCTTTCAGTAGAGCAGTTTTACAGGCTTTTATCATGTATCCTGACACAAATAATGTGTTTCTAACAGCAAACACTCAGAATAAAGTGAGATGATCTGCTGATGGTCCTGAATGGCTTGTTGAATGAGTGTTGATAGTCTGAGGCTCATCAATATTAACAGATCTGCTGAAAACACTCTTTATTTCATGACAATAGTTCCTGTTTTCACCTCATTTATTATGCTGATGTCTTCAGATCGCCTGTAAATTGACACTTAAAGCTCATTTCATTGGTGTCAGCAGACTGAGGGTACTTGTTGGCTACTTTATGCACATTTATTTCTGAGTTTAACTGTTTTTCTTATCATTATTTGTATTTGGAAGAATTTACATTTAAGATATTAATGTTTTTCTTTATTTCTGCATATTGTAGAATATTTGTATTGGTTATTAACTGGATTAAGTGATAATATTATCGAAGACATTATATTTTTATATCTGGCTCAGGGCAGGAGCATAAGAGAAGCAAAGCTTGCGACTGGAATGGATGGAAATGCTCATAGATGGTGAATTCCTTAGTCTCATGTTCACTGCTTAAAATAAAAGTATATGGAATGTATTGATTACCTTTGAGGTGTTTATATGTTCGATACTGGACTCGAGTTGCTTTTGCAAATGCACTCTGCTTTGTTAGATAAAAAAATATACATATATATTGGATATTAAAGTTTATTCTCTGGCATCAAAACCCCAAGACTTCAATATTGATTTTTAATGAAGTGACAGACTCCACAACAATATTTGAATGAAGAAGAATAATTTTGGGGTTCTGAGTTGAATGAGCATCATTAACTTTATGATAGACAGACAGACATCATGTACATGATTTTACAGATGTGTCATTTAGTAAAAAAAAAAACCTCACTAACTTATTTTTGATTTTGGCAGATAAGTTCCTCCCACCTAATTACATCATCAGTGAAGCTCCTCCCATTGTAATTCTCCTATAAATGCTGTAAATTCCCATCAGCTACAAGTGAAGACGAGCATCAGAGCATCAGGAAGAGCTGAAATCTGCAACGACTGAGTTTATTAAAGAGGACAGTGAGAACATGAGTGATCCAGAACCCTGCAGAATGAAACACACTGAAGATCCTGAAGAACAAAGAGGTTGGTGTTTATTCTCCATTCATTCATGATGCTGAAGAACATTCATGTTAGAAACATTCAAGCACTTCATCACATTTAGATTTAAACAGTTCAACTATGAAACGGTACAGATTTTCAACAAATGGTCAGAAGAGGGAGGTTGGAGAAACTTTCACACTGATTGTCAACATCAGGTCAAATTATCTCCCTTAATTTACACTTATATTCCTCTTACAGTAACTTTGGTGACAGGGTTGATGAATTAAAAAATATATTTTTTTTTAGGAATAGTCAGTAAACACCAAGTTACTGATAAAGTTGTATTTGTCAAATATCATAAGTTATTCATAATTATATAGATTATTATTCTTACAGTAACTTTGGTAACAGGGTTGATGAATACAGTCAATGCTACAGTTTGTGTAAAAACTGAGACAATGGATTGAGATTATTTTCTTGTCTTCCCATCATGCAGTAGAAAGAGCCCAGATGATGTCACTTCCTGAGTGTCACAGTTTTTATAAATGCTCTGTTTTTAAAAGCAGGAAAATCATGTCAGAAGTAGCAGTGTAAGGCTGAAATAACCTCAGATACTTTGATCTCCTGAGATGGACAATACAAACACACACACAGGCATTTGCAGTGTTAGGGAAACTCATTACAAGTAACTTGAGTTACGTAATCAGATTACTTTTCAAGTAACTAGTAAAGTAACACATTACTTTTTCAATTTCAATTTTTCGGCTGACAGCTCTCCTGTCCCTATGTTTAAAGGAAAAATAAAGTGAGGAGGTCAAGGGCGTAGTTTTGGTTGAACATTGGGGGGTTGAAGTGTGTTCCCGTTTAGCGGGCTCCCAGCGCAACTCATGAGATTTATTTGTGTTTTTTGTGGTATCATCCACACATGCATTGATAACATAAATGCAATAAAGTAATTGGCAAGTTAGTGTTCACTGGTTAATATAGGATATAATGTATTTTATTTTATTTATGCACCTATTGTTAAAAGCGCTATATAAATAAAAGTGAATTGACTTAACTAACGTATCAGTTTAAAAAAATAAATAATAATAATCAAAGTGCCATGGTAGGTCAAATTAACTTTACTTAACATTTTCTTATATTGAAAATGTAAATTTCCTGTCATCTCTTTGAATGTCTGAAAGCCAGGTTTTTGCTAATATGTGTCATTATTAGCAGAACACATTTTGGGGAAATTTATGTTGGTTCAGGGTGATGTTTCCCCTCTTTTCATCAGTCTTTTTAGTTTATGTGGCTGTTTTACATCATGTTTGACATTCCCATTGTGTTTTAAAGCGGTAAATTCTAGAATTCAAATAGCACATTTTTTTCCCAGACTTTCAGATTTTTATCATTTCATAATTCACTATATTAAATGACACAAATATACGTTATGTATGTACTTAATCTTATTTTGTTAACCAATGCCTTTGCTGCTGACCTTCAATGATCTAATTCAACCATACTAATAAGCATAATTGCTTTAGATTAGATTTAGAAGTAAGAGTGTTGACAGAAGCATATTCCAGAGTTTAGCGATGTTTCTGAGGTGGAAAGATAAGTGGCTGTCTAATATAACACCCAGGTCTTTAACTGTAGAGGATGGAGTTACAGGACATCCTTCCAAATGCTAGGCTAATTGTATTCTACGAGATTCTGTGTACAGGTTTTTGGTCCAATAAGTAATACCTCTGTCTTAGCTGAATTTAATAGAATAAAATTACAGGTCTTCCAATATTTTATATCTTTAACACATTCTGTTAAGTTAGACAATTTAGAGAATTTATCTGGTCGTAATGAAATATATAAATTAGTATCATCGGCATAACAGTGGAAAATTAATTTCATGTTTTCTTAATAATATTACCAAGTGGCAGCATATATATTGAAGATAGCAGAGGGCCGAACACAGAGCCACAATTCCAAGATGGCCGCCACGGACCAGGCACGACAGCAGAGGTGTCTGCAGTTTAAACAGTCTACGAGGTGTATCATATCACCTACATCTCCTCAGTTGAATAATTGATTGATGGTTACTGCCGTAATAATTGCATGTTTGATAATTGTTCAAACACGGCATACAATCCTATCTTTGGGGGCTGAGGAGTGTTTGTTTATACCTCCGGCAAGAAGCCAACATGTACTATACTCAAAGTTCCTGGTAAAGGGCTATGTCAGCGCCCCGTCCTCGTTGGACAAAGGCAAGAGACACTCAACTAACCAGGGTCTCGCCCAGATAGTGGTGATGCTGCTGTTGGTGGGGGATATCGAGCTGAATCCGGGACCACATCCCTGGCTGTCTACTAACATGGATTCTATTGTTAGCCACACAGCACAACATCTTCAGTTAGCTCCACCTGTCAGTGGATCTACCAGTTAACTAACAAACTTAGCCTCTCAGCTGATTAATCCAGGGCTGAGGTTTGGGTTGGGGTCTGCGGCCTCGTTGTCCACGTTTTCCGGGGCTCTTCAATGTGGCAGAGACGGTGCTTCTGATGACACGTCGTACTGGAAACTCACAACATTACTGTCTTGTCGTCTCCTATCTCCGGTAACCACCATCGTAATGGTACTCAGAATATGCCCCAGAGTAGTGAAGACCATCACAATAAGCACATGACAGCATCTTTGAACAGCAAAGCAGTGGATGGCCTGACTTTGGAGGATAAGGGCACAGACTTTAAATCAACTTTTAGTAAGAAAGGTTACATTTCCTACATCTTAATGTTAGAAGTCTACTACCTGAAATTGAGGAAATAAGACAATTGGTGAAACAATTAAAGATCGGGGTTATCTGTTTAACAGAAAGTTGGTTAGATGAAACTATGAGTGATGAGGAAATTGCCATTAATAATTACTGTATAGTTAGGAAGGACCGGAATAGAAAGGGGGGCGGGATCTGTGTATATGTGGGCTCAGAAGTGGCTTTTATGTAGAAATGATATTGCTAGTGATTTAGAGATTGTTTGGATGGACATATGTTTACCAAAAACTAATCCCATTTTATTGGGGGGCTTTCTATAGACCACCAGGCCATTCTACTTTTTATGATAAGTTAGAACAAGTTCTCTTGAGACTATCAAACAAGAAGAGCTCTGAGATGATTTTAATCTGGGATATGAACACAAATGTGTCTTAACCTGATCTTAACCTGTCTGTTGAAACTGGTGTTTTCCCTAATGACCTCAAGAGGGCCAAGGTAGTCCCCCTTTTTAAAAAGGGAAACAGCCATGATCCCGGTAACTACAGACCAGTCTCTATTTTATGCACAGTATCAAAAATATTTGAAAGGTTGGTCAATGAGCAATTTAATGAATACATGAATAAAAGCAACTTCATGTTTAAATTCCAATCCGGATTCAGGAAGTCACATTCTACCGAATCATGCCTACTCTATTTATCTGACATAATACATAGGGAAATAGATAATGGAAATCTCTGCGGAATGGTTTTATTGGATCTTCAAAAGGCATTTGATACGGTGAACCATGACAGACTGTTTGCCAAACTTGAGGCCTTAGGGGCAGACAGACAGCGCCACCTGTAGATGATGTTTAGATCTTACGTATCAGGGACGGAACAATTAGTGGTCTTAGGGGCAGTACTGTCAGACCCTTGTATAGTTGAATGTGGAGTTCCACAAGGAAGTATTCTCGGACCGTCCTTATTTTTAACATATATAAATGATATGGCAGACTCCTGTTCATGTGAACTATTTCTGTACGTGGATGACTCTGCACTTTTAATGTCTCATAAACAACAATCCACTCTAGAGAGTGTTGTGGAAATTCTTTCTAGACTTTAAACAATAATTGGAAGACAGCTGGAAATTTCAAAAGTTATAAAAATCTTTATTTCTTGCAAGAAAGGCCGTTCACACATCAGTCAGAGTCTGATATGAGAAGCGCACTGACTTCTCCTTTTTGCCCAGCTTATATACACAAAACTCATCACACTTATTCTAACACCCCATGGTTATACGCACACACTTACACACAGATGTCATTAAAACAATTAAATATATATTTTCCAAATCAACACCTTTGCTCTTAGTGCAAGTGAGCTTATCCGTTTTAGAAAGAACAAACTGTTCGTTCTGCAAATGTCCTTGTTAACTCGTCTTCAGCTATGAGGAAGAAGATGATTTCCAACTTGCAGTTTATTTAACACCATGTATGGTATAAGCTGGCTAGAGTAAATATTTCCACACCATGTATTGTATTATGCTGGCTGGAATAAAAATTTCTATTACAAGGGTAACCTGAGCTCTGAGCTATCTTCTGAAAACAACTGGCTGATTGACAATATGCTGTCTCTACATTTTGAAAAGACAGAGGCCATTCTGTTTGGCTCAAAATACAAATTGAATAGATGCTCGGAATTTAGGATTATTTTAAATGTTGTGGTCAGTACAAAAACATCATTAAAATACCTGGGTTGCATCATAGAAAACAACTTAGATGGCAGGAAGATGGCCAATAAGGTTCTGAGTAAAGTCACTGGGCTTACAAAGTTTTTAGCCAGAAATTCTACATTTTTAGATAGGTCAACAATGATCATTTTAGTTAACGCCTTAATTTTAAACCAGTTTGAATATGCACGCACTTCCTGGTTTGAAGGCCTAACAAAACGACTTAAAAGGAGGCTGCAAACAGCACAAAATAAATTAATAAGAGTAATTCTAAACATGGGCCATAGGTCTCATATAGGTAGGTCACAATTTGTTGAGCTTAACTGGCTTCCTGTTGAGTCGCGTTTTATTATGTCAAGACTGACCATGACCCATAAAATATTGTATGGTTATGTCCCAAATTATTTGTTGTGTCTTATTACTAAGGTGAAGGACACACACACTATTTACACTCGTGGCCAGAGGTGTCAAAAGTATTCACATTCAGTACTCGGGTAGAAGTATAGATACTAGGGTTTAAAAAGACTTCTGTAGAAGTTCAAGTATCAACTCAAGCTTTTTACTCAAGTAAAAGTATAAGAGTACTTGTTTCAAAACTACTTAAAGTATAAAAGTAAAGAAAAAAATCTCTCTCTCTCTCTCTCTCTCTCTCTCTCTCTCTCTCATATTTGACGCGATTTGCCCCGATTTCTCCCTCGCGCTTTGGCCCAATTTCTCCCTCGTTTACTGCATCTAGGTTTCCTTCGGAGGACTTTTGCCGCTGTGCACAACCAAATGTGCCTACAGCCTCTCACAAGTTAGAAAGACACCACACCACCAATCAGTTTAGCGATGTGTATTCAGGAGGCGGGACTCAGATCTAAACCGTTTGTGTAATTGGCCAATTTTTTTTTTTTTTTTTTTACGACGACAAGCCGGAATGAAAACAAGCCGAAATTAAATAGGAGTAAAGAGGCTATTTTTAAAATGTAAGGAGTTGAAAGTACAGATAATTGAGTCAAAATGTAAGGAGTAGAAGTAAAAAGTAAAAAAGTAAAAAATAATTACTCCAGTAAAGTATAGATACCCCAAATTTCTACTTAAGTAAGGTAACGAAGTATTTGTACTTCGTTACTTGACACCTCTGCTCGTGGCAGTATATCAGACCTCTGTCCTTATGCATTCAAGACAGTGTTAGGGAAAGAAACATTTGCCTATATAGGGGCAGTTCAGTGGAACAAGTTGGATCGGCAAATTAAAGTGATTTCAAGCATGAACTCTTTTAAAAAGAGGATCAAGGACTGGTTATTAGAGAGGGTAGCGGAATAGAACCAGGGGCCAGTTACCGCTTATATTTTTGCTTATTTAAGAAAAATGTTTGTACAGTATGTTATGTCATTGATTATCACAAGTCTCTTGTCCTGATGTTATGTGTTGAGGACCACAATGGAAATAAGTCCTGGACTTTATTGTGTTTTTATCCTCTATTGTATTTAATGCCTTGTGTTTTATGTTTAAGGCATTCTTGATATAATTAAATAAATCAAATCAAATCAAGCCTTGAGGCACTCCATAATTTACTGACATTATCTTTGCTTTTGATTTTTGCTTTGATTTTTCCTCATTTAAGTACACAAAATGATAATGACCTGATAGATCCGATCTAAACCACCGTGATGCCTGTCCTTGAATACCGGTGTAATTTTGTAATCGATCTAAGAGTATTGTAATGTCAGTATAAATGGAAGACGATAGTTAGTTAGTGTTATGTTGTTCGACAATGTTAATCAAATCATAAGTGGTTCTATCTGTTAGTCCCTGGTTCTTTAAGGTGCAGGGTTTTAGTGGGGTCAAGTAACTAGAGCGAGTGGAGAGCTGGGAGCGGAAAGACAGAGTGAGTTTAACAGCAGAGACAGCACGTTATAGCTCTCCCTTCATGGGTTACGGCCATAACAGTAACCCTGCAGTTCCTGAATAAAGCCTTAGAAGGAGGAATAATCTGTCTGTTTACTTTTTAGTAGCGAAACGCTACAGGATTTTATGATATTTTCACTAAATAGTGCTGTAGCCTAAGTTTTTGCAGATGCACCCTTCGACAGTTCAGCAGAACAGTGTCTGCAAACGGCCATATTTGCATCTTTCTCTGAGACTCTAAAATGCTTCCACACTGTCGACATGTTTGCTGGATTCATAATTCACTCTATGCTGGTTGCCATTTGATCGCGTCATCAAAAGGGTCATTGTTCGGTAAAATTTATTCTGTCTTTTCACTTATTCGGCCGAACACCGAAAGTGCCGTTGTTGATATTTTCAGCCAAATAATTTCGGCAGCCGAACATTCAGTGCATCCTTAGAAAATGCAATCAAACTTTTTTCTTTCATTTCAGACCTGATAGAAGAGAGCGAGGAGAGTGAAGAACTGAGTGAAGTGGAGGAGGAGAGTGAAGAACTGAGTGAAGTGAAGGAGGAGAGTGAAGAACTGAGTGAAGTGAAGGAGGAACATCATGTCAAACCTGGAGGAAAACCTTTGAGTCGCTCAAAGACTAAACAGACATTTTTAAAGAAAAGAAGAGCCAATAAATCTTTGACCTGCACTCAGTGTGGGAAGAGTCTCGCAACTAAACAAGGTCTTGAGATTCACATGAGGATCCACACAGGAGAGAAGCCGTTCACATGTGATCAATGTGGAAAGAGTTTCCCATACAAACAAAGTCTTGAGCTTCACATGAGGATCCACACCGGAGAGAAACCATTCACATGTGATCAGTGTGGCAAAACATTTCTTAGGGCATCACACCTGAAGACACACCTGACAGTTCATATGGAGGAGAAGCCACATTCATGTTCTGTGTGTGGAAAGAGTTTTTCACTGCTGCTGTATTTACATAAACATGAGAAAATACACACTGGTGTAAGAGAGTACATGTGCTTTGAGTGTGAGAAGACTTTTACTTCAGGGAGAGATTTAAAACGGCACCAGAGAATTCACACTGGAGAAAAACCTTACAAGTGTTCACACTGTGACAAGAGATTCAGTCTGTCAGCACATCTGAAAAGACATGAGAGGATCCACACTGGAGAGAAGCCGCACAAGTGTTCACACTGTGACAAGAGATTCAGTCAGTCTTCATCTCTGAAAAAACATGAGAGGATCCACACTGGAGAAAAACCTTACAAGTGTTCACACTGTGACAAGAGATTCAGTCAGTCTTCATCTCTGAAAACACATGAGAGGATTCACACTGGAGAAAAACATTACAAATGTTCACACTGTGACAAGAGATTTAGTCAGTCATCAAATCTGAGATCACATGAGAGGATCCACAATGGAGAGAAGCCACACACGTGTGATCAGTGTGGGAAGAGTTTCACTATTAAAAGTCACCTGAAGCGACACATGAAGATCCATGCAGTGGAGAAACCACATATGCAGTATTTAGTTTGATCAAACTCTCCAGCTGTGTTCCTGTAACTCTTCATCTCGTCTCTCTCTGCTGTGATCATGAAATACCGCAGTATGATGATAATCAACAGAAGACAAACAAGCCCGAGACTCACTGTTATTAAAACCATCACCACACACCAGTTATAAGTGGAGATCAGTGTTGCCAGACGTACGATAATTATTGTATTTGTACAATATATTTGACCTCTGTTCGATTTATGATCAATAATAATAAAAAAAATCCCATAGTGTATGATAATTTCAGTATTATGTGACTCTTCAAATGATGGTGGTTGTAATCATAGGGCTTCTATACTCATTGATCTAGCTGTGGATTCTATGTCTACCGTGAGAAGAACCTGAACGTGGAGATACTTATGTCTTTCATCTCATCTCACGTTATGTCTTCTCGGCCAATCATCGTGGAGAATGACTCTCTCATGAGCACAAGTTAATGTTCTTTTTGTATATTGTATACAAAGTTGTGTATCATTAACATGTCATCTCTGTATGTTTTGCAAGAAGAAGAAAAAAGTAAATAAAAAAGTAAAGAGTTCCTTCCGCTTAGTATCGCCTGCGATAATTAATGCGATATGGCTCAGCTTGTCAGTTAACTACGGCTCTGTGTTGTAAATGCCGCTCCATCTGAAAGCAGGTGATGGCGATTTACTACTAATCAAGGAACCGGCTTTACTGGCGAGATGCACCTAACAATGTCATGCGATATATCGCCCAGCCCTACGCTTAGGTCAGTTTTTTTCCAAGCCGATGTTGATATTTTGGCAAAAAAAGTCATTTTCATGTTGTGTCAAAAAGTTGTTGGTCAATAAATGGTGAGAGGCGGCGGGATGGTGTGGGTTGCTTATAGAGTTCATCCCGGTGAACGAGAGGGTCGCTTCCCCACGCCTTCGGGTCGGGGATGGGTCTGAACGGCACTGCAGAGTACCTGGCCTTCTTGGGGTCTCTGGGAGGGGTGCTGGAAAGTGCTCCGACTGGGGACTCCGTCGTTCTACTGGGGGACTTCAACGCCCACGTGGGCAGCGACACTGACACCTGGAGGGGCGTGATTGGGACAAATGGCCCCCCTGATACCACCAACCAGTCGCACGCCTGCTGTGATTTTGAGGGCACGTTGTGCAGTCAATAGATTAATCGATACAAAAGTAGTCATTAGTGCCTTCCCTATAGCACAGGTTTTCTCAACCTTTTGCAACTCATGGCACACCAATGACTGTTTAAAAACATTATGAGGACCACCTTTCCCAATAAAATGAACACAGAATAAAAGAAAATTCAAAAAGTATATAGATGAAAACGGTCCTTATATAAAAAAGACTTGGCAGTTTTACTCAGTAACCATTCATTCCTGTAGCATTAACAGGGCAGGTCAGACCAATGACTGTGTCAGGCACACAAGGGGAACACTCTTTTAACAAATTAGCCCTTATTAATAATACATCCCCACATCCAGGCTAACATACCTGTAACAACAGGTCAGACACACAAGAGGGGAACATTCTCTATATGCATTAGCAGAAATGTTCAACAAAGTTCATTAACCCCAATTTACATACTGTAAGTATGACTGTTCAAAACAATTTTACATATTAAACAAACGTGATTTTTTTTTTTTTTTTACAATTCAACTGGAGAAAAACTGGACTAGTTACTCATACCCCTTCCCACACATCCAAAAATGAGGAAGTCTAACAGAAGATAACAAGAAGATGCTTCTTAAAGATAATAACATCAAGTCTTGGTGAAATGGGTGAGAGACTGACACGGAGAGTAGCATCCAAAGTAGCTTTCAGTTTGCTCCTTGCTTTTGATTTGTGATAGTCACAGTGGAGAACCCTGACTCACATAAGTATGTGGTGGTGAAAGGTAATAGAAATGTGATTCCCCGCTTTGACAGAGAGGGATATTCACTTGCAGCCAGTAACCAAAATGAAGCAAAGTTTTAGGCTACTGTCAGCTGATAGTTTGATTCATTCATTTTCCAACACAGTGGACAGAGCCATGTCTTCTGAAGCAGTATCTACAGAGAATGGGTCCAAATCCAAAGGTTTCCATGTTGAGGGTCCTCTGGGAAGTAGTCAGCAAACTTTTGAGACAACTGAGACAAGTGCTGGGTTATAACACTTGATATGTTCACATGAGAAGAGGCTTCCAAAGTTTCAATCAGATGTGGAAACATGTCAAATCGTCCCTCCTTGACTCTTCAAGTTAGTTTTTTACGACCGTTTTGTGAAATATACCCCCCCCCACACACAGCAATAGGGGGAGCTCGTGGGGAAAACATGCGACAACAAAAGGGAAAATCAGCGAAGAAGTGACTAGAGTTCGCTAGAGTTGCAGAGTTCTCCTTTACCGAGTTATCCATACTGGATTTAGTCTGTTGTTCTGGTGTCATCCCCTCTGCCTGTAAAACTCACTCTGTTGCCTTTTCCGACCACATGCTCATTACTTTTAACATCACCCTCCCGCTATCTAAAATGACCCTCCCTCGCACCATCTCCTTCCGGAATATCAAGGACATTAACACTGTCACCTTTACATCTGATATCAATAATTTTCCAAGTGTATCTGCCGGCTGTTCACCTGATGAATTAGTTTCTTACTACAACAAAAATCTTCACACTCTCCTGGACACCCATGCTCCTATGAGATTCAGATCAGTCTCCTTCACCCGCTCAGCACCCTGGTTCACTCCCGCCCTACGCCTTATGAAATCTCAGGGCTGTCAGCTGGAACACTTTGCCAATAGAACTGGACTCACCATTCACAACAATATGTACAAGGACAATGTCAATTTGTATAAGCACTCCCTCTCCTCAGCTAAATCTGCCTACTACTCTCATTTAATTCACTCTAATCATCACAATTCTAAAACCCTGTTTTTCCTTCTCACCTCCATTACAAAACCTTCTGACTCTCTTCCCTACCATATGCAATCCCAGGACTTCTGCAATAAACTTATGTCCTTCTTTGTTTCCAAAATCACTGACATCCATAAACACCTGACTTCATCTGGAGCTGCAGCTTCTGGAGGCAACTTCAACACCCCTTATCCATCCCCAACTACTACTTTTTCCAGTTTCGACCTTCCCTCCGTTCAAGCCATTTCGGATATTATTCATAAATCTAAACCTTACACATGCCAGCTCGACCCACTTCCCTCCACCCTGGTTAAATCCTGTTGCTCTCCTGGTTAAATCCTGTTGCTCTTCGACTGAAAAAACAGTCGTTTCTTAACTTCATAATTACCTCATGTCCAACAGCATCTACGAGCAGTTTCAATCTGGCTTCTGTCCCCTTCATAGCACTGAAACCGCACTCCTCAATTTCAGATGACTTTCTCATGGCTTCTGATTCTGGGTTACTTTCAATTCTCATTCTTCTGGACCTCACCGCAGCTTTTGATACCATTTCCCATCCTACCCTCCTTAGTCGACTATCATCCATTGGTATCACCCACATTCCCATAGCCTGGTTTACTTCATACATTTCTGATTGCACACAGTTCATACAACTCAAATCCCAGAAATACGTTACCTTCCCCGTCTCCGCTGGAGTGCCCCAAGGCTCTGTATTGGGGCCTCTCCTTTTTATCATCTACATTCTCCCTCTTGGTCACATCCTCCGTAAACATAACATTGAATTGCATTGCTACGTGGACAACACCCAGCTCTACCTCTCTACTAAACCATCCTCTTTACTCCCACCAACTTCTCTCACCCTCTGTCTCCAAGAAATCCACTCTTGGTTCTCATCCAATTTTCTCAAACTTAAAAGTTAAAAAACTGAAGTCCTCTTGGTGGGCACACCTCATACTCTCTCCAAAGCCAATAAAGTTTCCATTGCCATTGATTACTCAATTGTCCTTCCCTCCCCTCAGATTAAGAGTCTGGGTGTCGTCCTCGACAGCACATTATCTTTCCACTCTCACATTACAGTTTTTTACGATTGCTATGACAGATTTTTCAATACATTTAACAATTTTCCAAAACTCTTAACACAGTTAGCACTACATCCATCTGTGTAAGCTATACTAATAACACATTTCTTGTTGCTTTAACACAAAATGCATACAGTTAGCACAAATTTAAAATGCTTGAACTTCTTTTACACACAAGCTCAAACAAGACCAAAACAATGGATTTTTACTGCCAAATTTACCAATGCTTTAACACTGTATGTCAGAACAGATAACACCACGTTCTAAACCTAACCTTACAGGCTAAAGTCAAGGTGAACAGCTGTTTATATTGTGAATTGAAACACAAATATATCCCCTGTATTTTATTCTATTCTTACTGAGAAACAGCTGATTGAATTATGCAAATAATTAGAAGATGACTATTTTTTTATTTCTTTTTTTATTCTTCTGGTGCTTTTTCTGTTCGTATATTTTGTATTTTCACATTATTCCATTGCTAGTGAGAAACAGCTGATTGAAGTTATGCAAATATGGGACAATGTGGCATTTCACCATTCCCGTGCAGTCACAGCCTGGTTTGACGCCCATCAGAGGATGATGTCCATTTTCCTTGCCCCTTACTTCCCTTTCCTCAACACCATTGAGGAGTTTCCTCAGCCTGGAGATGAAAGGTTTTTGACCATAGTCCACAGGACCAAATGTCCCTCCTGTATGCAAAAGATGCTGCATACAAGACATTACAGCTGAACACTGCCAGGGGTGGATAAGGCATGTTACTGTAAAAGATTCTTCCCAAGATGCCTTGCCAGGGAAGATATCAGGTGTGATGTGGATGAGAACATGTGGACAAATGTAGAAGACCACGCAGATTAGAAGATGGCTTTTTCTGTTTGTATATTTTGTATTTTCACATACAGTAATACTGTAAATGGCAGCTATATTGCATATTTTTGTTATCTTGCAGAAATGTCCTGTTGCAAATAAAGCCGTTACAGCAGTAATTCTGTCTCTGTCATTTTTTTTCATAAACCATACATTCCATAAAGCTACTCTAAGAAGGGTAATTTATTTTGTTGTATTGAATTTCTGCTGCAAAAAAACAACAACAAAATGCATTTACATTACAAACAAAACAAAAATGTAGAGAGACTTCAAAAGAAACTGCAGTGCAAAACACAATCTATGATCAATACAATATCTATAGATATAATAGATATAGTATAATATATCTATAGAATAATATGTCTGTTGTATAAGGGCAGACCTGACACATATAAAATAATGCAGTTTCTGTAATTCCATCTGATGTTAGTGTTTTTTATGACATTGTGCTATGATTGACTAAATCTTCCTGGTGTAAGAGAACATGTGTTAATGTTTTGGTAGACATGGTGTATTGTGTTAGTGTATTATTGTATTTTGAAAATTAGTTTTGCAGTTTAGTTTATAATGTGTGATTTTGAGCATGAAATTAACCGTTTTGCCAATTGTGTGTTTTAGGTGTGTTGGTGCGTTAAGAGTTTAGGAAACTTGTTAAATGTATTGAAAAATCTGTCATAGCGATTGTAAAAAACTGTAATAGCATCACTCTGTCCGCCTATTTCCACCTGCGTAACATCTCCCGTCTCCGTCCCTCTCTCACTCCCCAAACCACCGCCATCCTCGTTCACAGCCTTGTCACATCTCGGATAGATTACTGCAACTGTTTGGTCTCCCTAATAAGTCGCTCCAGAAGCTGCAGCTCCTACAGAACTCTGCTGCACGCCTGATTACTCGGATCCCCATCTCTCATCATATCACTCCCATCTTGCAACAACTTCACTGGCTTCCCATCAAACAGAGGATCATCTTTAAAATACTTCTCATTACTTTCAAAGCAGTTCAGAATATGGCTCCTCCATACATCTCAGATCTCCTCCATTTAAACATCCCGACCCGTTCACTCCGATCCTCCCATACCTGCCAGCTTTCTGTCCCCCCTGCCCGTCTTGTCACAATGGGGAGCAGGGCGTTTAGTCGCTCTGCTCCCCATCTCTGGAATTCCCTCCCTCCAGACCTTCGTACCATCGACTCATTTCACCTCTTCAAATCCAAACTCAAAACTTTTTTGTTCAGACAGTCATATTCCACCTGACCCATATCATCTCAATGTTGTCTTGCCAATTTTATTGTTTACTGTTTTAATGTTTTTATCTGCTTTGTACAGTGTCCTTGGGTGTCCTGATAAGGCGCTTTTAAATAAAATGTATTATTATTATTATTATTATTATTAACACGTCTTGTTCTTTTTCTCTGCTTTATAGTGTGACTCGAGATGACCTTATCAAAGCACAGCAGGCGGATGATTCTTCAAGAATTGTTCTCTTTATCTCTGAAGTAGGAGACAAGGCTTTATCTCCCTTCTATTTTCTTCAAGATGGATTGCTTCATAGACAACAACCTATGAGCTCTGACTTTTCACTCGATCCTAGGATCCAAATCGTGGTTCTTCTTAATTTCCGTCAAGACCTCCTACAGCTTTCACACCAGGGCATGGCTGGTCATATGGGGGTACGAAAGACCTATGAGAGAGTTCTAAGGAAATTGTATTGGCCTAGATGTAAGCGAGATGTGATTAACAATATACGGTCCTGCTATACTTGTCAAATGACCAGAAAGCCAAATCAAAAAGTTCCATTGGCTCCTTTACAGCCTATTGCTGCAGTTACCACTCATTTTGCACACTTGACTATTGATTGCGTTGGTCCTTTACCACGATCTAAGGTTGGACATGCTTATTTACTCACTGTAGTGTGTCAGACTACACGTTACCCTGCAGCTTATCCTCTGAGATCAATTACTTCTAAAGCTATTTTAAAGGCTTTAACAAGTTTAATGTATATTATTGGCATTCCAAAAACCATCGAGTCTGAGACCAGGGCTCGAATGTGCCGAAACTTCTCTAAGGTCATGCGACAACTTAAAGTTAAACATAATATCTCAAGTGCTTATCACCCTCAAAGTCTGGAAGAGGAAAGGTCTGGCAAGATTCCATCAGTTTTGAGGTCTTATTGTGTCGGGCTTGACTGTGACTGGGAGGAAGGACTTCCTTGGATGTCGCTAGCTATTCGTGAGGTTGTACAGGAGAGCATAGGTTTTAGCCCTAGTGAGTTAGTGTTTGGACACACTGTTAGGGGCCCTATTGCTGTCCTGGCAGATGAGTGGACGACTTTTGACCCTCCTGAGAATGTTTTAGACTAAGTAATCAGTTTCCGTTATCGACTCTACGAAGCTAGAGCTATTGCTCTACGAAAGTTAGCCAAGTCTCAGGGAAAGATGCAGAGGTTGTTTGATCGCAAAGTCAAGTTCAGACACTTTCAAGCAGGTGATCAAGTGCTGGCGTTGTTACCTGTTTTGACTAGTCCTTTCCAGGCTACGTTTGCTGGACCTTATACAATTGCGAAGTGTTTTCCGAATAACAACTGTTTATTAAATACACCAGATCGTCGAAAGAAATTAAAGGTTTGTCATGTTAATTTATTGAAATCTTATGTGACTCCTGTACCTTCTCTGTCTGTTGACGCTGTGACAACTACCGAAACTGCAGATCCAAGTGTTTCAGAAACATCTGTAGAGGTGAATGATAATCTAGAGGAGATGAAAGTGAATCCCTCTCCAGAACATTCTCATTCACGCTTCCAAGCTGGTGGAATGATCTCCTCACCCTCATCCGGAACGCAGAATCCCAGACAACATTCAAAACACAGCTGGAAACTCGTCTCTTCCGTGAGCACTTAACCTCATAAAAACATGCAAATAAATTACTTTTCATTTAATCCTCTGGTGTCTGGCTTATGCTACTCTGAACAATGTCGCTTTGGATAAAGGCGTCTGCTAAATGACTAAATGTAAATGAATTTCAGTGTCGAGTCTTCTGAGGTGAGGAGAGCAGTTCACGGTTTTTCTCATATTTACACAACCATCACACACACTTTTTGATTAAGCGACAGGCTCATTTATGTATTGTTTTCATCGATCACAGCGATACTTGTGCGTCTTTTCTGGCGTCTTCCTTCTGAAATAAACATTTAGTGCAGCAGCAGCGAGCATGAGGAGAATATGTTGAGTTCATTCAGACCTGAGCGATGTTGTGTTCGTTTGTGTGATTGTCTAGTCAAGTCAAAAGTCAAAGTTTAAGATCTGTGAAGGAATTAATGTGAATCAATCTCAAGTGTCATACTGGAACAGAGACTGCTAAATGCTTTACATTGAGCCTAAGATGAGCCATGTGAAACATTAAAGCAATACTAATAAATATGAATAGCGTTTAAAAGTTTTATGATAATTTTCAGTTTCCTAGCATATGATATAATGCTATTTTTTTTAATGATCTAACTACTTTATAGGATTTTATGTATATCATGAGATCAAACTTAATGTGGACATATTATGCTGCTGTAGTTATTTCTCTGTAGTGGTTGATGAAGATGAGTGTCACTAGTGATTGTTTTTGTGTTATTGATGTTTTATCCATGTCATATTGTGAGAAATTACAATATTTTCTTTCAGTAGAGTAGTTTTACAGGCTTTTGTCATGTATCCTGACTCAAATAATGTGTTTCTAACAGCAAACACTCAGAATAAAGTGAGATGATCTGCTGATGGTCCTGAATGGCTTGTTGAATGAGTGTTGATAGTCTGAGGCTCATCAATATTAACAGATCTGCTGAAAACACTCTTTATTTCATGACAATAGTTCCTGTTTTCACCTCATTTATTATGCTGATGTCTTCAGATCTCCTGTAAATTGACACTTAAAGCTCATTTCATTGGTGTCAGCAGACTGAGGGGATTTGTTGGCTACTATATGCACCTTTATTTCTGTGTTTATGATTTTAACTGTTTTTCTTAACATTTATTTATATTAGGAAAAATTTTAATTATTGATATTCTTTTCTTTATTTCTAGATACCTGTATTTTAATGAAGAAGCAGAATAATGTTAGGATTAGCAATAAAAATAATTAAAAAGAATTAATGAACTGGCATCAATTACTGTACGATGAATAGATAGACAGACATAAATGCTTAGAAGTGTCATTTATTATTACAAAAAAACTCGGTAATTGATATTTTTGCTCCTCCCATGCTGGAATACATCATCAGTGAAGCTCCTCCCACACTGGAATACATCATCAGTGAAGCTCCGCCAACAGTAATTCTCCAATAAATGCTGTAAATTCCCATCAGCTACAAGTGAAGACGAGCATCAGAGCATCAGGAAGAGCTGAAATCTGCAAAGACTGAGTTTATTAAAGAGGACAGTGAGAACATGAGTGATCCAGAACCCTGCAGAATGAAACACACTGAAGATCCTGAAGAACAAAGAGGTTGGTGTTTATTCTTCATTCATTCATGATGCTGAAGAACATTCATGTTAGAAACATTCAAGCACTTCATCACTCAGATAAACAGATAAACAGTTCAACTATGAAACGGTACAGAATGTTCTGGGTTTTCTTCAACAAATGGTCAGTAAAGGGAGGTTTGAGACATTTTATACTGATAGTGAAAATCAGATCAAGCAAAATACTATTTTAACTGTTTTATTTTACATTTATTTTATATCTGGTTCCCAATTTGCAACAACATTACCAGAAGTTTAGTCATTTTCAACATAGTTTAAAATATATATTTTTAGGAATAGTCAGTAAACACCAAGTTACTGATAACATTGTATTTGTCAAATATCATACAAGTTATTCATAGTTATAGAGATTCTTCTTACATTAACTTTGGTAACAGGGTTGATGAACTCAGTCAATGCTACAGTTTGTGTAAAAACTGAGACAATGGATTGAGATTATTTTCTTGTCTTCCCATCATGCAGTAGAAAGAGCCCAGATGATGTCACTTCCTGTGTGTCACAGTTTTAAGAAATGCTCTGTTTTAAAAGGAGGAAAATCATGTCAGGAGTAACAGGGTTGAGTGAAACATGTAGGACACAGATAAAGATAATAAATATAGTTAATTTAAAGCCAGTTAAAGTTATGGCCACTCTACACTTTGAGCTTGTGAAGTTTCTACAGACTCTGCAACGGTCGTGAAATGACGTCACATTCTGCAACAGTTTTTTTTACAAACATAAATTTAACATATAACAAATTATAATAATTAAAAAATTTAAAAATGAACAATCCACTCCACTTGAATGCTAAACGCTTGTGTTATTTCTCACAGGGTAATTCACTTGAGCTTGTGTTTCTGGTGTCCCACTTTCACATGCGCATGAATGGAAGTCAGTGCAAGGAAAAGTCTAGTGTGAACGGCCATTATTAATTCAAACGGTTTAGTAAAATAAATATCTCAAAGTTGGTGTCAAAATATGACACATATTGCATATTTTAATGTTAATATCATGTTAGATAATTGTGTCATTTATCAAATATATTTAATAGCTAAAGAAACAAGGGATTCGTGCCTATAATGCTTTAAAGATAATAATTGGAAGATGAATTTCCCTCATTCATGGAAAGTTTCAAGGACATATAATCAATTTATAAAAAGGCATCAAATTATCGTAATATTTTATAACAGTTGTCTACTTTCTACTATTACATCAGGGCTCACTTTCATGTCCTTTCACTTTATATTCCTCTCTTTAAATTATTTTGATGTACTGAAAATGAAATTAATATTTTTTTCTTTGATTTCAGACCCGATGGAAGTGAAGGAGGAGAGAGAAGAACTGAGTGAAGTGGAGGAGGAGAGTGAAGAACTGAGTGAAGTGGAGGAGGAGAGTGAAGAACTGAGTGAAGTGAAGGAGGAGAGTGAAGAACTGAGTGAAGTGGAGGAGGAACATCATGTCAAACCTGGAGAAAAACATTTGAGTCGCTCAAAGACTAAACAGACATTTTTAAAGAAAAGAAGAGCCAAGAAATCTTTCACCTGCACTCAGTGTGGAAACAGTTTCACAACCAAAGGAAGTCTTGAGATTCACATGAGGATCCACACTGGAGAGAAGCCGTTCTCATGTGATCAATGTGGGAAAAGTTTCCCATACAAACAAAGTCTTGAGTTTCACACGAGGATCCACACCGGAGAGAAGCCGTTCTCATGTGATCAGTGTGGCAAAAAATTTATTTGGGCATTACACCTGAAGAGACACCTGACAGTTCATATGAAGGAGAAGCCGCATTCGTGTTCTGTGTGTGGAAAGGGTTTTTCATGGCTGCCAACTTTACATAGACATGAGAAAGCACATACACATGTAAGAGAGTACATGTGCTTTGAGTGTGAGAAGACTTTTGCTACAGGGAGAGATTTAAAACGGCACCAGAGAATTCACACTGGAGAAAAACCTTACAAGTGTTCACACTGTGACAAGAGATTCAGTCAGCCATCATCTCTGAAAACACATGAGATGATCCACACTGGAGAGAAGCCACACACTTGTTCACACTGTGACGAGAGATTCAGTCACTCATCAAATCTGAAAAGACATGAGAGGATCCACACTGGAGAGAAGCCGCACACGTGTGATCAGTGTGGGAAGAGTTTCTCTATTAAAAGTGACCTGAAGCAACACATGAAGATCCATGCAGTGGAGAAACCACATATGCAGTATTTAGTTTGATCAAACTCTTCAGCTGTGTTCCTGTAACTCTTCATCTCGTCTCTCTCTGCTGTGATCATGAAAAAATACCGCAGTATGATGATAATCAACAGAAGACAAACAAGCCCGAGACTCACTAGGTCATTAATCATTTTCATGTCGTGTCAAAAAGTGGTTGGTCAATAAATAGCTGTATTCTGTACGTTTGACTTGTGTACGATAATTTTCTTCCAAATTCGATCATTTTGAGCTTCTGGTACAATACTTGGACATTTCCAATCTGGCAACACTGGTGGAGATGGAGTGATTTGACTGTGACTAACTTACACAGAAGAGATTTTGTTGCTCAGCACGTGGCAATTACACTGAACTAACACTGGATATAGATCACAGTGTCGCATCTTTAAGTGATCAACTAGAAAAGTAAGCTTTTAAACAAGGTTAATACAAATCCATTTCAGTGTCAGGAGTTTATTTTTCCTAATTGTCTTTATCCTTGCTGTTTTAAAAGGTGTGCGTGTTTCTAAAATGTATGTGCTTTAGATGGATTTTTCATCTCCATGGAAGAGAAGAGCTGGTCTGATAGCAGACTAGGGTTGTCACGATTCCTCGATTAAAGGATGTATTATATTTGAAAAAATCCTCGATTGCAATTTACCTGTGTCGAGTAACTGCCAAAGTACCGGAAGTGAGATACATGGAAGAATCCATGTACTGCATTATTACACCTTTTTCTAAGGCTACGTGATATATTAAAACCATTTACAATCATAATATAGCATAGTGCTATTGTGAAATCACAAAGGCTGTGATTTAGTTAAAGGTGCTCTAAGCGATGCCGGGAGTCGTGACTTCTTGTTGACGTTCGAATTGTTGTCAAACAAAACGGAGGCTAGCTAGACCCTCCCTCCTCCTCATCCTCATCCCGTCTCCTCCCTCCTCCCCTCCCTTCCGGCATAAAGGAAAGTCAAAGTAGTCACTACAAACAAAGTTTGAATGATACACATTACAACACATTGAATGATACTTCATTCAATGTGTAACGTCACCAAGTTAGATAAATGCTTTTGCAGAACAGAATGCAGAAAAAGAGAAACATTTTCTTAAAATCGTTGCGCCACCTGAGGTTATAACTGTAGCTCCCATACAAGGACGCAATAATAGCAAGATAACGTTAGCTTTGCGTTTCCCAGTGAGCATAAACAACGGCGGCGTCGTAAACAAATTTAGTCAAAGTTGTCAATAGCCTATAAATGAACATTCAAATTCATAACAAACAGTGGGTGAAAACAATCATACACACATATGGTCGCCCTACTGTGAATTTGCTTGATCATTTATAATAGAGATTGATCGCTAGCTGCTAGAAACATACATGTTGTATTCACCAAAGTTAACGCTGACTGCATAGTTCTAGCTAACTACATCCTTGTGTTGGTTTGGCGAACATGAACGTCAGTTTAGAAAGTAAAATGGATTTACCTGTTCTGCAAAAACAGAGCAACTGAATGTCGGATTGGAATCCCTTCTGCCGGCGGAGTTCTCGCCACCTTTTCGAAGGCTTTTCCGATGTAAATTCGGTACTTTGCTCGTTCTTTATCCTTGTCCCTTATCCTTGTCTCTCTTCTTTGCAATTTGTTCATCAGAATGTCGTCTCTTTGGTCGTGTGTTGGCCATAATTCAAACTTCCCTCTTCATGCTTCTCTCTCCTCCACACCCCCTTCATGTGTTCACGCACTAACCCCCCAAACCCCGCCCTCAAATACTTCTTGCCAGTGTTACGTACCCCTTTAAAAAAAAAAAAGGTCTAGGGGTGAAAGGGGTGTAACAAATAAACGGTGGGGAGAGACTGAGAGAACTGCCGTCTCCAAGTCCCAGGGCTGATACACAAGAAAGCTCAGTAACACCAGTTAAAGCAAACAAACAGAGGTATTTTATTTAACAGAATGTGGAGAAGATACTTAAGGCTTCAGGAGGGGAAAGGTCAAAACAACAAACAAAAAAAATTCCTCTGGCTAAGATTTTATGAAATAACTTACCTATCAAAAGAAAAGAAAAAGAAAATACAGAGATACTTCCCTGACTTCCTCTCTAACTTAAACACAGGAGAAAAAGGGTAATTTCTAAAATAAATGACATCCACCTCCCTACAAAAAAAAAGATATTCCACATCCACTTAAGCAGTTACAAAAATTAATAAATAACTAAATAAAACTGAAACACTCTGCTACTCTCAATAACTTCACGTTAACACTATAGGTGAAGCAATCAACAAACACGGAGATAGATCTCAATAACTTCACATTAACACTATAGGTGAAGCAATCAACAAACACTTAGGCAAGAGTTTAAACCAGAGCTTAAACTACAACACTGGGACTGGAAGATGGCAGTTGCAAGGATGGAACACCTCAGCCTCCCTCACTGGACTGCAGCTCTGCCGGTTCCTTTATACTCCAGCTAACAGGCTCAAAACAGGAATCAGGTGACACTCATTAGCCTGCCAAGCAGAGAGAGCAGGAGGAGTAAAAAGAGACCAGTCTACACACACAGTAAACACAATTGTTAATTAAATCATATGACAGAATAACTTATGTCCCTATGGACGTAACACCCCCACCACTAAGTTTTTTTTTCTCTTTTCTCCTTCGACTTGAAAAAAAAACAAAAAAAAAAAACATGTATAACACTTAAATTTCAGTACCACCGGCCCTAGACAGCGCATCGGCAATCACATTTTCAGAGCCCTTCATATGACGAATGTCAAGATTATACTCCTGAACAACTAATGCCCACCGCATCAAGCATTGATTCGAGTTAGACATCTGGGCTAGGAAAGTTAAGGGGTTGTGATTGGTGTACACAAGAAGAGGGGTTGCACTACCTCCTACGTAAACATCAAAGTGTTGAAGCGCAATTAAGAGAGCAAGAGTTTCTTTCTCGATGGTGCTATATTGCTTCTGATAGGACACAAACTTCTTTGAGAAATAGGACACCGGATGATCAATACCATGTTCATCTTCCTGTAATAACACTGCACCTGCCCCGTGGCACTAGCATCCACTTGCAATTTGAATGACTTTTCAAAGTTGGGGGCTAGAAGCACAGGTGCGTTACACAACAGGTCTTTCACTGCATTAAAAGCTAGGGAACATTCACAATCCCAAATGAACTTTCGGCTACTACTCAAGAGATCAGTGAGTGGAGAAACTACTGCAGAGAAGTTTCTGCAAAACCCTCGATAGTACCCAGCCATTCCGAGAAATCGCCGCAACTCACGCTTATTGCTGGGGGTAGGGAACTGTAAGATAGCCTCCACTTTGGCAACTACAGGTCTCACACATCCCTGACCCACTTGTTTTCCCAGATAAGTGACTGCTGCTTTTCCGAATTCACATTTGGCAGCATTTAAAGTTAGTGACGCCATAGCCAACTTATCAAATACACTCTCAAGTGTGTTAACATGCTCTTCCCATGTGCTTGAATAGACAACAACATCGTCGATGTAGACCTCACAATGCGTGACACCTGCCAGGACCCTCTGCATCAAGCGTTGAAAGGTAGCGGGAGCATTTCGCATCACAAACGCTAAAACGTGTACTGCATGAAATGATCTGGTGTCACAAATGCGGAAATTTCAGAGGCATGGGGAGTTAGGGGGACTTGTCAGTAGCCCTAAAGGAGGTCTAATTTTGATAAAAAGTTAGCGGAGCCCACCCGGTCTACACAATCCTCCATTCGTGGCAACGGGAACGAGTCTGCCTTGGTGATTTTGTTCACCTTGCGAAAGTCTGTGCAGAATCGAAAAGATAAGTCTGGCTTTGGCACCAGTAAACAGGGGGAACTCCACGGGCTCTGACTGGGCATGGAAATATCATGACGTACATGTACTCCACCTCCTCCTTCATTATTACACGTTTATTTGGGTTCACTCTGTAGGCATGCTGTTTTACTGGCAAAGAATCACCCACATCAATATCATGGGTCAGCACTGAAGTTCTGCCTGGTACATCAGCAAACAGTGAAGGGTACTTGGTTATCAGCTGCAGAAGTTATTTACGTTGGCAGACTGTAAGATAGGGAAGAGTATTAGGCAAGTTTTGCAGAATCACTGAATTTTTAACTTTTCCACTTGAGCTGACAGGAACTTTATCTACCAAGCCATCTTCGGCAAGACAATAACTGGCAGTTGAGACCGCAGCTACAGGGGTAACACTTGGAGTAGCGTTGTAAGTTTCCGCGCCACGTTTCAGATATCTTTTCAACATATTTATGTGACAGACGCGTTTACGTCTTTTCCGGTCTGGGGTGGCAATTACATAATCAGTGTCACTCAGTTTTCTTTCAATAGCATATGGGCCTGAAAACTTTGCTCCAAACACAGAATCTGGAACGGGTAAAAGGACTAGGACAAGATCACCAGGATTGAACTTACGGTTAACACTTTTCTTGTCGAAGCGTGACTTCATTTTTACTTGGGTATCACTTAAATGTCTTTTTGCCATGTCCCAGGCACAATGCAGGCGTTCTTTGAAAGAACTGACATATTCTGACACTGACACAGGCGAACGATTCTCAGAAAGCAGCTGTTCACTCAGCATTTTCATCGGGCCGCGAACCGTGTGGCCAAACACAAGGTCTGCAGGACTAAACCCAGTTGACTCCTGCACAGACTCACGAGTGGCAAACAGAAGGAAAGGAAGCCCCTCATCCCACTCTCTCCCAGTTTCAACACAGTATGCACGAATCATGGCTTTTAAAGTCTGATGATACCGCTCCAGGGCCCCCTGCGACTCAGGATGATAGGGAGTTGACATGTGGTGCGACACTCCCATTTCAACTAACATCTGCTTGAATTTCTTTGAGGTAAAGTTTGATCCTTGATCTGTTTGGATCTCTTTGGGTAACCCAAACGTTGTACAAAACTTTACAAGAGCCTTAATCACAGCAGGGGATTTAATTGTGCGCAAGGGAACTGCTTCAGGGAACCTGGTTGCGGTGCACATGATGGTCAACACATACTGGTAACCACTTTTGGTTTTAGGCAGTGGACCTACGCAATCTAGTATCAACCGTTCAAATGGTTCAGCCATCACTGGCACTGGATGCAGAGGAGCAACGGGGACCTTCTGGTTTGGTTTGCCAGACCTCTGACATATCTCACAAGTTCTGCAAAACTCCGCGATTGAGGACTTGCACTTTGGCCAAAAGAAGTACTTGGTTATACGGTGAAAGGTTTTATTAACACCTAAATGCCCTGCAAGTACATTTTCGTGGGCAAGCTTCAGCACCTGTGGACGATAAGCAGCAGGAAGGACGACTTGGTGAACTTCATGGCAGTCAGAATCACCATCCTGCAACAGCAGCCTTCCTCCTCCTGCAATTGCGAGGGTGAGATGGTGTGGAAATAACCGCCTCTTCTGGGATGACAGCATACTCCCTAACTGGAGAATTCCTTTGGCGATCCAGAGAATTAATGAATTCCCCAAACGTCAAGTGCTCCAGCCCTATCATTGTCCATTGACATCCAGCCCCAATCAATTTGCACAGGTGGGAGATGAGAGAGGACCCACTGTGCAGGTTGTGTGGTGGGAAAGGAACAATGGCGCACATTCTGTCAGGGTGTAAGATTGCATTGTAGATTTTTCCCCTATTTCTATGAATATCTATACTCAAGTGTGTCTCCAACCGACGCCTGGCCCTGAGTTTCTCTAGCTCTGTATCAGTCAGCAACTGGCTTAGAGTTCCTATATACCTATACTCGAGCGCATCTTCAGTCGACGCCTGGCCCCAAGTTCTAATCCTATACTCTAGCGCGTCTACTCATCGACGTCCTGCTCAGAGTTCTAACTCTAACTTGTTAACCTAACTAACTTGCTGCAGCACTAATAAACAGACTTCAGACAATACCTTAGAATAAGCATTAATCACGGCCGGGAGAGTCCTCTAACAATTCTCAGAGAATCCCAACCAAAAAGAATAATACATCAGGTTTTATAGGATAAAGACAGACACAACAATAAGATCAAGTGCATTAATTTATCGAAGAACTGATTAACATGAAATTAACATGCATTCCAGAACATTTTGTGAATGATTTACTGTCTTGTGTTGTGTCTTTTAAAGAGGGCTCACACATCTTTTTAGTTATGATATAGAGTCTCAAGTCTTACATTACATTATCACTGGTGTTTATGGTTTATATAAGTATTCCTATGATGTAAATCCATATAGCCTATAAATGTACTCTATTAAAGAAAAAGAATATTTTACATTACACTATAGTATATGTAGCCAGTGGGACTTTAGGACCCAGGAGCGAGTAGCAAGGGCTTAAATGTAGAGGAGTCCATAAGGGCGGGTTCTTGCGTATTGTTGGCCGCGATGGGTGAGCATAGGCAGCCAGGTGCTGGCGTCCCACGTGTTGAAGTGTGTGTGCATGTGCAGTCACCAGTAACTGAATCGCTGAAGCGTTTCAGAGTTTTAACGTCGAATGGGCGTGTAAACAAAACGAAGTTTGATATTCGCTGGGAACTCTCTCTCTCTCTGCTTTTCTAACTTGGCTTTTCTAGCCAAAACCCGTCATTATACCAGGTCCCGCGCGTTCCTTCATCCGTGCGCACGCTCCGGCGTTTGTGTGCTTCAGTGCACACAGGGTCATTAGGAGCCTTTTGTGAATGAACACTGTCTCTCGTCTTTGCAGGTTGTGTACTCTGTTTGGACATCCAGCCACTGTTTTCTCATGTATGAAACTTTTGTATGTTTTTATCATTCAGTTATATCATGCCTGTGAACTTCTATGATTAAGGTCACGTTCCTCTGATTATTGATATTTTACCATTAAGACAAATTGTTGTATTTGGGCAGTGTGCAATATTAAATATTGGGATGGGGAAGTGCCAGTGGTATGTGCAATTTGGATAGCTTCCTATACAGCTGACCATAGTAGCACTTTCTGCACTTGTTCTTAGTCTGAAGCGGGCATTGCTTACGTTCTCATAGTTAGTGGGCAGGGCTCAGTGCTCAATGTATTAAGGTGACCACCTGTGTGGTGTGATTAGAATTGGTGTGTACTAACAAAGCACTTTATGGTTGATGCAGTGTAACCTCGGTTGCTGTCTTTGGTGTGCTGAATTCCTTTGGAGCCTTGTACTCATGGTGAATTAAACGTGGATCCCTGTCAACATTGAGCACTGTTGTCCGGCCCAACATTATTTAGTGTAGTTTTTCATATGAATATTTGTCTACGAGAATTCATGTAGATGCCTCTGATGTATTACTGTCATTAATGGTTGTTTCTACACAAAGCAAATATTTTAACCACTCTGATTGAAGATCACAAATAAATAATGTCTATATTGCTTTTGTTACATCAGCCTTCAATTGTTTCATTCACTTGAATATTATTAGCGTGGGGTACATCTTTACTCTGGGGTACTAGTTGGGTCTCCCATCCCAGTCCAATAAATGGGAGTGGTGTAGTCAGACCATATTTTGGGTATAATATCCTGGGTTTTAACTCCCAAGGGCCACATATAGGAAAATTACAAGACTTTTGTCCTAATTTCTTCACTTGCAAGAAATAAACCCTTGAGCTTTTATTTTGGAGAAAACACCAGATGACCATGCTGATCGCGTGAGCACTTCTCATTAAATTACAAAGCACAAACAGAATACCTATATCATATAGGCTACTTAATTAAAGTCTTGTGCTGTTTTATAAAGGCACAAAGCCATATCACAGTTTCGATTTTAGTTCGTTAGCAAAATATAAGAGACTGTCCACACTGTGTGAGTTGGCAAGCCATGGAAACCACATACCAACAAAAACCAAAAACATTGGTGGGGTGAATGCTGGCTACTACATCCTAGGAGACTCTGCCTATCCCTTGCAGAACTGGCTCTTAAAACCATTCATTGACACAGGACAGCTGACAGCGGAACAGTGGGTCTACAACATGAACATTTCCAGAGCACGTGTAGTGGTTGAAAATAGGGGTGGGAGAAAAAATCGGTCCATCGATGCATCGTGATTCTCTCAATGAGAATTTCAGAATCGATTCTGAGCTTAGTTTTTAACCAGATATGCGATGAGCTGAGTTTGCTTTAGAAACACCCGTAATCTGCTTTCTTCCAATTCCTCACACACACATACATACACCAATCAAACTTTCCGTAAAACAATCTTTCATAAGTTCGGAAAGGTTGAAGCGAATTACTAGGACATTCACCGGCTTCATTGCACAGGAGAGACGCGCGCTTTGTTTGATGTTACGTTACACTTGAAGCGTGCTGTCTCTTCTTTCGGTATTTTCCTTACAAATGCTCTACGAAGTCATCATTTAGGCCCTATGTGGTTTGGAATGCAGTGGACTTGTATTTAAAATATGAACCTCACTAACAGAGGCTGCTTTCAATTTCAAATGCTGACGCGCGCTTTGTTTGTGTAGATTGCTCGCGCATGCGGCTGTGCGACTCCGTGTAAGTGGTTTAGGCTAATATACTTGTGCAAAATTAACGTAAACACAGCCAGTTATGTCTTAAGGGATTAAACAGACAGGACAAACCACTTTACTTCTTATATTTCAAAAGAGATCCGTGCGTGAATGCAGCTTAATAGATCTCCCGCAGTCTATGATGTAAAAAACAACAGTAAAGATGAAGAAAAATCACTCAGTTCTTGAATGGAAAACGTTCAGATAATCTTAAATAGGCTACTGAAAGCACTACTTGTTTGTTTATGTTTCTATGCTCCTCTTTATTATTTGCTACTTACTTGTATGTTTTGAAGTTATATTAGTTGAAACTTCTTAACATACAACTGTTTTAATTTTTTTTTTTTAATTTGTATTTTTTTTTTTAAAGTACTTAATTACCTATGTAAACTAATGAATTAATAGGGAGGGGAGGGGAGGGGAGGGGAGGGGAGGGGGGAGGAGTAGATAAAGAATCATTCTGGAATTGGATCGGATCGTGAGGTGACTAAAGATTCCCACCCCTAACATTTACATACTGTGAATCGTTTTTTTGAATCGAGAATCGTTTTGAATCGAAAATCGATTTCGAATCGAATCTTGAGCCTAAAAATCGATATCGAATCAAATCGTGACATTTTCTGAATCGTGCACCCCTAGTTGAAAATGCTTTTGGTAGATTGAAAGGAAGATGGCGTTGCCTTATTAAAAGAAGTGACTGTGCGGTTGACCTTGTGAAATCTATGGTGCTGACATGCTGTCCTCTACATAACCTCTGTGAGAGTCATGGAGAGGCCTATGAGAGTGCATGGGATTCACCTTCAGCAGCAGAGCCAGAGATGTTCAAAACATCCGGGTTTTTTTCTTGGCGTATTTAAACGTTACAGGGACATTCCATTCTATAATTTTGGAAATGTTATGAAGACGTTATTTTTGAATGTTTTCTGGACTTTCACATCACCCTGAACGGATGGCCCACCCATCACCCGGCTTACACACAGACACTCGAGTATTGCTAATTAACCTGAAGGAAATCACAGAGAACCTGCTAACTCCTGGCTCACCCAGGACTCGAACCGGGGACCTTCTTGCTGCGAGGTGATAGTGCTACTGTGCTGCCCTGTTTCCATTTATGTTTATATGATTTCATAAAATGTAAGCAATTCATTTCTTACAGCTACAGGTCTGGATTTCAAAGTAACAGGAGTTTTAAGCACCAACAACTGTTGACATTTTTCCAGAGTATAAAAGTTTCTAAGTGCATTAAATGTTAACCCTCTGGGGACCAGGCTGTTTTTGGGGTCCTTGAGATGTTCTGACATGCCTTGACATTTTTGCTTTTTTCAGTTATTTATAAAGACGTTAATGGCAAAGATGTAAATTCACTCTATATAGTACAAACAGGGCTACCATAATATGCGAGCAACGTGTATGTAGATGTTTGTATTTTTAAGAGAATAATGTTTATGCGTGGTTATTGGAAAAAATTAAAATTAAAGTTGCTGAATTAAGACCACAAAACACATATTAAATATGTGTCCACAAGACTTTTGACTAATGGATGTTGTCCCTTTGAGTTCTAGCTTCAAAATTATGTTAAAATAGTCTTGCTTTATCGTTCACAAAAAAAAATACATTGATTTAAATGGTGTAAAACAGGTTTTGCTTGGAAAGCCAATATGCGAGGGGGAGGAGTAGTTTACACCCACTCTGCATAATGACTCTGCCTAATGAGCCATTCTTTCAGGTGTGACACTGACTGAGCCACAATGCAAGGACAAAAGATGTATTTAGAAGTAGACTTATATTGACCATTTAAGATTTCGCTTACATCTCTCTTGTAAATATGTTTTGCTATTTTATAAAAAATTTTACAATTACAAGAATAATTACTATTTCAACAATATTTCAAGTGTACTCTTTCTTTGTAAAAAAGAAAAAGAAAAAAGATTATAGGCCTACATTTTATCATATGTATTCATTAGTTTGAATATAGACAATTGCTAAACAAAAGCTTATTTGATGTGGCAGTATATTCTACAGTAGCCTAAAAACTGTACCCAAATCTAGTCAACAAGTGACTGACTGTAACGTTGTTTTTATGAAATATTAGGGCATATACATGCTAATTTGCAGTTTAATACGTTGCTTATACAAATACATTTTATTTCAACATATTCCAGTCGATTTTTACTCATCTCAGTAGGCTATAGCAAAGCAGTTTATTCTTTCACACACAGACGCGCGATTCATATTTAGGCTAAACAGTCTTTACAAATATGTACCCTTCATTCATCTCACAGAAAGGCGAGTCATATTATAGAAATGCGATTCATCTTTTTGCGGTTTACATAGGCCTACACTAACGTTATTCCATAACGTTATTCCACACGTGAGAAAAGAAAACAGCCTACCTCACTCCTCAGCGGAATCTGCTCCTCATATCAGGATATATTGCTCCTCATATCAGCAACATCTTTTCTCCATAAGGTAGGCTAAATTATGCCTCACTCAATCGCGACGCGCTTTGTTTACAGCTGATGTGGGCGTTTCACAGGTCTGAAATAGTTCTCAGAATTTGCGTTTGAATAGCACGCGCTCTCCGGGGAGTGGCCACATTACTGTGAATTAGCTCGTAATGAGCTCGACTGGAGTCGCTCTCTTTTTATACAGATTACAGAAGCTGAGAATATTTGTTTTTTATATAAATGACTTCATTTAAAAGATGCAATCTCAAGCTTTATGCCCGTGGGTCTGTTTGACTGAATTTTCGCGGAGTTATAGATCATTTTCGAACGCGTTTCAAATGGGAGTTTACTGACAGACAGAAGGCAGAAATCGCATCATGTTAATTTTTCTTTATTTGTCAAAAAGCAAAACACTTTATTTTTTATTATGAGTATACAGAAAAAAAATAGAAAATGAACAGGATCGATTGATGTATTACACGAAAATGAAAGATCAAAATTAACAGAGCATTTAGTATTTATTTTCATTGCAAAAAAAAAAAAACGAGCAAAACACGCCGGCGCGTTTCTGGTCCCCAGAGGGTTAAGAAACCACAATTAGACTCAAATAACCTAGCAAATTATAGACCCATTTCAAATCTTCCTTTTATGTCCAAAATACTAGAAAAAGTTGTGTCCGCTCAACTGGGCTCTTTCTTACAAGAAAATGACGTCTATGAAAAGTTTCAGTCTGGGTTCAGGCCGCATCATAGCACTGAAACTGCGCTCGTTAAAATCACAAATGATTTACTCTTAGCTTCTGACCAAGGCTGTATCTCAATATTAGTTTTACTTGATCTTAGTGCTGCGTTCGATACCATAGATCATACAATACTCTTAGATCGACTACAAAATTATACCGGTGTTCAAGGACAAGCATTAAGCTGGTTCAGATCATACCTATCTGACCGCTATCATTTTGTCTATTTAAATGGAGAAAAATCGATCATAACTCCAGTAAACTATGGAGTGCCGCAGGGATCTGTGTTAGGCCCTCTATTATTCTCAATATATATGCTGCCACTTGGAAATATTATAAGGAAACATGGAATTAGTTTCCATTGTTATGCTGATGACACTCAAATATATATTTCATCACGGCCGGATTAAAACGCTAAATTATCCAAATTGACAGAGTGTGTTAAAGATATAAAAGATTGGATGACGCGCAATTTTCTTTTATTAAATCCAGACAAGACAGAGGTACTACTTATCGGTTCAAAAAAACGCCCACAAAACCTCTTACAATACAACTTTAACATAGTAGGGTGTCCTGTTACTTTATCCTCTACAGTAAAAGACCTGGGTGTTATATTAGATTGTAACCTGTCTTTTGAAAATCATATTTCATATGTTACAAAAACAGCCTTTTTCCACCTCAGAAACATTGCTAAGCTACGTAATATGCTATCTGTTTCTGATGCAGAAAAGTTAGTTCATGCGTTCATGACCTCGAGATTAGATTACTGTAATGCTTTATTAGCTGGTTGTCCTGCATCCTCAATAAACAAGCTACAGTTAGTCCAAAATGCCGCCGCTAGAGTTCTTACTAGATCAAGAAAATTTGACCATATAACACCAATTTTATCATCACTGCATTGGTTACCTATAAAGTTCTGTATTAATTACAAGGTACTGCTACTGACTTATAAAGCCCTAAACGGCTTAGCTCCAGTCTATTTAACGGATCTTCTATCGCCCTATAATCCATCACGCTCTTTAAGATCACTAAATTCGAGGCTTTTGGTCATACCTAGGATATCCAGATCAACCAAAGGAGGGAGATCATTTTCACATTTAGCTCCAAAACTCTGGAATAGCCTTCCTGATACTGTTCGTTGCTCAGACTCGCTCTCCCAGTTTAAAACTAGATTAAAGACGCATCTCTTCAGCCAGGCATTTATATAATATTTTTAATCTTACAGTAAAATCCGGTCTCTACTTCATAAACGCCAGAGGAGAACTGGCCCCCGACTGAGCCTGGGTTCTCCCAAGGTTTTTTTTTTTCTCCATTAGGTCACCTGATGGAGTTTTTCGGTTCCTTGCCACTGTTGCCTTTGGCTTGCTCAGTTGGGGATACTTAATTTAATTAATCAATCAACAATACTATTGATTAGCATTATCAAACATGGATGTTTTACACTAGAAACAAACACTGATGTACTATTTTATTTAATACTGTGAAGCTGCTTTGATACAATCTGTATTGTGAAAAGCGCTATATAAATAAAGTTGACTTGACTTGACAATTGGTCATTTAAACCAAAAGCCTGAAGCGTACCCCCGACAGAGTTTTTAAAAGCTCCGTCCAGAATAACCTTCAAAAATAAATAAGGCAAAATAACAAGCTAAAATAACAAACAGTGCCCCGATGGAAGGATTATTTAAACCCAGCTGAGGTCACTCTAACTTACCGAAGTCTACTCATTTAAATGTTACACAGGTGAACACAAAACATTATACTTATGCATGTAACACATCCCGGACGAGCCCCCAATTTTATGTTACGACTAGCTCGTTTTAAAGCCGCAACATAAAAGAGGAACCAATCAAACACTGTCGTTTGAATAATGAAGATAGTTTTTATTATCTTCAATTTGAATAATTACCATTCATACAAACATTAACATAAGTCTAGGGAAAGGAAAACAAACAAAACAAACTACAACAAAACAAACATTAAAGTTACATGACATAAAGTAAGTATAAGCAAAAGATCAATAAGAATGAGCTGCTCCTGTGAGAGTCATCCCACAGAGAGTGCTGCACCAAATGAAAACTCAAACACTTAAATTCTTAACAAGCAATCAATTAACATTTAACAATTAACATGGGGGAGTGACTCAAAACTCCCACAGACTACCACCATCAGGGAAGGAGTCAAACAGGGTCGTTACAGATGTTATGAGTAAAGAAACGCATTACAATAACGCATATTACATAATCAGATTACTTTTTGATGTTATGAGTAAAGAAATGCATTAGTAACATGCATTATGTAATCAGATTACTTTGTGATGTTATGAGTAAAGAAACGCATTACAATAACGCATATTACATAATCAGATTACTTTTTGATGTTATGAGCAGGGCCTGAAGTTAACTTTTTTGACCACCAGCCACTGTGGCAGGTGGATTTAAAAATCCACCCGCCACAGTGACTTTTTACCAGCCGTTTTTTTTTTTTTTTTTTTTTTGCCTCATAAAAGGTGAAAAAAGGAACTGCACAAACATTTGTTCTTTAACTTTTAAGAATACACATTTAAGTGCTGTCAAGTTATTAACGAGATCCATACAAGTAATAATAACTATTAGAATACAGATATAGACCTAGTGCAGCTCGTATGTAAACAAATCACACGCGGCTGTGTTGATCGCTGGGCAGCTGTTAGTTACAGCGTTGAGGAACCGTTATGGTGCGTTCACACCGGACGCGAATAGCGCGTCAGGCGCGAATTTAGACGCATATTCGCGTTTGGTACGTTATGGCTGACTTCGTTTAAATGTAAAAAAAATTTTTTAAAAAAAAACCAAAGAGCCAGCCGCTTTAGTTACTGTTGCTATGTCCGACAAGCTACACCGCGCTCACGCCAAACCATGATCTCTCACGCAATGAAAAACACATCGCGCAGCAGAGACACTGACAACACGCTGACAGACAAGACAGTCCAGGTTACTTTTGATTTTAAACAAAGTATCAACGTTAAAATTTGGTAATTTTTAAAGAAATTTTGACAATACCGTTTTGTGGCTCTGTAATGTGTCTTGACAGATCGCTGTGGTGCCTCAGTTAAAGCTGCTTGTGAACCGATCATAATTCCTTCTAGTTAATTTATAGCATAAAATAAACATGAATGAACATAAGAAGGAATGAAGTTTTTAACTGCGGAAAGAGTTATTGAAATGTATGATTATGGACATCTTTCAAAACAGCATGAGACATGAGAAAAAGATCAATTCTAGCTTTAAGCGATCCAGATTTGTTGGACCAAGTAAAGCCCCTACAACCAGAGTTAAAGAAATGCCAAGCCAACACCAAATCATGTGAATTAGAGGTAGTTCTTATAGGAAATCTATCTTGTGCATTGTCAGGGGTTTCATTAAAATCTCCAGCTATAATCAAATAAGTATTACTAAAACGACTGTATACTTGTAAGCTTAGCTCCCAGTTCTTTAAACAAATGTTGCTGGACCCCCTCTCCTACAGTTGGCGGCCGATGACGTCACCTCTCGCTCGCGCCGTCTCTTCCGTCATTGAGAGTTTCAGTCGAGTCTTCTGAGGTGAGGAGAGCAGTTCACGGCATTTCTCATATTTACTCAACCTCACACACACTTTATACAGTTTGATTAAGCGACAGGCTCATTTCTGTAGTGTTTTTATCGATCACAGCGATACTTGTGCGTCTTTTCTGGCGTCTTCCTTCTGAAATAAACATTTAGTGCAGCAGCAGCGAGCATGAGGAGAATATGTTGAGTTCATTCAGACCTGAGCGATGTTGTGTTCATTTGTGTGATTGACTCGTCAAGTCAAAAGTCAAAGTTTGAGATCTGTGAAGGGAATTAATGTGAATCTATCTCAAGTGTCATACTGGAACAGAGACTGCTAAATGCTTTACATTGAGCCTAAGATGAGCCACGTGAGACATTAAAGCAATACTAATAAATATGAATCGCGTTTTACTCTTGGAACAATAGTGCTTGTGGTGCTCTTTATTTTGAAAGTTTTATGATCATTTTCAATTTCTGAGCATATAACATGTTATTTTTTTTTAGTGCTCTAGGGATTTATGTATATCATAAGATTAAACTTAATGTGGACATATTATGCTGCTGTAATTATTTCTCTGTAGTGGTTGATGAAGATGAGTGTCATTAGTGATTGTTTTTGTGTTATTGATGTGTTATCCATGTCTTATTGTGAGGAATTACAATACTTTCTTTCAGTAGAGCAGTTTTACAGGCTTTTATCATGTATCCTGACTCAAATAATGTGTTTCTAACAGCAAACACTCAGAATAAAGTGAGATGATCTGCTGATGATCCTGAATGGCTTGTTGAATGAGTGTTGATAGTCTGAGGCTCATCAATATTAACAGATCTGCTGAAAACACTCTTTATTTCATGACAATAGTTCCTGTTTTCACCTCATTTATTATGCTGATGTCTTCAGATCTTCTGTAAATTGACACTTAAAGCTCATTTCATTGGTGTCAGCAGACTGAGGTGATTTGTTGGCTACTATATGCTAGGGCTGCACGATATTGAAGAAAAACGCGATAACTCATTAAATAATGCAACATGCGATACGACAATGCTTAAAGTGTGTAAAATTAAATTAAATGATCTATTATATAGCCTACATGCGTGTTTCACATTCTTTTTGTGACAAGAAAACATCCCTACAACTTCTGAGAGTGAGCATCAGTGTTTTACTGTCGCATAAGAAGTGTTATTTTAACATCAATGTAAACCACAGGGTTTAGGGTTTTAGGTTATCCTACATTAGGTTTATTTAACAACAGAATGATCAGAACAGTATATATCGTGATATACATTTGCGATATTTCGATAATCTCAATATATTGTGCAGCCCTACTATATGCATGTTTATTTCTGTGTTTATGATTTTAACTGTTTTTCTAACCATCATTTATTCTTGGAAGGATTAAAATGATTTCTATTATTTTCTTTATTTCTAGATACCTGTATTTTTATGAAGAAGCAGAATAGTGTTAGGATTAGCAATAAAAAATATTAAAAATAAATAATGAATTGGCATATAATTGATATTTTTTATTTTGGCAGATCAGCTCCTCCCACACTGGAATACATCACCAGTCAAGCTCCTCCCACTGCAATCACATCACCAGTCAAGCTCCTCCCACTGCAATCACATCATCAGTGAAGCTCCTCCCATTGCAATCAAATCATCAGTGAAGCTCCGCCCACAGTAATTCAGCAATAAATGCTGTAAATTCCCATCAGCTACAAGTGAAGACGAGCATCAGAGCATCAGGAAGAGCTGAAATCTGCAAAGACTGAGTTTATTAAAGAGGACAGTGAGAACATGAGTGATCCAGAACCCTGCAGAATGAAACACACAGAAGATCCTGAAGAACAAAGAGGTTGGTGTTTATTCTCCATTCATTCATGAGGCTGAAGAACATTCATGTTAGAAACATTCAAGCACTTCATCACATTTAGATAAACAGTTCAACTATGAAACGGTACAGAATGTTCTGGGTTTTTCTTCAACAAATGGGCAGTAAAGGGAGGTTTGAGACATTTTTATATTTATTGTCAACTAGGGCTGAAACGATTAGTCGACATTGTCGACAAATATCTTTGTTGTCGAGTAGTCGTTTGATCTCACGTGACCTAATGTAAGGGCCTGCAATATCGCGATTTGACCGGCGCTGTAGCGCTAGAGTGTAATGCAGCCGTAACGGTGTTATTGCGGTAGAAGAAAACACAGCGCAAATTATGACGGAGTGCAAACGAATCCAAACTAGCAAGTTTCACAAAACTTCAAACCAAGAATGCTGTCGTGTGCAATACATGCCAGGCGAAACGTGCTTTTCTCGGGAGCGCAACATGCGTATTAAAGCACTTAAAGAGGAAACAAGACGAGCCGGTGAGAGGTGAATGTTCTCCAGCTGGAGCTAAATAACTAGCAGCAAAACTCTTTATTAGAGAATGCAATACTACTAATAATAGCAATAATATTAACATTAGTAATATACTTACAGTAATGTGATGATTTATTTTTGCATAGGATAAAGCTTGATCAAGCTTAGCAGTCAGGGCTGTTTTTATTATTGCAACACTTTTAGGTATTACAGTCTTGTCACTTCCCTGTATTTTGTTCCATATTGATGAAGACTTACAAAAGCAGATGTTATGAAGAATATCAATTTTTTATTTTTTTATTTTATTCTTATAATAATTGTTTGCAGATTAAGTGTGTCTGTAATGCAGCTGATTCATTTTTGTTTATTTTTTTCCTTTTGAAAGAGAACAGAATATTTAACCAATGCTTAGAGAGCATTTGTGTGTGACTTGAGTTGGACACAAATCTGAAAACTTAAAGAGAATGACCTGTTTAGTTGGCTCAAAGTTCATTAAAACCATTTCAAAAGCTTAAGTGATTTTCTTTTTTATATTATAGTTGGAATATGTGTAACTCAGTTTTAACTAATTGAAAAAGTAATTCCAAACATACCGATTTGTCGGCGAAATAATAGACGATTAGTCGATTAATCGTTCTAATAATCGTTAGATTAATCGATTATCAAAAATAATCGTTGTTACAGCCCTATTGTCAACATCAGATCAAGCTAAATACTATTTTAACTGTTTTATTTTACATTTATTTTATATCTGGTTCCCAATTTACAACAACGTTACCAGAATTGTATTCATTTTCAACCTAGTTTACACAATTTTTGTTTTAGGAATAGTCAGTAAACACCAAGTTACTGATAAAGTTGCATTTGTAAAATATCATACACGTTATTCATAGTTGTAGAGATTCCTCTTACAGTAACTTTGGAAACATAGGGTGACCATATTTTAGTTTTCAGAAAACAGGATGGGGGCGTGGTTAAGGGGTGGGGGCGTGGTTGGGGTGAATGCATCAAAAAATACTTGACAAATGCATTCAAAACCATGCAACTATGTTATTGTACTTTAATACATAAAGTAATACATCCTTTCCATTCAATGTTTGGCCCGCAACAATAGAATAGCCTACTATTAAAAAAAGTTTAGCTTTTAACACCTTTTACATGACACTATTTCTTTTCATGGCCATAGCAGGTTAAAAATCTACTACTAAAATAAAAAATCTACTACACTATTTCAGTAAAAAAACTATTTCAATCCTCCTGATGTTCTCTTGTAGCCTATACTTTCTTTATGTGGGCTTCTACTTCGCTAGCACCTTTATTTGACGCTGACACGTTCCAGCTTTGCAGTTCATGCATTCTGCTTTACACGGATCCCGACCGAAACGAAAAAAGGGTAATTTTCTCTGTAAATCATCTGTGAGTTTACATTTGGGCTTTTTTTTTTTACGCTGTTAGCTACTTACATCTTATCTCGCACTTGACCGTAAACTGAAGCGTAGACCGTCGAGTCCTGGACGAGTCACGCTGCTAAAATTGAAATTCTGTGTCTGTGAACGTAAAGTCCGCTTACTTTGATTTGATTGGTCATTTAAAATATTCTGACATTGACGAGCAGTGTGACAGACCAATGAGGGTTAGATGAACACACACACACACAGGCCTCTGTATTCTGACGTGCTCTCTGCTGCGGATTGAGGATTAGGCTATAACAAGACGGGGCGAAGCCGAAGCCTGTTTCATATGTTTTCTGTGCAAAGGCAAACATGTATTTAAAGTACACGCTTAATGGCCCAATGAAAAATAATGAAAACCAGGACATCTTCATCACTTTATAAAAAACAGACAGGACGGCCAGGACAGGACGTGAAAACAGGACATGTCATGGGAAAACAGGACGTTTGGTCACCCTAGGTAACAGGGTTGATGAATGTGATCAACACTATACAATTTGTGTAAAAAACTGAGACAATGGATTGAGATTATTTTCTTGTCTTCCCATCATGCAGTAAAAAGAGCCCAGATGATGTCACTTCCTGTGTGTCACAGTTTTAAGAAATGCTCTGTTTTTAAAAGAAGGAAAATCATGTCAGGAGTAACAGGGTTGAGTGAAACATGTAGGACACATATAAAGATAATAAGATAGTTAATTTAAAGCCAGTTAAAGTTATGGCCACTCTACACTTTGAGCTTGTGAAGTTTCTACAGACGCTGCAACGGCCGTGAAATGACATCACATTCTGCGGCAGCTTTTTTTTACAAACCTACTGCATATTTAACATAAAACAAATAATAATAATTCAAAATGTAAAAATAAACAATCCACTCCACTTGAATGCTAAACGCTTGTGTTATTTCTCACAGAGTAATTCACTTGAGCTTGTGTTTCTGGTGTCCCATTTTCACATGCGCATGTCTATGAAGGAAAAGTCTAGTGTGAATGGCCATTAATAATTAAAACGGTTTTAGTCAAATAAATATCAATCTCAAAGTTGGTGTCAAAATATGGCAGTATTGTGTATTTAATGTTAATGTCATGTTAGATAATTGTGTCATTGATCAAATATATTCAATAGTTCTTGCTAATGAAACAAGGGATTTGTGCCTATAATGTTTTAAATAATAATTGGAAGATAAATTTACCTCATTCATGGAAAGTTTCAAGGACATATAATCAATTTATAAAAAGGCATCAAATTATCATAATATTTTATAGCAGTTGTCTACTTTCTACTATTACATCAGGGCTCACTTTCATGTCCTTTCACTTTATATTTCTCTCTTTTAATTATTTTGATGTACTGAAAATTAAATGAATAATTTTTACTTTCATGTCAGAACTGAGTGAAGTGAAGGAGGAGAGTGAAGAACTGAGTGAAGGGAAGGAGGAGAGAGAAGAACTGAGTGAAGTGAAGGAGGAGAGTGAAGAACTGGGTGAAGTGAAGGAGGAGAGAGAAGAACTGAGTGAAGTGAAGGAGGAGAGTGAAGAACTGATGGAAGTGAAGGAGGAGAGTGAAGAACTGAGTGAAGTGGAGGAGGAACATCATGTCAAACCTGGAGAAAAACCTTTGAGTCGCTTAAAGACTAAACAGACATTTTTAAAGAAAAGACGAGCCAAGAAATCTTTCACCTGCACTCAGTGTGGAAAGAGTCTCGCAAACAAACAAATTCTTGAGCGTCACATGAGAGTTCACACTGGAGAGAAGCCGTTCACCTGCACTCAGTGTGGAAAAAGATTCACAACCAAATTTAGTCTTGAGATTCACATGAGGATCCACACCGGAGACAAGCCATTCACATGTGATCAATGCATGAAGAGTTTCACACACAAACCTAATCTTGATGTGCATAGGAGAGTTCACACTGGAGAGAAGCCGTTCTCATGTGATCAATGCAGCAAAACATTTCTTAGGGCATCAGACCTGAAGAGACACCTGACAGTTCATACGAAGGAGAAGCCGCATTCATGTTCTGTGTGTGGAAAGGGTTTTTCATGGCTGCCAAATTTACATAGACACGAGAAAATACACACTGGTGTGAGAGAGTATATGTGCTTTGAGTGTGAGAAGACTTTTGCTTCAGCAAACTGTTTAAAACTGCACCAGAGAATACACACTGGAGAAAAACCTTACAAGTGTTCACACTGTGACAAGAGATTCAGTCAGTCATCACATCTGAAAACACATGAGAGGATCCACTCTGGAGAGAAGCTGCACACGTGTGATCAGTGTGGGAAGAGTTTCTCTATGAAATGTTACCTGAAGCGACACATGAAGATCCATGCAGTGGAGAAACCACATATGCAGTATTTAGTTTGATCAAACTCTTCAGCTGTGTTCCTGTAACTCTTCATCTCGTCTCTCTCTGCTGTGATCATGAAATACCGCAGCATGATGATAATCAACAGAAGAATAAAGTGGAGTATTAGATCTAAAAAAATCCTCAATTGCAATTTACCTGTGTCGAGTAACTGCCAAAATACCGGAAGTGTAATGCATGGAAGAATCTATGTACCGCATTATTAATTTAGTATAGTGTTATTGTGAAATCACAAAGGCTATGATTCAGTTAAATAAATATGCGCTTTTTTTTTTTTTAAGTTTAACACTGCACTTTTCATGTTAACACTGTCAGATACAGCCAAGTAGTAAGGCACAAGGACACAGGATTTCAACAAAAAAATGGGGTTTATTTACCCAAAAATAAGAAAAGGTCCCAATTAAGGGATACAAAATAAATCAACTTGTTCTAGCAAAACATCTAGCTAGACTTAAATAAACTAAAGTAAATAAAACAAGTTTTATCTCAATATAACGAAAAATAAGGAGAACTGAACAGAACAAAATTACCCCCCAAATGAGGCAACAAACAGGTATTTATCACAGACGGTGAGCTCACTTAAACAAGACAGGGGAAGCATACAATCAACAATTTATAAATCAACAATTAGTTACAAGTTAACCAATCAAAGTAAATAGAGTAACAAACAAACCAATATAAGAATACAAAACAACAAATGTTAATAATAGAAATAAATTGGAACCAATCCAATCCAACCCCCCCCCCCCCCCCCCCCCCCATGACGTAGCATCCAGTTGGTATCGCCAAGCGGAACACTCAGACCATAAATATTTACTGCCGCACGAGCCTCAGCCTTTTGTCAGTCCAGACTGCGATGACGGAAAGACGCACACCTGCAGCCAACACCATTCATCCAACCTCCATGCCACGGTAACTTAAACTCAAATAGAAACAAGGATAAGGAAACAGACATAGTACAACGCAAGCCAGTAAGTGTGCACTCCAAACCAACGAACAAAGTACTAACATGTATAAATAAAGCTTTGCAAATTTGTCAAACCAAATCTGTGTAGTGATTTTATTATACATGAACCTTAAATCCTATACTATACTAAACTCAAATATAAATTAAAGCTGCAAGCAGCGATGAAAGGGCCCTCGCACCCGTGCCATCAACACTCGGTGGCTTTAGGAAGACAGAGCATGGTTGGGAAATGTACATTTAAGGAGGTATATATAGTAAGAGTATGTCAAAGTCAGTTACAAAATGTTTTGTATAATGGTGATAATAGCATGCTTCATGACTCAGCTAAGTGTTGCTAGCATGTTTAGTCTGTTTCTAGCATGCTTAGTACACAATAATTATGTGGTTAGTACTGCATTACTGTGTTAACCATGTCAGTTTCTGTTGCCAGTAGGTTGCGTTATGACTATAACTGAATATGAGCATGGATGTGTGTTCAGGACAGAACTCTTATCAAACGTGTGAAGTTTGGTGCAAATTGGACATTGCCTTCTTGAGTAACAACAAAGTCATGTTTCATTGAATTAGCGTTCTTTAGCACTTAGCTAAGCATTGTTAGCATGTTTTAACATGTTTCTAGCATGTTTAGAACTCAATGGCATTTTTAACATGTTGCTAGAACGGCATCAACGTGTTAAACATGTCACTTCCTGTTGCCAGTAGGTGGCGCTATTACTATAACTGAACATTCTCATGTAGATGTTTTCAGGCCATGACTCTTATCAAAAGTGTGAAGTTTGGGGCAGATTGGACATTCCATGCCTGAGTTACAGCAAATTCCTATTTAATTGCAGCAATAGCATGCTTTAGCACTTAGCTAAGTGTTTGCTAGCATGTTTTAGCATGTTTCTAGTATGTTGTTAGCATGTTTAGCACTTGCTGGCACTTTTTTTATATGTTTTTATATGTCCACAACAGTGTTTAACATGTCACTTCCTGTTGCCAGCAGGTGGCACTATGACTGTAACTGAATATGAGCATGGTCATGTGTTCAGGACAGAACGTTTATTAAAAGTGTGAAGTTTGGCGCAGATTGGACATTGCCTTCTTGAGTAACAACAACATCCTGTTTCATTGAATTAGCATGCTTTACCACTTAGCTAAGTATTGCTAGCATGTTTTAACATTAGCTAGCATGTTTTAACATGTTTCTAGCATGTTTAGAACTCAATGGCATTTTTAACATGTTGCTAGAACGGCATCAACGTGTTAAACATGTCACTTCCTTTTGCCAGTAGGTGGCGCTATTACCATAACTGAACATTCTCATGTAGATGTGTTCAGGCCATGACTCTTATCAAAAGTGTGAAGCTTGGGGCAGATTGGGCATTCCATGCCTGAGTTACAGCAAATTCCTATTTAATTGCAATAATAGCATGCTTTAGCACTTAGCTAAGAGTTTGCTAGCATGTTTTAGCATGTTTCTAGTATGTTGTTAGCATGTTTAGCACTTGCTGGCACTTTTTGATATGTTATTAGGAGTCCATAACAGTGTTAAACATGTCACTTCCTGTTTCCAGCAGGTGGAGCTATGACTGTAACTGAATATAAGCATGGCCATGTGTTCAGTACAGAATGCTTATCAAAAGTGTGAAGTTTGGGGCAGATTGGACATTCCATGCCTGAGTTACAGCAAATTCATATTTAATTGCAGTAATATCATTCTTTAGCACTTAACTAAGTGTTTGCTAGTATGTTTTAGCATGTCTCTAGTATGTTGGTAGGATGTTTAGCACCTACTGGCATTTTTTTTATATGTTATTAGGAGTCAAGAACAGTATTAAACGTCACTTCCTGTTGCCAGCAGGTGGCACTATGACTGTAACTAAATATGAGCATGGACATGTGTTCAAGAGATAACTCTTATCAAACGTGTGAATTTTGGGGTAGATTGTACATTGCCTTCTTGAGTAACAACAAAGTCCTGTTTCATTGAATTAGCATGCTTTAGCACTTAGCTAAGTATTGCTAGCATGTTTTAACATGTTTCTAGCATGTTTAGAACTCAATGGCATTTTTAACATGTTGCTAGAACGGCATCAACGTGTTAAACATGTCACTTCCTGTTGCCAATAGGTGGCGCTATTACTATAACTGAATTTGAGCATAGACATGTGTTCAGGCCATGATTCTTATCAAACGTGTGAAGTTTGGGGCAGATTGGACATTCCATGCCTGTGTTACAGCAAATTCCTAATTAATTGCAGCAATAGCATGCTTTAGCACTTAGCTAAGTGTTTGCTAGCATGTTTTAGCATGTTTCTAGTATGCTGTTAGCATGTTTAGCACTTGCTGGCACTTTTTTAAAATGTTTTTATATGTCCACAACAGTGTTTAACATGTCACTTCCTGTTGCCAACAGGTGGCACTATGACTGTAACTGAATATGAGCATGGTCATGTGTTCAGGACAGAACGTTTATTAAAAGTGTGAAGTTTGGCGCATATTGGACATTGCCTTCTTGAGTAACAACAACATCCTGTTTCATTGAATTAGCATGCTTTACCACTTAGCTAAGTATTGCTAGCATGTTTTAACATTAGCTAGCATGTTTTAACATGTTTCTAGCATGTTTAGACCTCAATGGCATTTTTAACATGTTGCTAGAATGGCATCAACGTGTTAAACATGACACTTCCTGTTGCCAGTAGGTGGCGCTATTACTATAACTGAGTATTCTCATGTAGATGTGTTCAGGACAGAACGCTTATCAAAAGTGTGAAGTTTGGGGCAGATTGGACATTCCATGCCTGAGTTACAGCAAATTCCTATTTAATTGCAATAATAGCATGCTTTAGCACTTAGCTAAGAGTTTGCTAGCATGTTTTAGCATGCTTCTAGTATGTTGTTAGCATGTTTAGCACTTGCTGGCACTTTTTTATATGTTATTAGGAGTCCATAACAGTGTTAAACATGTCACTTCCTGTTGCCAGCAGGTGGCGCTATGACTATAACTGAATATGAGCATGGCCATGTGTTCAGGACAGAACTCTTATCAAACGTGTGAAGTTTGGGGCAGATTGGACATTCCATGCCTGAGTTACAGCAACTTCCTGTTTCATGGCGAAACATCGAAATTTGTAAGGCCGCCGAGGACCCGCCCTTCGACGAAAACTCAAGATCTTCGCAATTTAACGTCGCAAAGGCCTTAAGATTACACTCACCAAATTTGAAGATGATCAGATTAAAACTGTAGGAGGAGTTCGTTAAAGTACGAGGCCTGAAAATGGCAAAAACTGCACAAAAATCTGAGAGGAAGTTCAAAATGGCTGACTTCCTGTTGTGTTTAGGGCTATGCTCCAAGAGACTTTTTTGTAGGTATTAGGTCATTACACGTATGTACCGAATTTCGTGCACGTACGTGGAACGTTGCGGGAGGCGCACTCTGTTGAACTTTTATAGGTGGCGCTATCGAGCCATTTTGCCCCGTCCAATTCTGAAACCTATATCAGATGTAAATGTTCGCCAGTTCTGACGCGTGTGCAAAGTTTCGTGAGTTTTCGCGCATGTTTAGGCCCTCAAAAATGTAATTCAATGCGGAGAATAATAATAATTAAAGCTGCAAGCAGCGATGAAAGGGCCCTCGCACCCCTGCCACCGCCACCCGGCGCCTTTAGGAAATGCCTTAAGATTACACTCACCAAATTTGAAGAGGATCAGATCAAAACTGTAGGAGGAGTTTGTTAAAGTACAACATCAGGAAATGGCAAAAACTGCCCAAAATCTGAGAGGAAGTTCAAAATAGCTGACTTCCTGTTGTGTTTAGGGCTACGCGCCAAGAGACTTTTTTGTAGGTATTGGGTCTTTACATGTATGTACCAAATTTCATACCTGTACGTGAAACCAGGAGACGGGGCAAAATATAGGGGCAATAAGTAAGCCATTTTGCCCCACCCAATTTTGAAAACCACATCACACGTAAATTTTCACCACATCTGAAGCATGTGCAAAGTTTCATGATTTTTCGAGCACGTTTTGTATTTGCCACACTTCCTGCTACCAGCAGGTGGCGCTATTGCTATAACCATAATGAGCATGGTCATGTGTTCAGGACAGGACTCTTATCAAACATGTGAAGTTTGGGGCAGATTGAAACATGTATGGCTGAGTTACTGCAGGCTGTCTGTGGTTGCCTAGCAACATCGGAACTGCAAGCAATATTATTATTGAACTTATCTGATCATGCATATATCACCAAAAGGCCGAAATTGGGTGAACGTTTGTCAGGCCGCCGAGGGCACACTCTTCGACGAAAACTCAAGATCTTCGCAATTTAACGTCGCAAAGGCCTTCAGATTACACTCACCAAATTTGAAGAGGATCAGATCAAAACTGTAGGAGGAGTTCGTTAAAGTACAACATCAGGAAATTACGAAAAATGCCCAAAATCTAGGAGGAAGTTCAAAATAGCTCACTTCCTGTTGTGTTTAGGGCTATGCTCCAAGAGACTTTTTTGTAGGTATTGGGTCATTACATGTATGTACCAAATTTCATACCTGTAAGTGAAACCAGGAGCCGGGGCAAAATGTGGGGGCAATAATTTTCCGAATTTGCCCCACCCAATTTTGAAAACCATATCACACGTAAATTTTCACCACTTCTGAAGCGTGTGCAAAGTTTCATGAGTTTTCGAGCATGTTTAGGCCCTCTAAAAAGCGATTCACTTTGGAGAATAATAATAATAATAATAATAAACGGAGCAAAAACAATAGGGTCCTCTCACCATCGGTGCTCGGGCCCTAATAAATATAGCTGCAAGCAGCAATTATCGGGGCCAAGCGCAAGCAGATGACAGGATATGCCAACATGGCTGAAGGTGTCAGACCAACTGGAACAATGAGCAATTAAATACATTTAAAGAGGATTTTAGATGAAATGGCTGAAAAATCATGTAAAAAGTCATTTAAAATATGATTTAATGGATTATCACTTTCGACCAATAGGTGGAGCAGTTACAAAACTGATGTGATGTGGTCAGAGTGAAGTGACAATGACATATACAAAGTTTGGTGTCAATATTTCAAGGGATTTCAGAGATAAAGCCTGAATAGTGCTTTTGGCATCATGCCTCAACTTTGCTGCTGCGCTATACGAAAACAGTTTCGTCTATCGACACGAAATCCATAACTTTTAGTCGGCACAGTCTGGAGATGATACGATTCGATTTTGGTGAAAATCGGACAAACGGTCTAGGAGGAGTTCGAAAAAGTAGGTTTTGAATGAAAATCAAGATGGCGGACAGGAAGTTTGGCCAAATAAGGAAAACTTGGTATCTATGTTCTCGGCTTGACCCAGGGAATCTATTAAGACCAGTGGCATTTCAATAGCCAGATTTATTCAAAAGTTATTAGCCTTTTTGGAAATTTTGTTATAACTTTTGACCACTAGGTGGCGCTGTCTCGAAATATTTTGGGTACCTTCAGGGGATGGAGCTGATGGCACATTCTGAGTTTCGTATTATTACACCAATGCATTTGTTTAGTATAGCATTTTATTTCACAAAACTGTATTGAAGTCAATGGGAATTTCATGTTTTGTTCTGTTATAGCGCCACCAAGAGGCTCAGTCACACCATTTTTTTTATGTGTCCTCAGAGTGAGCCCATACATATGTGTGTCAATTTTGGTGAAGATATCTCAATTCGCTTCGGAGTTATAGACATTTATATGAAAAAACACGTAAAAAATGACTGACACATGACTTTGATTGGAATTTACTACCCCTAAACATCAATATTTTTGCATTTGGGCATTGGCGTATAGCTATCGACCTATGTTTCCAAACTTCTGACGGTGGTTTCGTCTTGATCGGACTATCGGTTTCGAAGATATAGCCAAATGTTTTTTAAGCGCTAAATCACAACGCTACACAAACCGTAAGGCGAAACCTAGCATGTTTGGTATCGTGGGACTCGGCAACGATTCAGGACTGTAATGAGATGAGTCTCGTGAAAATAAGTCGACCACACCCAAAGTTATAAGCATTTGGGAAAAAAAATTCACCACTAGGTGGCGCTGTTTCGAAAGTTCTCAGGTTCCTTCAGGACATCGTGATGATGACCAATACCAAGTTTCGTAACAATTCGTTCATGCGTTCATAAAATACAGCATTTTAGCACAAAATTCAAAATGGCTGACAGTCAAAATGGCCGATATGGTCAAATTGGATATCAGTCGAATCGGCATGTTGCCTTGAATCTAACGAGACCAATTTTATGATTTTTGGACAAACTGTTCAAAAGCTATAAGCAAAAATAGCCATTTTCCATATCTCCGGACCAGTAGGTGGCGCTGCGCCGAAACACAGCATGTAGCCTCAGGTCATGCCTGTGATGACATGTACCAAGATTGGTCTGAATACGATAAACCGTTGCGGAGATAGAGCCCTACGACTGTTTTTGCAGGCGCTACGTAAAATTAGTTCGAGCGTTTTTCGAAAACGGTTTAACGAATCAATTTGAATTCCATAACTTTTGGTCAGCACTGCCTGAAGATGATCTGGTTCAATTTTCGTGCAAATCGGACAAACCATCTAGGACGAGTTCGAAAAAGTAGCTTTTAAGGACAATTCAAAATGGCGGCCATATTGTTATGACGAAAATGACGGCATAGGGTGCAATCGAATTGGCATGAGATCAGGAATAAGAGAAAAAAAGAATTTTGTTGATTGGACTTACGGTTCAAAAGTTATTAGCAAAATAAAAGTGAAACTTTGGACAGGTGGTGGCGCTAGAGGGAATGACTTAGACACACCAAAATTGGTGGATTTGATGTTGGGACTGTCCTCTATCAGAATGTCAAACCATTACAACTTTCCCGCAATCGGTTCTATGGGCTGCCATAGACTCCCAGTCGGAAGAAACGGAAGAATAATAATAAATATAGCTGCAAGCAGCAATTACCGGGGCCAAGCAGAATAAGACGACAAGACATGCCAACATTGCTGAAAGTGTCAGATCAACTGCAACAATTAGCAATTAAAGACATTTAAAGAAGATTTTAGGCGAAATGCCTGAAAAATCATATAAACAGTAATTAAAAATATGATTTAATGGATTATCACTTTCGACCAATAGGTGGCGCAGTTACAAAACTGATGTGATGTGGTCAGAGTGAAGTGACAATGACACATACAAAGTTTGGTGTCAATATGTCAAGGCATTGCAGAGATAAAGCCTGAATAATGCTTTTAGCATCATGCCTCAACTTTGCTGCTGCGCTATACGAAAACGGTTTCGTCAATCGACACGAAATCCATAACTTTCAGTCGGCACAGTCTGGAGATGATATGATTCGATTTTGGTGAAAATCGGACAATCGGTGTAGGAGGAGTTCGAAAAAGTAGGTTTTGAATGAAAATAGCATTTTATTTCACAAAACTCTATTGAAGTCAATGGGAATTTCATGTTTTGTTCTATTATAGCGCCACCAAGAGGCTCAGTCCCACAATTTTTTTTACGTGTCCTCAGAGTGAGCCCATACATATGTGTGTCAGTTTTGGTGAAAATATCTCAATTCGCTTCAGAGTTATAGGCATTTATATGAAAAAACACGTAAAAAATGACTGACACATGACTTTGTTTGGAATTTACTACCCCTAAACATCAATATTTTCGCATTTGGGCATTGGCGTATAGCTATCGACCTATGTTTTCAAACTTCTGACGGTGGTTTCGTCTCGATCGGACTAGCGGTTTCGAAGATATAGCCAAATGTTTTTTAAGCGCTAAATCACAACGCTACACAAACCGTAAGGCGAAACCTAGCATGTTTGGTATCATAGGACTCGGCAATGATTCAGGAGTCTAAAAAGATGAGTTTCGTGAAAATAAGTTGACCACACCCAAAGTTATAAGCATTTGAAAAAAAAAATTCACCACTAGGTGGCGCTGTTTCGAAACTTCTCACGCTCCTTCAGGACATCGGGCTGATGACCCATACCAAGTTCCGTAACAATCCGTTCATGTGTTCTTAAAATACAGCATTTTAGCACAAAATTCAAAATGGCCGACAGCCAAAATGGCCGATATGGTAATATTGGATATCAGTGGACTCGGCATGTTACCCTGAATCTAACGAGACCAATTTTATGATTTTTGGACAAACTGTTCAGAAGTTATAAGCAAAAATAGCCATTTTTCATATCTCCGGACCAGTAGGTGGCGCTGCGCCGAAACACAGCATGTAGCCTCAGGTCATGCTTGTGATGACATGTACCAACTTTGGTCTGAATCTGATAAAGCGTTGCGGAGATACGGCTTTACATCTGTTTTCGCAAGCGCTACGTAAAATTTATTCGTGGGTTTATCGAAAACTGTTAAGCGAATCAACTTGAATTCCATAACTTTTTGTCAGCATGGTCTGTAGATGATCTGGTTTAATTTTCGTGCAAATCGGACAAACCGTCTAGGACGAGTTCGAAAAAGTAGCTTTTTAGATAAATTCAAAATGGCGGCCATATTGTTATGACGGAAATGACGTCATAGGGTGCAATCGAATTGGCATGAGCTCAGGAATCAGAGAGAAAAAGAATTTTGTTGATTGGCCTTACGGTTCAAAAGTTATTAGCAAAATAAAAGTGAAACTTTGGACAGGTGGTGGCGCTAGAGGGAATGACTTAGACACACCAAAATTGGTGTATTTAATGTTGGGACTGTCCTCTATCAGAATGTCAAACCAAAACAACTTTCCCGCATTCGGTTCTATGGGCTGCCATAGACTCCCAGTTGGAAGAAGGAAGAATAATAATAATAAGAACGGGAACAGATACAATAGGTGCCTCCGCACCTTCGGTGCTTGGCCCCTAATAATAGGAACGGGAACAGATACAATAGGTGCCTACGCACCTTCGGTGCTTGGCCCCTAATAATAATAATAATAAACAGAGCAATTCCAAGAGGGTCCTCACACCATCGGTGCTCGGGCCCTAATGAATGATAAAGAGGAAGAAAATAACTATCAGTATGTGAATGAATGAATGTATGTATCGTAAATGAATGCATGTCTGTTACCCTTATCAATGTGTGGCCACAGGTTCGGCCATCACACACCCCCTCCCTTCAGACATCTCGTGGATACAACGAGAGAAGTAGTCAGCGGTCACATTAGACTTGCCAGGAACATGCTGGACAGTGAACCGGAAAGGCTGCATAGCCAGATACCACCGTGTGATCCTCCCATTTGTGTCTTTCATCCTTTCCAACCACTGGAGAGCTTTATGGTCCATTTCCAACTTGAACTCGCTTCCCAGTAGGTAATATCTCAAGGAGTCTAGGGCCCATTTAACTGCCAAACATTCCTTCTCTATGGTCGAATAGCGGAGTTCCCTTGGAAAGAGTTTGCGGCTTATAAAAGCCACAGGCCGTCGCTCACCAGGTGGTCCCTGTAACAGCACAGCCCCTATGCCCCTCTCAGAGGCATCCGTCTGCACAATAAATTCTTGATCAAAGTCTGGACTGTACAGCACAGCATTTTCTCGTAAAGCCGATTGAATATCTCGAAAGGCCGTCATCCTTTCTTCTTACCACTTGCATTGATTGGGACATCGGACCCCCACCATATCTGTCAACAGGGCAGCCCTGCTAGAGAAGTGAGGGATAAAACGATTATAAAATCCCGCCATTCCCAGAAAGGACCTGAGATCCTTACGTGTCTGTGGAATGGGAACTTCCTCTAACGCCTGGACCTTTTTGACTTGTGGCCGCACTATCCAGTTGCCAATGACAAAGCCCAGGTATTCGGTTTCCGTCCTGGCTACAGCACACTTGGCAGGGTTCACTGTGAGGCCTGCTTCTTGAAGACACTGTAGAACCTCTTGAAGGTGTCGAACATGCTCCTCCCAGGTAGTACTGTAGATGACTATGTCATCCAAAATAAGCTGCAGCAAAGGTTAGCCCCTGTAACACCTGATCAATAAGTCTCTGAAAGGTAGCCGGTGCCCCATGCAGGCCAAAGGGTTAAACCCAGAAGTGGAATAGCCCCCATGGTGTCCTAAATGCTGTTAAAGGACGGGCCTGTGGTGTCAGTGGTATCTGCCAATACCCTTTGGACAAATCGATGGTCGTCAGGTATTTGGCTTTGCCCAGTCAATCAATTAAGGCGTCTATGCGGGGAGTAGGATATGAGTCAAACTGTGATACAGAATTCAAGTACCGGAAGTCAATACAAAACCGGATACTCCCATCCTTTTTCGGTACTAGGACCACCGGATGACACCACTCGCTTTTAGAGGGTTCAATAATTCCCAGTCTCAACATCAAGTTCACTTCCTCCTTCAAGTCCTCTTGGAGTTTCTCAGGTATTCTGTAACTCATACGTCTAACAGCTGCATCAGATTTTAATATCACATCATGTTGTATCAAAGATGTCAAACCAGGATATTCTGAGAAGGTTTCAGGGGTACATAGAGCTCTCATTTGGGATTGCTGATCTTCAGGCAGATGCTCCAGATTAATATTTCCAGCTACTGGTCGAGGCAAGTACTGGTCTTCCCATTCCTCCTCCTCCTTCACATGACGAATCATCATCACTTGCGCTCTCTGCTCAGGTCGGGATACCCACTTCTTCAACAGATTTACATGAAGTACTCGGCTAGCACGATCTTGCCCTGGAATGCCCACTTCATACGTGGTGGGACCTAGCTGGTTCTTGATCTCGAAGGGGCCCTGCCACTTGGCCAACAGTTTACTCTCCTGACTCGTCATCACCAGTACTTTTTCTCCAACCACAAAGCCTCTTGCCCGTGCCGATTGGTCGTACCATGTTTTTTGGTGCTTGTGGGCCTCCATCAAGTGGGTTTGAGCCAAAGTCCTCATTTTCTCCAGACGTTCCCTCATTTGCAAGACATAAGACACAATGTTAATAGGCTCACTCTTACCATGTTCTCTTTCCCAGACATCTTTAAGTAGTGTCAGAGGTCCTCGAACTTCATGGCCGTATAAGAGCTCAAACGGAGAAAACCCGGTAGAAGCCTGGGGTACTTCTCTATAAGCAAAAAGAAGATACGGGAGCCATTGGTCCCAGTCCCGGCCAGTCTCACCAACAAATTTCTGCAGCATTTGTTTCAATGTCTGATTAAATCGTTCTGTGAGCCCATCAGTTTGAGGATGGTATGGTGTTGTACGCAGACTCTTAATACCCAGCAACTGGTAGACCTGTTTCAGGAGATTGGGCATGAAATTGGTCCCTTGGTCAGTGAGAATTTCAGCTGGCAGCCCTTGCTTTACGATAGTAACCGAGTAGTTCCCTTTTGAAAGGTCACTTCGTATTGCATAGCTATACGCAGTGAGGACGCTATGCAAAAAAGCATTAAAAAGCATTAAAAGTCCTTAAATGGATTTTGCAAAAATTAAGGCCTTAAAAGGCATTAAAAAGCATTACATTTGATTCCTACAGGCATTCAATTTTTTTTTTAGTTTTGAAGATAATTTTATATCAATTTCTTTGAATATAGCCTTCATAATTAATCATTTTATTTGCTGTCGCAAAATGTACGTTAGTGTGATAAACACACGGAACCACTTTGGTAATTGGTTTTGGCCAGAGCAAAATTGCCGTGATACGGAGGTGACGCGGGTGGCTGGCATTTTGTACAGCGGTGCACAAGGTCTGAGGAAAAATGGGAAAGTGCAAATTCCAACTGAAGTGGCTGGAAAACGAAAATTTCAAGACATGGTTGCAGCCTGTTAGTGGTAAAAATGATGAAGGATTTTGCGGTGTTTGCAGAAAAGCATTTAAGTTGGGGACAATGGGAATTGGCGCCGTAAAATCCTATATGCAGTGTGACGGCCACAAATCGGCGGTAAGACTAAGACAGCAAACTACTATGTCTAGTTACTTTGGCGTGACCGACAAATCTACAAGTATTAACGACGACAGCTGATGCTGTCACCAACGCTTGTGGAGCAGCTAACGTTACCGCAGCAAAATCGAGCAACATTCGATCAACGTTTGGCTCGAATGCGACTTTGCAGGGGGAGGTGCTCTGGTGTCTGAACACAGCTGTCCATCACCACTCTTATGCGTCCAATGAAGGTGTTTCTGAGTTGTTTCAAGCAATGTTTCCTAATTCTGACATCGTCAAATCTTTATTTTGTGGCAAGGACAAAACCAGCTACATTTTAAAAATTTGGACTTGCCCCATACTTCAAAAATCAACTGATTACTGCAGTTAACAATGCAGGACCATTTGTCTTGATGTTTGATGAGAGTTTAAACCACTCAACAAAAAATAAACAACTAGATGTCCATGTTCGATTTTGGGAGGCTGGTTGTGTCCAGTCCCGTTATCTGGGATCACAGTTCATGGGACATTCAAAGAGTGAGGATCTACTGCACCATTTCAAAGTAAGTATAATTGTTCTTTTATTCTTGCATTTGTCATTCTAACTGTACGTTCACACCGCCGCCGACTTGAGCTGCAAAGAAGCTCTGGCCGTCAAGGACGCTTGTCAAAAAGCACGGGGAAGCTTTCGATCATGGGAGAAGAGAAGTGTCACACCATGAAATGTAAACAGAAAAAACAAGCAATGCACTCGGTCATTTAGGATATCGCACAAGGTTTGTCAACACAGAAAACAGTTCATCCCTGGAGTGTTTTTTTTTCGACACCATCGTATCAATTGATTTTGATTAATATGCGCGAGGGAGAGAGAGCAAGAGTCTTGCATTCAAGACAGCACTTGGGTGAGTGCGCGCGTGTGCGGCCGGGGCTCTCTCCCTCTCTCTCTCTCTCTCTCTCTCTCTGCTAATTCTTATGCCCTGTCAAGCGCGCCCTGTTAAACTGAGAGGACTTAAAAACACATGCAAATGATGCACTTTCACTCTATGATGTTTTTTTTCTCGAAACTAATGTTTTGGTAGGAACGAAAGTTATCATCGTATGTTTCTCCGGAATCAGCCAGCGCGAAGGACGTCCGATTGTTTGTTGGCGTTTGCCACTGAAATGCGTCATAGCTCATTACCATGAAGTTGAGCTACTTTCAACTTTCTGATTGACGCTCAAAACGCCCAAAACGTGATGCCGATGGATTTGACGCTCCTTGCAACTGAGAGAAGCCAGCTTCCATTGAAAATGAATGACTTCCGGTAACTTTGGAAGCTCAAGTTGGCGGCGGTGGGAACGTACAGTAACTCATTAGAAACTGAAAGAAAAAGATTATTTATGCTATGTCTCCGTCTAGTGGACAACCTTAGTATTGCAGCCTTCATTTTGTCATATAATTGTTTATCATTCATTTGTTTATCAATCATTTTGTCATTATAATGGTTTATAATTTGCTGTTAGGCCACAGAGCATCATAAATTCATTAAATTAATCATGTTTCCTCAGAATAACTTATAAATAAAAAAATTGGAGTTTGGACAATGCACTCTACAGGGTTAGTTCACCCAAAATGAGTCGTTATTACTCACCCTAATGTCATTCCAAACCTTATTATGCCTTGAAACACTTTTTTTCTCCGTTGTTTTTATTTTATAACTGACTATTTATTGTCTTTAATAATGTTTAAAATTTATTTTAATTTTTGAAAGTGTTGTCCAAGTAATAAATGGAAAGCTAAGTTGTTGTTTTTGCGCTGATCCAATCTGATTCGTGACTCACAAACTGTATTATCTGAACTGTGAGTCTTGTGATCCATTGCACCCCAATTCTTCAGTGATTCCTATTTCTTGTTGATAGTGGTTATTTTTTTTAATTATATATATATATATATATATATATATATATATATATATATATATATATATATATATATATTTACATTTTCAATTACCAAACATGTCTGTAACATCTTTTCAGCATTTTCTTTTTGTTGGTGTCTCATCATTTATTTATTTCTGTTCTCAGAAATGTGTGCACTTACTAGACCTGAAACATCTAATTTCAATTAGTATGGATGGCCCCAACGTGAACTTTAAGTTCCTCAATAATCTCCAGCAAGAACATGGTGAACTACATGGAGGTCGGCAGCTAACTTCGGTTGGGAGCTGTGGACTGCACACGGTACACAATTCATTCAAGACTGGCTTCTTCGTGTGGAATATCGATGGAGGAATATTGTGTGGAATATTTCACAATGTTCCTGTAAGAAAGGAAGATTATACAAAACTTACTGGCACATCTCTTTTTCCACTCCCCTTCTGTGGACACAGATGGGTAGAAAATCTGCCTGTTGCAGAGAGAGCCATTGAGGTATGGCCAAAGCTGAAAGAATACGTGGAAGCAGTCCGTACAAAAGAACTACCAAACCCTTGAACCTCTTATTTTGATACAATTGAAGCAGCAAATAAAAATCCCCTGATCTTAGCCAAACTTCAGTTTTTCATGGCGCTATCCAGAACATTTTGTCCATTCTTGAAGAAATACCAGACTGATGAGCCAGTCTTACCATTTCTGTGCAGAGACTTGACAGAGTTAATGATGGTAATAATCTAATTTCTGCATCGTTTAATGGCTTAATCTTTTGTTATGATGACTTTTGAAGTGGGTATACCACATTGAATAACCTGTGTAGGATGGAATAACAAAGCTGGTTAACAGGATGCTAAATAATTAGACAAATTTGTTTTTCCTTTTTGTAGAGTCTGGTGAGACGTTTCATTAAAAGGGAGCTACTCCAAGACATCACTCCATTTAAACTGACCAAACTTGACACTGATGACCAGAAGAACTGGGTCAGTGCAAGCCTCACTGACATTGGATTGGGTGCTGAATCTGTCCTTAAGGTAATGCATTGTTATGTTTATGTATACCAGTGGGGTAACTTTGTTTTAAAAAGTGGATGGGACAGGTGGGGTGGGGGTTGCTTATACAATGTTAAATCAGATATATGTACAATAACATTACGATGTCCAGCAATTGATTTAAATTAGGGCTTTTTACGTTTGTGTACATTTCTAAGCTTTTTGATTGGTTCTATACAACGTGAAACACCATATTTGGAGAGTAGAGACGTTTGAGGGGATTCCCGGGAAATGCTCAGAGGTGACGAGAGGAGTTGAGAAAAGCAATATTCATTTTCAGCGAATTTAGTAAAACTTTGTAAACTTTAATAGTCATTTAAATACCTTTACTCAATTATCTGGACTACGAAACTTTAGGAGATTATTTTTGAATGTCTGTTCTTTGGATTTTAGCAAAAAAAAAAAAAACGATTATTTCATTGTTTTTCCACATAATCGGCCCATATCTTAAAATGGAACGTTCCGACTTCCGACTCATTTCGCCAGATCGGGTCACATATTATGTCCTTTTGGACTTGCCGTAGTCGAGAGGGATTGGCATGCGCAATTTGCACATGTGCATTGCAGTTTACTGTTGGTCACTGCTGCAGTACATGTCTGGTGAGGTGAGGTGAAATTAATGTGTTAATGAATGTTCATGGAACTTCTGAGTCAGCTTACCTTGTGTAAAACCTAATGTCATCATCGGAGGCAGCAAACCGCTCCAAACAGAACTTGGTGCTGATGGTTATCTCCTCAATTCGTTTTTGCAGCCTCGCTATTTGATTTTCATTGTGGTCCAGGGACAAATCCAGGGCAGCAGGCTCAGCACTGGAGCAGTAGTCGTGGTCTGAATATTCCACGTCCATGGAGGGGGCTTCGGTATGCAGTGTGTCTGTGTTTGGTCGCTCTACCCTTTCCCAAACTCCGGTCCGTGGGGCTGGAAGACTGAAGTTGTTCCAATGAAAAAGCAACGGGACAGTTCCATTCTTCAGACGTCTGCGGCCGGCCGGCGTCTGCGGCTCGATCAGGTCTGTACTTTGGAAATGTCGGCTACACACTCTTGTCTGGTTTGTAACTGTAAAATGGTCTCGTCTTATATTAACTACTCACCTCTTCTGTATTTCCTTGTCTTTAGGAAACGTGTGGAAACTTAGAAAAGTGTTAAATTTAGCAGATGCTGTACACTGCGGCACACAGCAGAGGTGGCTAGAGGTGCTGTCCTCCCGTCTTTGAAAAGATACTTTCATACGTTTAGATGTCATTTTATGTATATATATATTTGTTTATTTAATATAATAAAGCAAATAAGCATCAACAATATGAGTGGAGGCTGTTTTGTCTGTTTTTGTGACTAACGTTACCGTAGTATAGCCGAAGAGTATAGAAGACAATACAAGTTATTAGAAAAAATAGTACACAGCACTCTACAATCGCCGGAACGGAAGTAATCCAGCATCCTTATATTCCACCGGAAGTACGTCATTCACCGCCGTGCATACAGCCTATTTACCTGTGTCGAGTAACCGCCAAAGTACCGAAGTATAATACATGGAAGAATCCATGTACCGCATTATTACACCTTTTTCTAAGGCTACGTGATATATTAAAACCATTTACAATCATAATATAGCATAGTGCTATTGTGTGATTCAGTTAAATAAATATGCACTCTTTTTTATTTTCCTCTCGCCACAACAACGCTTTGTTTGCATGCAGATTACATTAAAATGACCTCAGATCCATTCACAGTAAACGCTGCTCCACACAAACTCAGTCTCTGTGCTGTTTGTTTAGGTTTCCAATAACGTGCGATTGGGAACGCAAAAAGTCAGGCGTGGTTTGGGTTTAATAGTTTCACTGTTATCATTTATATGCGTGGAGCGTCTCGTTTCTCATGCTGAGTTTGGGTTACTTAACGTTCATATGGGAACACAGTGTGTGCCATTTCACAAGATTTGTAACATAACTCATTTGTAAATCTATGCCAACACAGGAGAATACATAAATATGTTTGTAAATATGTGAATTCTTCATCGTGATTTCAAAATAAATGCTTAACACTGCACTTTTTTCATGTTAACACAAACAATGATAAAAGTGAGGAGTTGAGAGTCTGACATTGCTATGTATGTGTGTGGTGTGTGGTGTGGTGTGGTATGGTGTGGGGTGGGGTAAGTTGTGTCAAAACCACCGAAGTCGGGTCCTCCTTGACCACTGGGCTTGGGACCACCAAAGTCAGGTCCTCTGGGACCACTGGGACCACTGGGCTTTGGACCACTGAAGTCAGGTCCTCCTGGACCATCGGGCTAAGGGAAGCAACAGCAGCCTTCCTCCTCCTGCACTTGCGAGGGTGAGATGGTGTGGAAATAACTGCCTCTTCTGGGATGACTGCAGCCTCCCTAACTGGAGGATTCCTTTGGCGATCCAGAGAATTAGGCAAGTCAAGGCAAGGCAAGTTTATTTATATAGCACATTTCATACACAATGGCAATTCAAAGTGCTTTACATAGAAGAAATTAAAATAATAAAAAGAAATAAGAATAATTAAAACAGTTTAGAAAAATAAAAAATAAAATACAGTACAGATAGTCGGACGAGCATTGGCACAGTGCTCATTCAGTAAATGCATAGCTAAACAGAAGTGTTTTGAGTCTGGATTTGAATGTGACTACAGTAGGAGCACGTCTGATCTCCTCTGGAAGCTGGTTCCAGCTGCGGCTGGCATAATAGCTAAAAGCAGACTCGCCATGCTTTGAGTGAACCTTTGGTATTTCTAGCTGATATGATCCTAGTGATCTGAGTGATCTGTTGGGTTTATATTCAGTGAGCATATCTGCAATGTATTGAGGTCCAAGGCCATTGAATGATTTATATACTAGTAATAATACTTTAAAATCAATCCTAAATTTAACTGGGAGCCAGTGTAAAGACTTGAGGACTGGTGTCATGTGTTCATATTTTCTGGTTCTGCTCAGAATCCTGGCGGCAGCGTTCTGTATGAGCTGCAACTGTCTTATGGTCTTTTTGGGAAGGCGAGTGAGGAGTCCATTACAATAATCCACCCTGCTGGTGATGAAAGCATGCACAAGTTTCTCTAAGTCTTGTCTGGAAACAAAGCATCTAATTCTTGCAATATTTTTCAGATGATAGTATGCTGATTTAGTTATTGCTTTGACATGACTACTGAAACTAAGGTCTGACTCTAGTGTCACACCAAGATTCCTGACATGATTTTTAGTAGTTTGACCCCTAGAGTGAAGGTATGCATTCACCTTGAGAACTTCATCTTTGTTTCCAAACGGAATGACTTCAGTTTTGTCTTTGTTTAACTGAAGAAAGTTTTGACACATCCAACTGTTGACTTCATCAATGCATTGGAACAGGGAGTCAATGGGGCTGTAATCGTTAGGCGATAGGGCTAAGTAGAGCTGTGTGTCGTCTGCATAGCTGTGGTAAGCAATTTGGTTCTTTCTCATTATTTGGCTCATTGGGAGCATGTACAGGTTGAACAGGAGTGGCGCAAGAATTGAGCCTTGAGGTACTCCGCATGTCATGGATGTCCACTCAGACTTATGGTCTCCTATACTCACATAATAACCTCTCCCATCTAAGTATGACCTGAACCATTTTAGGACTATCCCAGAAAGCCCCACCCAGTTTTCCAGCCTGTCAAGAAGTATGTTATGATCGACAGTGTCAAATGCAGCACTGAGGTCGAGTAGCACCAGCACTGATAATTTGCCTGAATCAGTATTTAAGCGAATATCGTTTATTATCTTTATGAGTGCTGTCTCTGTGCTGTGGTGTGGTCGGAAACCAGATTGAAAATTGTCAAAGTGTCCATTCGAGCATAGGAATTTGTTCAGCTGATTGAAGACAACTTTTTCAATGATCTTGCCTATGAAAGGAAGATTTGAGATCGGCCTATAGTTGCTTAATATGGTCTTATCCAGATTGCTCTTTTTCAGGAGGGGCTTGACAACTGCATTTTTCAGGGAGTTTGGAAAACTCCCAGAGAGAAGTGAGGCATTTACCACTTCTAGGAGATCTGCTTCTAAACTGTTTAACACACTTTTGAAAAATGATGTGGGAAGTGTGTCAAGAGTGCAGGTTGATGTTTTAAGGTGCTGTACGGTTTCTTCCAAAATTTTGCCATCAATTTCTTTGAAATCAGACATAGTAACTACTTTCTGTCTGGCATTTTGATCTGTCTGACCCCAGGGCAACTCAAGGATGTGCTGATCACCTTTCTGATATTATTGATTTTCTCAGAGAAGAAAGAAGCAAACTCACTGCACTTGCTGTCTGAGAGCATTTCACTGGGAATCTGGCTTGGGGGGTTTGTCAGTCTCTCTACAGTAGCAAAAAGAGTGCGTGTGTTTTTTAAATTACTGTTTATAATATTTGAGAAGAAAGTCTGTCTAGCTTTGCCTAGTTCCATATTATTAAAAGCATGAAGGCTCTCTTTGTAGATGTTATAATGGACTACAAGTTTTGTCTTCCGCCACATGCGCTCTGCTTTTCTGCATTGTCTTTTCATATTTTGCACAGCTGTTGAGTTTCTCCAAGGTGCTTTTTGTCTGCCATTCTTCTTCCTGACTTTAACAGGAGCAATATCATCAATTACACTTTTAACTTTTGAGTTAAAATAATCAAGGAGAAAATCAACAGAGTCTGCAGATATGCTTGGTGTTAAAGATATAGCCTTCATAAATAGTACACTAGTGTTCTCATTTAAGCATCTCTTCTTGACAGACACAGATCTAGCTTCAGTGGCAGGAGAGATCAATATATCAAAGAAAATACAGAAATGATCAGACAGTGCTACATCCTTAATAACAATCGATGAAATGTTTAGACCCTTACTGATGAGTAAATCTAGAGTGTGTCCACGATTGTGTGTGGGTCCATGTACATGCTTAGTCAGGTCAAAAGTTTTTAAAACACTTTTGATTTCTTTAGCCATGTTGTTTTCTGCACTATCGATGTGGATGTTAAAATCTCCAGCAATGGCAAAACAGTCAAACTCTGATATAATTGTTGATAATAGTTATGTAAAATCCTCAGCAAAGGCTGGAGAGTATTTTGGAGGCCTGTAAATAATGATAAGTAAAATGTGTGGAGCACCTTTTAACACAATACCCAGATATTCGAAAGACAAGTAATTCCCAAATGATATTTGCTTACATTGATAGATATCTTTAAAAAGAGCAGCTAGACCCCCACCTCTCTTAACAGCTCTGCAGACACTCATAAAAGCAAAGTTAGGAGGGGCTGCTTCATTGAGGATTGTTGCACTAAAGCTGTCTTCTAGCCAGGTTTCATTCAGAAGCATAAAATCCAGGTTGTTTGTGGTTATTAAGTCGTTGACTAGAAGTGATTTATTTTTAAGTGAGCGAATGTTAAAGAGTGCTAACTTAACATACTTACTTTTCCCCACATCAATATTAGTTTGACGTGTAATAGGCACCAGATTAGTTAGGTTTGCTGTACGGCTATTGAAGGCCTTAGACTTTCTATCTTGTAATAAAACAGCAATAGAGAAAGATACAGGCACACTGGGTTCCCGTTTGTTTTGTAAACATTTGAGAAAGTTACTGTTATCAAAACGGGGACCCGACACATATCACTGAGAGCTGATATCAGTTGTTTTTGGTTCACCTCGAGCAGATGGAGGAGGGTGTGGGCCCTGGCGTTGTGGCAGAGGCCAAAGAGCTCTCACAGGAGGGGGAGGGCGAGCTGGGCCCGCAGGCTTTGGTGGTAGCGGTGCCTGTCTTTTTTTGGTTGGTATCTGGGGGCTTGCAGCAAAAGAGTGGGATAGTCTGGTTCCAGCATACACCAGTTCTTCCATTTTCTGTGAGAAGCACAGGAGTGGAGTTGCTGGGGAGAGGGAGAGAGTGTCTGGTGAAAGGGGCTGTTGCTCTGGTGTTATCGGGGATTGTGATATGCTGTCCTGGCTTCCCTGGCTGTTTTCCATGAAGTCGTCCTTGAGTGCTGAATCTTCAAGCAGTTCTGATATGTCTGTCTGTGGTGAGCTCTGTGGGCAGGGCTCAGATGAGATTGTGTCCGTGAGCAGAGGTTGTTGTGGCGGAGCGGTGTTATCATGTCCATTTTGCTGCTGAAGTGAAGTCCCGTGGTCATTCATACTGTGTCCAGGTGTGTGTGTGCCGTTCAGATTGAGTGGATTGGCACACACTGCAGAAGGATGATTGAGGGAGAAGTAGATATTGGGCCCTATTTTAACGATCTGAAACGCAAGTGTCAAAGCGCAAAGCGCAAGTAACTTTGTGGGCGGGTCTTGGCGCTGTTGCTATTTTCCCGGCGGGATAAATGACTCTTGCGCCAGGCGCAAATCTAAAATGGGTTGGTCTGAAGTAGCTTCATTATTCATAGGTGTGGTTTGGGCGTAACGTGAAATAAACCAATCAGAGCGTCATCTCACATTCCCTTTAAGAGCAGGCGCGCTTGTTCTAAAGCGGAGTCCTATTATAACGGCGGATTTGCCAGACGCGCGCCAGGAGTGGTTCACAGCCGAGGAGAGCAACGCTCTCGTCAGGGACGTTGGGGATGGAGAAACACACCCAAATTAACTTCGGTTAAAAAGGCGTATGATAATTTGGGTAAATGTGTAAGCTAGATGTATGCTTTTATAATAAATTGTCTGTCTATTTATCTATCTATCTATCTATCTATCTATCTATCGTAATAATGTATGATTTGCAAAAATGAAAACGGCTGCTTCTGTGTAGATGAGAGAATCAAAGTGTATGCGCGTTGTGCACACGCTACATTGATCAAGGCCAAGCATGCGCCCTTAAAATAGCATATGAATAACATGCGCAACGCGCCACTGACTTTAAACCATTTTTTTCCTGGTTAGTGGCGCAATTGTTTTCTAAACCTGCAAAATAGCATGAAGGAACGTTTGCGCTGGAACACGCCTCCTTTTTTGCGTTGAACCGCCCAGGGAGCGCAAGTTCATTCCCTAGTTTAGCGGCGTGCTTCTGTGGAGGAAAAAACGCGCTTTGCGCGGGTGCAAAATAGGAATGACACATGCGTCGGTGTACGAAGTCAATTGCGCTGGGTGCAAGATAGGGCCCATTGTCCTTTAACACTCTTGAACCAAGTTTGTTTGGGTGATGGCCATCCCGATGAAACAGTTGTCTCTGACTCCAGAAAAGATTGAAATTGAAGTTCACTCCTTTTATATTGCAGGTTTTTTGCAGCCATGTATTTAGCCCAAGCAACAGTGAAAACCTATTTGTTCCTCTTGCTGGGAGTGGTCCACTGATGAATGTTTGAACTTTCAGTCTTTTAAGTGTTTCAAAAAGTTCATGGAAATCCTTCTTAAGGAGTTCTGACTCCTCTTTATGAATATCATTCTTCCCCACATGAATGATGAGTCGATTTGCAGTCTTATGTTTCATCAGAATGTTCTAAAGTTCCCTGTTTACATCAGAAGTTGTTGCTTGTGGAAGGCAGCACGTAGTTGTATCCCTGCCGCTAATGTTTCTGATTATGGAGTCCTCCACTATCAGAGTCCTGGGCTCGGCTGCGCTCTGAGCTGAGTGCCGCTGTCTGCTCGACCTTGAGCGCCAGTTAGCATCAGTGTCACGGGTGACAAAATGCTGGGAAAAGCGGAACCTTTTTCTTCTCTTTCTATGTCCCCGAGGGGAGTTATTTTGGTGTAACGCCTCACTCCGGTTCCGGGTGTAGCGGAGATATTGCGCAAGCTAATTACAGCCGATGCACGACAGGTGTGAGGGAGAGAGGAGCGGTGTTTACACAGGCTTTCCGCTTCACAAGAGGAGGATAAAAGAGCCATTCAGAGTCGAGTTGAGGTGGAGGTTGGAACTGGTAAAAGTCAATCGGTGTTCAGTTGATCAGTTGTTTTGCTGGGTCTCTGTCGTTGTGTTTTGGGGTAGAAGATCTCCGGTTTGGGCGCTTACATTGGACGCTGTAATCCTGGAAATTCGTGTAAGTGAGGAACTGCCATTGGAGTCTGTCGTTTGGAGCTGCTTGTGGAATATTACTGGATTGAATTGCTGCTTGGATCTGCACTGGAAGAGGAAAAGAGAAAGATAAGTGAATTAAATTACATCGTTGAATCAAATGTAAAGCTTGAAGAAAAGACTGTGAATGTGAAACTTACTATTGAGGAGGACATCTGTTTCAGATGCGCTGGAGAGAATGGAGAGTTGAATATTCCCATTGAAATGCATGGATGAAGCGAGGTTTCTGATCAGCCCTACTGTGTGAGTGATTTGCAGTTGTTTGCCTTACCCGATGCACGCTGAATTAATGCTGTGGATTTGTAGTGGACACGAGTGCTGTGTGCTATGCTGAGAAGAGTCTCCCAACGCCTGCTTTCATTCTTGTGAAATGATCTACTTGTCCTCATCCAAATTTCAGAACGATGCAACTGAACTGGTGAAGTAATGCTTTGTATTATCCTCTCTTCCACTGAGTATTGTTGTGAAGTAATCCTTTATTGAAGGCTCCTGTTAACCCTCTCTCTCTCTGAAATTACAAATCTCGTGAAGAACCGTATGGCTGTGGAAAAGTCTGAACCGTTATACTTAGTGATGGAGCCCTGAAGATGTATAACATCGCTGATAAAGCTGCTTATTGAGTCTCTTGCTAATGTCTGATGAAAGTGTTTGATGCTGAGAGAAGAAACCTTACCTGTTACCTAACGCCTGAGTCCTGCAGATGTGCAGCAACGCTGTGAAGTGAGTTTTAAAGTCACAATTTCCCTCTCACGTCCTGTTAAGAGAATCTGCTGTTAAGAGAAGAAACCTTACCTGTTACCTACCGCCTGAGTCCTGCAGATGTGCAGCAACGCTGTGAAGTGAGTTTTAAAGTCACAATTTCCCTCTCACGTCCTGTTAAGAGAATCTGCTGTTAAGAGAAGAAACCTTACCTGTTACCTACCGCCTGAGTCCTGCAGATGTGCAGCAACGCTGTGAAGTGAGTTTTAAAGTCACAATTTCCCTCTCACGTCCTGTTAAGAGAATCTGCTGTTAAGAGAAGAAACCTTACCTGTTACCTACCGCCTGAGTCCTGCAGATGTGCAGCAACGCTGTGAAGTGAGTTTTAAAGTCACAATTTCCCTCTCACGTCCTGTTAAGAGAATCTGCTGTTAAGAGAAGAAACCTTACCTGTTACCTACCGCCTGAGTCCTGCAGATGTGCAGCAACGCTGTGAAGTGAGTTTTAAAGTCACAATTTCCCTCTCACGTCCTGTTAAGAGAATCTGCTGTTAAGAGAAGAAACCTTACCTGTTACCTACCGCCTGAGTCCTGCAGATGTGCAGCAACGCTGTGAAGTGAGTTTTAAAGTCACAATTTCCCTCTCACGTCCTGTTAAGAGAATCTGCTGTTAAGAGAAGAAACCTTACCTGTTACCTACCGTTTGAGTCCTGCAGATGTGCAGCAACGCTGTGAAGTGAGTTTTAAAGTCACAATTTCCCTTTTATGTCCTGACGAGAGAATCTGCTGTTGAGAGAAGAAACCGCACCTGTTACCTACCTTCTGAGCCCTGCAGATGTGCAGCAACGCTGTGAAGTGAGTTTAAAAGTCACAATTCCCCTCTCACGTCCTGAAAAGAGAATCTGCTGTTGAGAAAGTGAACATTACTTGTTACTTACCGTTTGAGTCCTGCAGATGTGCAGCAACGCCGTGGAGTAAGTCTTCCTAGTTACTATCGCTCCATTGTGTCCCGAAGACAGTGGAAAATCGTTCCAGCGGCTACTCCGGTCCAATAGCCCGAGAAGACAGGAGTTGCTCATTCTTTCCTCAAGTTGATTATTATTCAATAAAGATTGTTACCTTTGAACTAAATCACTTGCCTCCTCCTTTGTCCGTCTGTTGCGTGCCTGTGGTGTTGGCTCCTCACGGTGGTGTCTGGAGTCAGGGGCGGCTGGTCATCCGAGTCCGCCCCGGCCTGCACCGGTGACATCAGTGTTAGCTACTGGCCCATTCAGTCTGTGTTCGATCACATTCATCACATTTGGGGATTCCTCATTTACATTCCTTAGTACTTCAAATCTGTTCTCAAGATGTATAGGCGGTGGTAGGAGGCCAGTGTTTGCAATCCTTGTCAGAGCTTTATCTGGGGTAGAGGATGCTACTGCGGCAATATGTGATGCTCGTGACAATCTGATGTCTCGAGTGCCTTTGGGTCTCGCTCCCTGTTTGTGCCATCGATTAGTGAGTCGATCGGCTTGTTTCTCTACCTGTCGAGGAGCACTAGTTTCATGTGACTCACCGGTATGCTGAGGGTGTCCATGATGAAGCTCTGTTGTGTGCTCCGTCTGGTTTGGTGGTCCCGTAAGTAAATTTGTTTCAAGAACTGCAATCCTTTGTAAAAGTCTGTGGCAGTTAGTGCAGCAAGTAGAGGCATTTTCCAGAAGAGGCATTTTCTCTCTTATCCTTGTAGGCAGTTGTGTTTTCCTTTGACGGAATGTAAGCTGGTCGGGTAAAAGAATTCTCAGTTTTTGTAGTAATCCAAACTTTGTCGTATGAGCACTGTGCTGATTTGCTGAAGTTAAAATTAGGTGATAAAAGGAAATAAAATAAAGGAAATAAAATATTTAAAAAAATAGGAGATAAAATGTAAAAGCGATAGAGCAAAGCGCGGAGCAGTAAGCAAGAGCGTCCGAACATTAGTTGAGCAGGAAGTGGTTTTTTGGAGGATTTGTGTTCGTGCTGATCACTCGCCTTACTTAAGATACCACAGAGCTCGCCAGAAAGCTCCCCTGTGACAAGATGGCTGCCGGTGTGATGCCGTTCGAGACTCCGCCTTAAGACATCTAGCCTTATATGGATATCTATGGGAAATACTGCCTTGGTGGCACTTTTTTCGGTCCTCCAAAACTAGGGTCCTGGAAATGCGTTCCTGGGACTGCGGTTCTCCGACTCGGTTCTCCGAGCACTGGTCCTTCGTCGGAGATGGCATCCGACTCTATCTGAGCAGCAGATACAGGGCACTTTAATTCTCGATCAACCTCGTTTTATTGTAGTCCTATACGATCAATTCAAAAAGGCATTATTTTTCTTTGAAGCAACAAAGGCTAAATCATTTGTTATAGTTGTGTTTTTTTATTTTTGGTAATTGGTACTGATTATCCTGCTGGAAGTAGCCATCAGAGGATGGGTACATGGTGGTTATAAAGGGATGGACATGGTCAGAAACAATGCTCAGATAGGCCGTGGCATTTAAACGATGCCCAATTGGCACTAAGGGGCCTAAAGTGTGCCAAGAAAACATCCCCCACACCATTACACCACCACCACCAGCCTGCACAGTGGTAACAAGGCATGATGGATCCATGTTCTCATTCTGTTTACGCCAAATTCTGACTCTACCATCTGAATGTCTCAACAGAAATCGAGACTCATCAGACCAGGCAACATTTTTCCAGTCTTCAACTGTCCAATTTTGGTGAGCTCGTGCAAATTGTAGCCTCTTTTTACTATTTGTAGTGGAGATGAGTGGAACCCAGTGGGGTCTTCTGCTGTTGTAGCCCATCCGCCTCAAGGTTGTGCGTGTTGTGCACAAATTCTTTGCTGCATACCTCGGTTGTAACGAGTGGTTATTTCAGTCAAAGTTGCTCTTCTATCAGCTTGAATCAGTCGGCCCATTCTCCTCTGACCTCTAGCATCAACAAGGCATTTTCGCCCACAGGACTGCCGCATACTGGATGTTTTTCCCTTTTCACACCATTCTTTGTAAACCCTAGAAATGGTTGTGCGTGACAATCCCAGTAACTGAGCAGATTGTGAAATACTCAGACCGGCCCGTCTGGCACCAACAACCATGCCACGCTCAAAATTGCTTAAATCACCTTTCTTTCCCATTCTGACATTCAGTTTGGAGTTCAGGAGATTGTCTTGACCAGGACCACACCCCTAAATGCATTGAAGCAACTGCCATGTGATTGGTTGATTAGAAAATTGCATTAATGAGAAATTGAACAGGTGTTCCTAATAATCCTTTAGGTGAGTGTATTTAAATCATAGTAGTCGACTGTCGAGTTCTCCACTGTTGCTTAGTTACCTATGATCACGCACGTGAACTCGACAATCGACTCCTATGGACTTCGACCGAAAACGGGAAATAAATACAGGTATGAGCGCTGGCCGAATTAACTTCATTTTTATTCATATCTTTCACATCTACTGCAGTCAGATTCACCCGTGTTCACTCTGAAGGAATCACTCACATGGCTGGGCACTTGTAATGACACATCAAGGATGTTAAGAGGCTAAAAGCAGGTTTAAAACTTGCCCCATTGAAGTCAACAGGGTGCAAATTTTAAAAAGAGGATAACACTGTGTAGGCAACACCGATTTTTGTCGTTGTTCTCTGTACTGACAGCACTGCAAATTTACAAAAAAATGTTAAAATTGACGGGAGTTCTCTAAGCGTGAGAGAAGAGTGTGAGTTCCCATGAGTGTGAGTTCCGTCAAAGGAGAACAAACGATTAGTTCGTGGAGAGGCAGCAGATGTGAGGACGTTAGGTGCACCGGTGCGACCTAGGAAAAATTTTAGTCGCACCCTTACAAAATTTGGTAGCATGTGCATGTACATCCAAAATCAAAAAGACTAAGAGATTTAAGCAAAAATTGGTGTTCTGAAGAGTCAAATGCTTTATAAAAATCCAAAAACATTATAATAGCTTCTGAATCAATATTCTCTGAATAATCAATAAGATCAAGAACTAATCTTATGTTGGAGCTAATATGCCTATTTTTCATAAATCCATTTTGTGTTTCGCCAATTATACTATAAAGGCCAGATTTTTAACAAACTGCCAAAATTAAAGCAAGTAATTTATAATCGACATTTGACAGTGATATAGGTCTCCAGTTTTCAATTAAAAGTGGGTCTTTATCAGTTTTGGGGATCAAGGAAATAAGACCCTGCTTCATTGAGGGAGTCATCTCTCCTTTTTTAATAGTCTTTAAACAAACTATGTAGAGGTTGCTTTAAGATGTCCCAAAAATGTAAATAAAATTCAACAGACAAGCCATCAGTACCTGGAGATTTTCCCGTCTTCATAGATTTCAGTGCATCCTCCATTTCAACTATAGCGATATCAGAATCACAAAGTTGCTTAAAGTCATCCTTAATACCTGAAATCTTATCATGAATACTCAAAAGAAAATCGTCAGATTTTTCTTGAGAAAAATGAGAAGTATACAATTTTTTTATAAAAGTATACAAAGGTTGAAATCATTCCTGTATCTGTACATAAAACACTATTAATGTTTAAGGCAGAGAGAGATGTCTTTTTACGATTTCTTTTTTCAAGAGCAAAAACCTAATAGTGTTTCTTTCACCCTTCTAGATCCATTTTGCTCTATAAAGTATAAAAGCACCTTTAACAATCTCTGTGTACATATTTTCAATTTGCAAATGACATGTGCTCATTTCTACCTCATCCTCTTTACTGGGATTTTCCTTCTGCATTAACACACTTAATCTATGAATGAGTTCTAATTCTTTAATGTTTTTTTCTCTTTTAATTTGCTTACTTCTATTAACAGCAAGGTCTCTAACTCTAAATTTAAAAACTCCCAGCTAGAGCCAGGGTCGCTTTCAGTATTACTAAACATAGAATTAGCCAGTTGAATTACAATATCATTAAAATTGGTGTCTTCCAAAAGACAAGTGTTAAATTTCCAGTAACCCCTTGTTCTATTTAACTAACTGTATTGTGCAAGATTCAAAGAAATTAACATGTGGTCAGTAAACAGGGCAAATTGATGATTAACAGTATGGGCATCTTTCAAAATAGCATGAGACATGAGAAAAAGATCAATTCTAGCTTTAAGCGATCCAGATTTGTTGGACCAAGTAAAGCCTCTATAACCAGAGTTAAAGGAGCTGTATGTAAGAAATCTATTTCAATTAATCATAAAATGGCCCTGATGTGTCACTAGACATTAAGAAATCATGTTCATTTCAAATACTTATATCACTGACAACAGTAGTATGGCTAGGATATTGTCATTTAAAAAGTGGACTTGCAGCCCTCAACTGATGTTGATGTTGTCATTTTGTGTTTTGGCCTGATGCGCCTCCCTCCACCTATCGACCAATCACGAAGTCAGTAGTGTTTCGGGATCCGGGTTGCCAGCTTTGCTCTAACCTACCCTAACTCTAGTCGGATAAAAATGTCTAACGTTACTAAATCAAAAAGACCTCGTTATAATTCAGAAATTCGTCGTGACAAAGTCCGAAATAAAACCAGAATTTGTATAGGAGATGCTTTTGAAAGATGGAGACGGCTGAAAACGGAGAAGAATTTGAACACAGACGCCAATGTAGCTCATTTTTTCCTGGACAGGTAAGATTCATCTAACTTATGCCTGGCTAACTTGTACTTGATGTCAATGCACATTTCATATATTCATGACAGTCGAACAAAGTTATGCATGTTCGTGCAAAGTAACGTAACGTTAGCTCACATGGACGTATGCTAACATTAGCAATGCATAGGAGCCCGTTTCTTTGTTATTATGCTGAGACACTGAGGAAAACAACATTAGCACGCCCATTATGGCAATTTGAAACGTAATTGAGACAGAAGCCTAACTTTACCTCAGAAAAAATTATTCGACATTCGTTCTTCACGTATATCGTGGACTAATTAGTTACACATGCTGCAAGTTGACCTGTATTTCACATCACATATTTTAGCGTGTTATGGACGTGTGCTGCAGGGTAAGTAAAAAAATACAGCTGGCCACTTTCACTTATAGCATCAGCTAAAAAATGAATAGCTGTATCTTTGATATTGGTTACACATAGTGACATAGGCTTGTGCTTGTACTTACTTTAATGACAGATACATAACGTTACAAGTTAGACTTACAGCTACCGTTCTGTCTGTCTGTCACATACGAGCATAAGTTACATCTTTACGATTATACTGTCACATTCGAGCATGCATCTTTACAATACTGTCACATACGAGCATAAATCTTTACGATTATATTTAACTAATGACAATTAGTACATTTTTTAAATACATAATTACTTATCAAAATATCTCTCATGAAGCATTTAAACATAATTAACAGAAAAAAACTTGCTGTGCACGTCTCGTCGGAAGCTCATTGAAGCAGCGTACGTTTCTGCTGAATTCAGCTTATCTGGCAACCTCGAGTCAGGGGGGAGGGGGAGGGGATACACCGCTCTATAGTATTTTTAAAGTGATTGCAGTACCAGTTTTGGCCACAATCCTACATACAGTTCCTTTAAAGAAATGCCAAGCCAACACCAAATCATGTGAATTAGAGGTAGTTCTTATAGGACATCTATCTTGTGCATCGTCAGGGGTTTCATTAAAATCTCCAGCTATAATCAAATAAGCATTACTAAAACGACTGTATACCAAGCGGCAACATTCTGATCTGAAAAATGAAGCCTACCCGGAAGTGCGAAAACCTGCAATACATCGAAAATCCGCTAGGGGCAGGTCCCAAAAGGGAGCAAATGTCCATAGCCCCCATGTTAAAATGTCCGTTTTCACAGCATAAATTCATGTTTTTACAAGTTGGTCCCATGGACTTTTATTGTATTTTTCGATAGGTTCCGAGTGCCTGACAACTGTGAGGGGGGTGAATTTTTTTCTAACTCGTTAGTTTAGATCGTATTTAGTTATAAAATATATGACAATAAGGGCGTGGTTAACTTTGATTGACAGCTTGATTGACAGCTGACAAGGCAGCGCCACGGAGAATGACAACATAGACGCGCCATTTTTTAATACAGTTGACATATAATACTACTGTTTCTGTATCATGAAATGTAGTTTTAAGAGTTTTTCAGGCGAGAATGTAGTTGTTTAAAGCTCAAATCTGTGGTTTATTTAAAGATTTATGAAAATGTTATCCAGTTGATCCAGCGATGACCGGGTGCTCGGCGCGATGTACCCCGCCTGGAGCAGTCTTTCATCGGCTTGACGTTCTGAGGTTTGCCGCCAGTGCCGCTGACTCTGGCGTCTCTGTAGTGGTTAAACATGAGATATAATTCATCTTGTGTATATCTAATGGGCGATTTTTGGTCTCGTGAATCTATATTTTTTGTCCCTGGGCAATCGTTTTGGCTGAGGGGAAGTTTCATAACTTTATAAGCTATTTAACTTTACCGATGTATGGTTAGACTCGCGCTGACTTTGTATGTTTGACTGAATTGTTTGCTTTATTTGTATAGCTTCTTATTTTACTTATACTTTTATAATGGCTAACATTGATAAAACTGAAATTTAACAAAAAGAGACTGGGTTGAGTTTTTGTCATTTTAAATTTTAATACAACGAAGATGATATGTAATGTTGTTACTGCAAAATCTGTTGTTTAGTACAAATGCACATATTGCCTGGACCATAAAATGTTTAATATTTTTATATTATATTTAAAATGAAAAGAGGCAGGTTTGTGTTTTATATATTTTTTTTTTCATAAATAGGCAAACGTTATGTGCAGTTGAATATAATCAATATGCGTTGCCTGAACCACATTTGTGTGGCTATAATGTTTAAGATTTCTTTAAATGAAAACGAAAAGAGTTAGTATGGTGTTTTATAACATATTCCGTTGCCTGAAAGATACACAGAGATAACCGGAGTAGCAGAGCGAGCTGAGTGACGTGCGCTGCGTTAGAAGGTGGGCGGGGTTAGGATTTCCCAAGCTTTTCCAAGATGGCGCCGCCCATACCCCCCATAAACGGCTTCAAACCCGTTCTTCAGAAAGTCTATGGGTGACGTCACAGACGCTTTGTCCATATTTTTTACAGTCTATGCTGTATACTTGTAAGCTTAGCTCCCAGTTCTTTAAACAATTGTTGCTGAACCCCTCCTACAGTTGGCGGCCGATGACGTCATCGCTCGCTCGCGCCGTCTCTTCCGTCATTGAGAGTTTCAGCGTCGAGTCTTCTGAGGTGAGGAGAGCAGTTCACGGTATTTCTCATATTTACACAACCATCACACACACTTTATACAGTTTGATTAAGTGACAGGCTCATTTCTGTATTGTTTTCATCGATCACAGCGATACTTGTGCGTCTTTTCTGGCGTCTTCCTTCTTAAATAAACATTTAGTGCAGCAGCAGCGAGCATGAGGAGAATACGAGTTCATTCAGACCTGAGCGATGTTGTGTTCGTTTGTGTGATTGTCTCGTCAAGTCAAAAGTCAAAGTTTGAGATCTGTGAAGGGAATTAATGTGAATCGATCTCAAGTGTCATTCTGGAACAGAGACTGCTAACGTTGAATGCTTTACATTGAGCCTATGATGAGCCGCGCGAGACATTAAAGCAATAGACTAATAAATATGAATAGTAATATTAATTGTAAAAGTTGTATGATAATTTTCAGTTTCTGCGCATATAAAATGTTTGTTTTTTTAATGATCTATACTTTATAGTGATCCATGTAGGCTAGTGTATCATAAGATCGAACTTAATGTGACATATTATGCTGCTGTAATTATTTCTCTGTAGTGGTTGATGAAGATGAGTGTCATTAGTGATTGTTTTTGTGTTGTTGAGGTTTTATCCATGTCTTATTGTGAGAAATTACAATATTTTCTTTCAGGAGAGTAGTTTTACAGGCTTTTATCATGTATCCTGACTCAAATAATGTGTTTCTAACAGCAAACACTCAGAATAAAGTGAGATGATCTGCTGATGATCCTGAATGGCTTGTTGAATGAGTGTTGATAGTCTGAGGCTCATCAATATTAACAGATCTGCTGAAAACACTCTTTATTTCATGACAATAGTTCCTGTTTTCACCTCATTTATTATGCTGATGTCTTCAGATCTCCTGTAAATTGACACTTAAAGCTCATTTCATTGGTGTCAGCAGACTGAGGGGATTTGTTGGCTATTATATTCTAGGGCTGCACGATATTGAAGAAAAATGCGATAACTCATTAAATAATGCAACATGCGATACGATAATGCTTAAAGTGTGTAAAATTTAATTAAATTATCTATTATATAGCCTACATGCGTGTTTCACATTCTTTTTGTGACAAGAAAACATTCCTACAACTTCTGAAAGTCAGTGTTTTACTGTCGCATAAGAAGTGTTATTTTAACATCAGTGTAAACCACAGGGTTTAGGGTTTTAGGTTATCCTACATTTAACAACAGAATGATCAGAACAGATTGTATCGTGATATATACATTTACGATATTTTGATAATCTCAATATATTGTGCAGCCCTACTATATGCATGTTTATTTCTGTGTTTATGATTTTAACAGTTTTTCTAACCATCATTTATTCTTGGAAGGATTAAAATGATTTCTATTATTTTCTTTATTTCTAGATACCTGTATTTTAATTAAGAAGCAGAATAGTGTTAGGATTAGCAATAAAATAATTAAAAATAAATAATGAATTGGCATATAATTGAAATTTTTTATTTTGGCAGATCAGCTCCTCCCACACTGGAATACATCACCAGTCAAACTCCTCCCACTGCAATCACATCATCAGTGAAGCTCCTCCCACTGCAATCAAATCATCAGTGAAGCTCCTCCCACTGCAATCACATCATCAGTGAAGCTCCGCCCACAGTAATTCAGCAATAAATGTTGTAAATTCCCATCAGCTACAAGTGAAGAGGAGCATCAGAGCATCAGGAAGAGCTGAAATCTGCAAAGACTGAGTTTATTAAAGAGGACAGAGAGAACATGAGTGATCCAGAACCCTGCAGAATGAAACACACTGAAGATCCTGAAGAACAAAGAGGTTGGTGTTTATTCTTCATTCATTCATGATGCTGAAGAACATTCATGTTAGAAACATTCAAGCACTTCATCACATTTAGATAAACAGTTCAACTATGAAATGGTACAGAATGTTCTGGGTTTTCCTTCAACAAATGGTCAGTAGAGGGAGGTTTGAGACATTTTTATATTGATTGTCAACATCAGATCAAGCTAAATACTATTTTAACTGTTTTATTTTACATTTATTTTCCCATTTTGTAACAACGTTACCAGAAGTTTAGTCATTTTCAACATATAGTTTACAATTTTTTTTTTTTTTTTTTAGGAATAATCAGTAAACACCAAGTTACTGATAAAGTTGCATTTGTAAATATCATATGTTATTCATAGTTATAGAGATTCTTCTTACAGTAACTTTGGTAACAGGGTTGATGAATACAGTCAGTGCTACAGTTTTGTGTAAGAACTGAGACAATGGATTGAGATTATTTTCTTGTCTTCCAATCATGCAGTAGAAAGAGCCCAGATGATGTCACTTCCTGTGTGTCACAGTTTTAAGAAATACTGATGTCTATCAAATTCGCCTGTACGTAGCTCATAGCCAATTGTTTCAATTATACCAGATGACGTATGTAGAGCGACAGAAATTCGACGAGGAAGAAGACGAAATAAACTTGCGTTCTAAACTACTTATCTAAGGCTGCATCGAAAGGTAACTTCGCATCTGATGCCATGTTGGATCCATAGATATAAACAAACTGCTTCAGTGTGTCGCATAGACGTCGTCATCGTCTTGCTGCTTGCTGTGATTGGGTCCTTTTTTTGAGGGGAAAATCTGGTCCTAGCAGCATGAATAAAATCGCGCAAGGCAGCATGGGGAAAACCTAGGCTATAGTTTATTACCATTGTGTATGAACATTTGCATTTAAAAGTTAATGGCTAAATGTATCTTTACAAAAGTTCACAATGCTGCTGCAGATGCAAAATAATGTAGACAACATTGAATAAATACATGTTCGTCAGGTTAGAAACTGATAATTAATCACTCAAACCCCTTTATCTAAACATCTCTACATAATCGCCGGACTTGCGCGTCCTCCATGTCTGTAGTTTTTTAGCACTTTTCACTCGTGTTTGTAGTTCTAACCGAATCCTCGGCCAACGCGCGATCTGCACTTCGGATTCTGACCGGAAATAGTAGACCTTCCGGGTATCTTTGAAACCAACATACTACGATTTTGGATGTACTAATTCTATTTTCAAAGACTATTTAGGGCGGATAGTATGCAAGAGTAGGCACTGCAGTGAGGAGAGGAGGAGTGAAAAAAAGTGCAGGCAAGCCGGACAGATCTCTCTTCTGTCAGTGGATCTGACACCTGCAAGATCAAAGATGGATTTTGCGGGATTCACGCTTGTGCACAGCGTTGCTAATAAACTGGATGTAATTTAAGTTCTGTTGCTTTTATATGAAAATAATTATAATGAACAATACCAAAGACGTGTTTATCAGTCCCTTTTAGTCTAATCACAGACATGTTTTATATAGCCTATATATATTTGTAAATATGACAACAAATAACCCATAGATCACACTGTCAGAGAGTTTGGGAATACTAAAACATAATTTATACACATAAAAAACATGATATAAAAACTTGAGATCAGAGTTTTAAAATTAAACAGTTAAAAAGAGAACAATACATCACGGTTGTTTAAACCAATGAGCATTAAGCTTTGTCATCAGCAAGTCCATCGTGCTTTTGATCAGCGCAGTCGGTGGAGAGCAACTGCAGAATCCGACACATCCACTCGCGAGAGTTTCAGACATGCGGACCGCACTCGGACACATTTATAACACCGGTGATCAGTTCTGCGCATATTATGCGCATCTCAAAACATTTTGAGACACATCACAGATTCAGATTTTCTTGTCTTCCCATCATGCAATAGAAAGAGCTCAGATGATGTCACTTCCTGTGTGTCACAGTTTCAAGAAATGCTGTTTTAAAAAGGAGGAAAATCATGTCAGGAGTAACAGGGTTGAGTGAAACATGTAGGACACAGATAATGCTAATAAAAAAGTTAATTTAAAGCCAGTTAAAGTTATGGCCACTCTACACTTTGAGCTTGTGAAGTTTCTACAGCCACTGCAACGGCCGTGAAATGATGTCACATTCTGCAGCAGCTTTTTTACAAACATATATATAACATATAACAAATAATAATAATTCAAAATGTAATAATTATTATCATTAAAATCATTAATAATTAAAACGTTTTTATTAAAATAAATATCAATCTCAAAGTTGGTGTCAAAATATGGCAGTATTGTATATTTTAATGTTAATATCATGTTAGATAATTGTGTCATTGATCAAATATATTTAATAGTTCTTGCTAAAGAAACAAGGGATTCGTGCCTATAATCACGTTCATGTCTTTTCACTTTATATTTCTCTCTTTGAATTATTTTGATGTACTGAAAATGAATTGAATAATTTTTACTTTCATGTCAGACCTGATGGAAGAGAGTGAGGAGAGTGAAGAACTGAGAGAAGTGAAGGAGGAGAGTGAAGAACTGAGAGAAGTGAAGGAGGTACATTATGTCAAACTTGGGGAAAAACCTTTGAGTCGCTCAAAGACTAAACAGACATTTTTAAAGAAAAGAAGAGCCAATAAATCTTTCATCTGCACTCAGTGTGGAAAGAGTCTCACAACCAAACATGGACTAGAGTGTCACATGAGGATCCACACTGGAGAGAAGCCATTCTCATGTGATCAATGTGGGAAAAGTTTCCCATACAAACAAAGTCTTGAGCTTCACATGAGGATCCACACCGGAGAGAAGCCGTTCTCATGTGATCAATGTGGGAAAAGTTTCCCATACAAACAAAGTCTTGAGCTTCACATGATGATTCACACCGGAGTGAAGCCGTTCTCATGTGATCAGTGTGGGAAGAGTCTCACAACCAAACAAAGTCTTGAGGATCACATGAGGATCCACACCGGAGACAAGCCATTCACATGTGATCAATGTGGGAAAAATTTCCCTTACAAACAAAGTCTTGAGTTTCACATGAGGATCCACACTGGAGAGAAGCCGTTTTCATGTGATCAATGTGGCAAAACATTTCTTAGGTCATCAGAACTGAAGACACACCTGATGGTTCATACGAAGGAGAAGCCGTATTCATGTTCTGTGTGTGGAAAGAGTTTTTCACTGCTGCAACATTTACACACACATCAGAAAACTCACACTGGTGTGAGAGAGTACATGTGCTTTGAGTGTGAGAAGACTTTTACTACAGCGGACAGTTTAAAACAGCACCAGAGAATTCACACTGGAGAAAAACCTTACAAGTGTTCACACTGTGACAAGAGATTCAGTCAGTCAATACATCTGAGATCACATGAGAGGATCCACACTGGAGAAAAACCTTACAAGTGTTCACACTGTGACAAGAGATTCAGTCAGTCATCATCTCTGAAAACACATGAGAGGATCCACACTGGAGAAAAACCTTACAAGTGTTCACACTGTGACAAGAGATTCAGTCACTCATCATCTCTGAAAACACATGAGAGGATCCACACTGGAGAAAAACCTTACAAGTGTTCACACTGTGACAAGAGATTCAGTCACTCATCAGCTCTGAAAACACACAAGAGGATCCACACAGCTAACAGGGAACATTTCCATAAATTTCACTAACGTTATGTAAAAGTTATGTAAATGTTAGTAAAAAAAAACTTTCCTGAAATAATGTTTCTACGTTCTTATGTTTATAGAGTTAAAATACATTTTCGTAATGTTGAGAGAAAAACGTTCTTAGTTTTGGAACGTCCTTGAGATGTATTTGTTCTTGTCTGATGCTCTCATAATATTGAGAGAAAACTTTCTTAGAACAACATTCCCAGATAACAAAAATATGTTCTTAGAATGTTGTTCTAACATTCCCAATAAGTTATGAAAATGTTATTTCTGAATGGTTTCTGGACATTCCAAACATCCATTTTTTAAGTATTAAGAAAGTTTTATCCTTTTGGAAATGTTATGAAAACGTATTTTTTAAGACCGTTTCGTCCTAACATTTATACATAACTTTTAAAGAACGTTAGTGAACATTATGGGAATTCTCTCTCTTTAGGTTATAAAAAAAAAGATCTTGAAAGTTCTCTTCAGGTTATAAAAAGAACCTACAGAGAATGTTCCTACTAGAACGTTCTAATTGGGTTCCCAAAACAATAACCAAATGGGAACCACATGTGAACGTTGGGGAAAGTTCTGTGTTTGTTGGGTCCTTGTTAGCTGGGATTGAACCTAATGCATTACACTAATCAATCAGGACTTTGAATTTCCCTTCACTCCGTTTGAAACAATTCATATACATTGAATTTACATTGGGTTGTGTTTTTGGTTTAGAAAATGTCATTTTTGCTCTTTATAATTCCATTGTTTGGACTGTGTACTTCCCAGAGATTCTTGATATTAAAGAAAAGAGAGGACTTATTCCACGTGTAATCATAAAAATGAGGGTTCAAATATCTCCATACATCAGTAACTTGTAACTTGTCAGTTATAAAATAAAATGAGTCTGAGGTTGGTGAACTAACTTTGGGCAGAAAACGGTAAACTGAGTAATCCGGAGCATCGTTAAAGTCACCACTATAATTATATACCCTACTTTCTATTTCTTTTTTAGATCTGTTAATATTTCACAAATGTTCTTAAACATTTCTAGATTATGTACTTGAATATTGAAACCATAGACATTGCAAATGAATAAAATAGAATTATCCAATCTGAGAGACATTATTAACTATCTTCCATTTTCTGAACGAATAGTTTCCAAAATATCACCTTTAAATTTGTTAAAGAGAATAGCAACACCTGCTGAGAATAGCAACACCTGAGTTATTGGATCCATGACTAAAAAGTAGTGATTGGGTTTTCCAAAAATGTACATCAGAGTCACAAGAATGAGTCTTTTTTTCCCACCTTTTGCCGAACTCGCTCTTCTCCCTTTTCCAAACACATGAGATATAAAATGTATAGCCAAGCATAAAGGTCTCTAGAGTTTTATTTTGCCAACGATCTGAAATCGAAACCGTGATATGGCTTTGTGCCTCTATAAAACAGCACAAGACTTTAACTAGAAAAAAAAGTTTGTTGAGACAAACTTTAAGTTGGCTTGAGAAAGCCGGACCAGATAGTTTGAAGAAGTTTAAAGTAGTTTGAAGTTTAAAGTAGGTTAAAGTTTGATAGATAGATTAGTTTGAAAGAAAGAATAGTTAGAAAAAAAGAAACACATTAGTTAAAAAGGAAAAGAAAGATTAGTTTGATATATAGATAGATAGATTAGTTAGAAATTAGTTAGTTAGAAAGATAGATTAGTTAGAAAGAAAAAGATAGATAGGTTAGTTAGAGAGATAGATAGATTAGTTAGGAAGAAAGAAAGAAAGAAAGATTGTTAAGTTGGTTAAAAAGATAGACTAGTAAGAAAGAAAGAAAGAAAGTATATAAGTTAGTTAGTTAGAAAGATAGATAGATTAGTAAGAAAGAAAGATAAGTTAGTTAGAAAGATAGATAGATTAGTAAGAAAGAAAGATAGATAGATAAGTTAGATAGATAAGTTAGTTAGAAAGATAGATTAGTTAAAAAGAAAGACAGATAAATAAGTTAGAAAGATAGATTACTTAAAAAGAAAGAAATATAGATATATTCGTTAAAAAGAAAGAAAGAAATATATATTAGTTAAAAAGAAAGAAAGAAATATATATTAGTTAAAAAGAAATAAATAAATAAATATAGATAAGTTAGTTAGAAAGATAGATTAGTAAGAAAGAAAGAAAGATAGATAAGTTGGTTAGATGGAAAGCTAGATAGATTAGTCAGAAAGAAAGAAAGATAGATAGTTAGTTAGAAAGATAGATTAGTAAGAAAGAAAGAAAGATAAGTTAGTTAGAAAGAGATAGATTAGTTAGAAAGAAAGAAAGAAAGATAGATAGATAAGTTAGTTAGAAAGATAGATAGATTAGTAAGAAAGATAGATAAGTTAGTTAGAGATAGATTAGTAAGAGAGAAATATAGATAAGTTAGTTAGAAAGATAGATTAGTTGAAAAGAAAGATAGATAAGTTAGTTAGAAAGATAGATAGATTAGTAAGAAAGAAAGAGATAAGTTAGTAAGAAAGATGGATTAGTTAGAAAGAAAGAAAGATAAGTTAGAAAGATAGATAGATTAGTTAAAAAGAAAGAAAGTTAGATAGCTTAGTTAAAAAGAAAGAAAGAAAGATAGATAGATAAGTTAGAAAGATAGATAAGTAAGAAAGAAAGATAGATAGATAAGTTAGTTAGAAAGATAGATAAATTAGTAAGAAAGAAAGAAAGATAGATTAGTAAGAAAGAAAGAAAGATAAGTTAGTTAGAAAGATAGATAGATTAGTTAGAAAGAAAGAAAGAAAGAAAGATAGATAAGTAAGTTAGAAAGATAGATAGATTAGTAAGAAAGATAGATAAGTTAGTTAGAGATAGATTATTAAGAGAGAAAGATAGATAAGTTAGTTAGAAAGATAGATTAGTTGAAAAGAAAGATAGATAAGTTAGTTAGAAAGATAGATAGATTAGTAAGAAAGAAAGATAGATAAGTTAGTAAGAAAGATGGATTAGTTAAAAAGAAAGAAAGATAGATAAGTTAGAAAGATAGATAGATTAGTTAAAAAGAAAGAAAGAAAGTTAGATAGCTTAGTTAAAAAGAAAGAAAGATAGATAGATAGATAAGTTAGAAAGATAGATAAGTAAGAAAGAAAGATAGATAGATAGATAAGTTAGTTAGAAAGATAGATAAATTAGTAAGAAAGAAAGATATATTAGTAAGAAAGAAATAAAGATAAGTTAGTTAGAAAGATAGATAGATTAGTTAGAAAGAAAGAAAGATAGATAAGTAAGTTAGAAAGATAGATTAGTAAGAAAGATAGATAAGTTAGTTAGAAAGATAGATAGATTAGTAAGAGAGAAAGGTAGATAAGTTAGTTAGAAAGATAGATAGATTAGTAAGAAAGATAGATAAGTTAGTTAGAAAGATAGATAGATTAGTAAGAAAGAAAGATAGAGAAGTTAGTAAGAAAGATGGATTAGTTAAAAAGAAAGAAAGATAGATAAGTTAGAAAGATAGATAGATTAGTTAAAAAGAAAGAAAGAAAGTTAGATAGCTTAGTTAAAAAAGAAAGTAAGAAAGAAAGATAGATAGATAGATAAGTTAGTTAGAAAGATAGATAAATTAGTAAGAAAGAAAGATATATTAGTAAGAAAGAAATAAAGATAAGTTAGTTAGAAAGATAGATAGATTAGTTAGAAAGAAAGAAAGATAGATAAGTAAGTTAGAAAGATAGATAGATTAGTAAGAAAGATAGATAAGTTAGTTAGAAAGATAGATAGATTAGTAAGAGAGAAAGGTAGATAAGTTAGTTAGAAAGATGGATTAGTTAAAAGAAAGAAAGAAAGATAGATAAGTTAGTTAGAAAGATAGATAGATTAGTAAGTAAGAAAGATAGATAAGTTAGTAAGAAAGATGGATTAGTTAAAGATAGATAGATAGATAGATAGATAGATAGATAGATAGATAGATAGATAGATAGATAGATAGATAGATAGATAGTTAGAAAGATAGATAGATAAGTTAGTTAGAAAGATAGATAGATTAGTAAGAAAGAAAGATAAGTTAGTTAGAAAGATAGATAGATTAGTTAGAAAGAAAGATAGATAAGTTAGTTAGAAATATAGATAGATTAGTAAGAAAGATAGATAAGTTAGTTAGAAAGATAGATTAGTTAAAAAGAAAGAAAGATAGATAAGTTAGTTAGAAAGATAGATAGATTAGTAAGAAAGAAAGATAGATAGACAAGTTAGATAAGTTAGTCAGAAAGATGGATTAGTTAAAAAGAAAGAAAGATAGATAAGTTAGAAGGATAGATAGATTAGTTAAAAAGAAATATAGATATATTCGTTAAAAAGAAAGAAAGAAAGATATATAAGTTAAAAAGAAAGAAAGAAACATAGATAAGTTATTTAGAAAGATAGATAGATTAGTAAGAAAGAAAGAAAGAAAGATAAGTTGGTTAGATAGAAAGCTAGATAGATTAGTCAGAAAGAAATATAGATAAGTTAGTTAGTTAGAAAGATAGATAGATTAGTTAGAAAGAAAGAAAGAAAGATAGATAAGTAAGTTAGAAAGATAGATAGATTAGTAAGAAAGATAGATAGATTAGTAAGAAAGATAGATAAGTTAGTTAGAAAGATAGATAGATTAGTAAGAAAGAAAGATAGATAGATAAGTTAGTTAAGTTAGTTAGAAAGATAGATTAGTTAAAAAGAAAGAAAGAAAGATAGATAAGTTAGAAGGATAGATAGATTAGTTAAAAAAGAAATATAGATATATTCATTAAAAAGAAAGAAAGAAAGATATATTAGTTAAAAAGAAAGAAAGAAACATAGATAAGTTAGTTAGAAAGATAGATAGATTAGTAAGAAAGAAAGAAAGAAAGAAAGATAAGTTGGTTAGATAGAAAGCTAGATAGATTAGTCAGAAAGAAAGAAAGATAGATAAGTTAGTTAGAAAGATAGATAGATTAGTAAGAAAGATAGAAAGATAAGTTAGTTAGAAAGAAAGATAGATTAGTTAAAAAGAAAGAAAGATAGATAAGTTAGTTAGAAAGATAGATAGATTAGTAAGAAAGAAAGAAAGAAAGAAAGATAAGTTGGTTAGATAGAAAGCTAGATAGATTAGTCAGAAAGAAAGAAAGATAGATAAGTTAGTTAGAAAGATAGATAGATTAGTAAGAAAGATAGAAAGATAAGTTAGTTAGAAAGAAAGATAGAATAGTTAAAAAGAAAGAAAGATAGATAAGTTAGTTAGAAAGATAGATAGATTAGTAAGAAAGAAAGATAAGTTAGTAAGAAAGATGGATTAATTAAAAAGAAAGAAAGATAGATGGATAGCTTAGTTAAAAAGAAAGAAAGATAAAAGATAGATAAGTTAGAAAGATAGATAGATTAGTTAAAAAGAAAGAAAGAAAGTTAGATAGCTTAGTTAAAAAAGAAAGTAAGAAAGAAAGATAGATAGATAGATAAGTTAGTTAGAAAGATAGATAAATTAGTAAGAAAGAAAGATATATTAGTAAGAAAGAAATAAAGATAAGTTAGTTAGAAAGATAGATAGATTAGTTAGAAAGAAAGAAAGATAGATAAGTAAGTTAGAAAGATAGATAGATTAGTAAGAAAGATAGATAAGTTAGTTAGAAAGATAGATAGATTAGTAAGAGAGAAAGGTAGATAAGTTAGTTAGAAAGATGGATTAGTTAAAAGAAAGAAAGAAAGATAGATAAGTTAGTTAGAAAGATAGATAGATTAGTAAGTAAGAAAGATAGATAAGTTAGTAAGAAAGATGGATTAGTTAAAAAGATAGATAGATAGATAGATAGATAGATAGATAGATAGATAGATAGATAGATAGATAAGTTAGAAAGATAGATAGATAAGTTAGTTAGAAAGATAGATAGATTAGTAAGAAAGAAAGATAAGTTAGTTAGAAAGATAGATAGATTAGTTAGAAAGAAAGATAGATAAGTTAGTTAGAAATATAGATAGATTAGTAAGAAAGATAGATAAGTTAGTTAGAAAGATAGATTAGTTAAAAAGAAAGAAAGATAGATAAGTTAGTTAGAAAGATAGATAGATTAGTAAGAAAGAAAGATAGATAGACAAGTTAGATAAGTTAGTCAGAAAGATGGATTAGTTAAAAAGAAAGAAAGATAGATAAGTTAGAAGGATAGATAGATTAGTTAAAAAGAAATATAGATATATTCGTTAAAAAGAAAGAAAGAAAGATATATTAGTTAAAAAGAAAGAAAGAAACATAGATAAGTTATTTAGAAAGATAGATAGATTAGTAAGAAAGAAAGAAAGAAAGATAAGTTGGTTAGATAGAAAGCTAGATAGATTAGTCAGAAAGAAATATAGATAAGTTAGTTAGTTAGAAAGATAGATAGATTAGTTAGAAAGAAAGAAAGAAAGATAGATAAGTAAGTTAGAAAGATAGATAGATTAGTAAGAAAGATAGATAGATTAGTAAGAAAGATAGATAAGTTAGTTAGAAAGATAGATAGATTAGTAAGAAAGAAAGATAGATAGATAAGTTAGTTAAGTTAGTTAGAAAGATAGATTAGTTAAAAAGAAAGAAAGAAAGATAGATAAGTTAGAAGGATAGATAGATTAGTTAAAAAAGAAATATAGATATATTCATTAAAAAGAAAGAAAGAAAGATATATTAGTTAAAAAGAAAGAAAGAAAGAAACATAGATAAGTTAGTTAGAAAGATAGATAGATTAGTAAGAAAGAAAGAAAGAAAGAAATATAAGTTGGTTAGATAGAAAGCTAGATAGATTAGTCAGAAAGAAAGAAAGATAGATAAGTTAGTTAGAAAGATAGATAGATTAGTAAGAAAGATAGAAAGATAAGTTAGTTAGAAAGAAAGATAGATTAGTTAAAAAGAAAGAAAGATAGATAAGTTAGTTAGAAAGATAGATAGATTAGTAAGAAAGAAAGAAAGAAAGAAAGATAAGTTGGTTAGATAGAAAGCTAGATAGATTAGTCAGAAAGAAAGAAAGATAGATAAGTTAGTTAGAAAGATAGATAGATTAGTAAGAAAGATAGAAAGATAAGTTAGTTAGAAAGAAAGATAGAATAGTTAAAAAGAAAGAAAGATAGATAAGTTAGTTAGAAAGATAGATAGATTAGTAAGAAAGAAAGATAAGTTAGTAAGAAAGATGGATTAATTAAAAAGAAAGAAAGATAGATGGATAGCTTAGTTAAAAAGAAAGAAAGAAAGATAGATAGATAAGTTAGAAAGATAGATAAGAAAGAAAGATAGATAGATAGATAAGTTAGTTAGAAAGATAGATAGATTATTAAGAAAGATAGATAAGTTAGTTAGAAAGATAGATTAGTTAAAAAGAAAGAAAGAAAGATAGATAAGTTAGTTAGAAAGATAGATTAGTTAAAAAGAAAGAAAGATAGATAAGTTAGTTAGAAAGAGATAGATTAGTAAGAAAGAAAGATAGATAAGTTAGTTAGTTAGAAATATAGATTAGTTAAAAAGAAAGAAAGATAGATAGATGAGTTAGAAAGATAGATAGATTAGTTAAAAAGAAATAAAGATAGATAAGTTAGTTAGAAAGATAAATAGATTAGTTAAAAAGAAAAAGAAAGATAGATAGATAGATAGATAGATAAGTTAAAAAGAAAGAAAGAAAGAAAGAAAGATAGATTAGTTAGAAAGAAAGAAAGAAAGATAGATAGATAAGTAAGTTAGAAAGATCGATAGATTAGTAAGAAAGAAAGATAGATAAGTTAGTTAGAAAGATAGATAAGTTAGAAAGATAGATAAGTTAGTTAGAAAGATAGATAAATTAGTTAGAAAGATAGATTAGTTAAAAAGAAAGAAAGAAAGATTAGTAAGAAATAAATATTGATAAGTTAGAAAGATAGATAGATTAGTTAAAAAAAGAAAGATAGATACGTTAGTTAGAAAGATAGGTAGATTAGTTAAAAAGAAAAAGAAAGATAGATAAGTTAGTTAGAAAGATAGATAGATAAATTATTAAGAAAGAAAGATAGATAAGTTAGAAAGATAAGTTAAAAAGAAAGAAAGATAGATAAGTTAGAAAGATAGATAAGTTAAAAAGAAAGAAAAAAAGAAAGACAGACAGACAGATAGACAGATAAATAGACAGACAGACAGACAGACAGATAGATAGATAGATAGATAGATAGATAGATAGATAGATAGATAGATAGATAGATAGATAGATAGATAGATAGATAAGGTTTGAAGATAGATGTTAGAAAGATTAGTTAGAAAGAACATAAATAGCTTAAAGCTTAATTGAGTATCAATGGCTTCTAGCAGTTTACATTAAACATAGTTCAAACAGACATGGACTTTTGGTCAATGAAAGTCTATGGGATTTTTATGATTTTTAATATTAATTTTTAAGAAAACTGAAAGTCAAATCAGTCTGAAAAGATATAGCAACTCGAGTCAGAACTGTATGAAGGTCTGACCCGAGTTTGGAGTATGTAGAGTTAAAGCTCTAGAAGGAGTTAGTGTCTAAAAATTTGCGGTCAGAAGAAGAAGAAGAAGAAGAAGAAGAAGAAGTTTAAATAGGATTTCAGTAAGTTGGCTTTCCCAAGCCAACTTAATTAAGTAGCCTGTATAATATAGGTATTATGTTTGTGCTGCGTGTTTTAAAGAGAAGACTCGCGCAATCAGCATGGTGATCTGGTGTTTTCTCCAAAATAAAAGCTCAAGGGTTTATTTCTTGCAAGTGAAGAAATTAGGACAAAAGTATTTTAATTTTCCTATACTATAGTGTAATGTAAAATATTATTTTTTATTTATACTGTACATTTATAGGCTTTATGGATTACGTCCAGGTAAAAGTCAATGCTTTTTCTTTGTTCAATGTGCACAGTTAATGGGTAGAAGCTCTTAATTTCCAGCTCTCAAAGTGCACCAGATTGATGCATTTAACCTTAAAACCTTAACCTTCTTCTTGCGGGGGAGCATGTCCCCGAACCCCCCTAGAGGGACAGAGGTCCACCCAATATAGTTTTACAAAATCCTATGAGAATCATTTATCACTTTACTCCCTCCAGCATAGTGCAACAAGGTCTTTTTAAGTCAGTAAAACTGTTAATGCCAAATTAAAATGGGGGTTCAACAGGACAATGTTATTATGTGAATAAAATGTTATATGTTTGATATTTTTGTGTCAGATGGTGAAAAATAACAGTATTGTCTTTCATTACAGCAGTTTTACAGGCTTTTATCATATATCCTGACTCAAATAATGTGTTTCTAACAGCAAACACTCAGAATAAAGTGAGATGATCTGCTGATGATCCTGAATGGCTTGTTGAATGAGTGTTGATAGTCTGAGGCTCATCAATATTAACAGATCTGCTGAAAACACTCTTTATTTCATGACAATAGTTCCTGTTTTCACCTCATTTATTATGCTGATGTCTTCAGATCTCCTGTAAATTGACACTTAAAGCTCATTTCATTGGTGTCAGCAGACTGAGGGGATTTGATGATTACTATATGTACCTTTTATTTCTGAGTTTAACTGTTTTTCTTATCATTATTTGTATTTGGAAGAATTTACATTAATATATTATTGTTTTTCTTTATTTCTGCATATTGTAGAATATTTGTACTGTATTGGTTATTAACTGGATTAAGTGAAATCAATGAGAATATGGTCAAAGACATTATACTATTATATCTGGCTCAGGGCAGGAGAATAAGAGAAGCAAAGCATGCGACTGGAATGGATGGAAATGCACATAGATGGTGAATTCCTTAGTCTCATGTTCACTGCTTAAAATAAAAGTATATGGAATGTATTGATTACCTTTGAGGTGTATATATGTTCGATACTGGACTCGAGTTGCTTTTGCAAATGCACTCTGCAGCCGTGCTTTAAGAGCTTTAACTAACTTTGTTAGATAAAAAAAAAAAAAAGGATACTAAAGTTTATTCTCTGGCACTTAAATATTGAATTAAATATTGGATTTGAATTAAGTGACAGACTCCACAACAATATTTTAATGAAGAAGCAGAATAATTTGGGGGTTCTGAGTGGAATGAGCATCAGTAACTTAGACAGACATGATGTACACGATTTTACATTTAGTTAAAAAATCCTCAATAACTGATTTTTGATTTTGGCAGATAAGCTCCTCCCACACAATTACATCATCAGCGAAGCTCCTCCCACCACAGTCACATCATCAGTGAAGCTCCGCCCACTTGAATACATCATCAGTGAAGCTCAGCCCACAGTAATTATCCAATAAATGCTGTAAATTCCCATCAGTTGGATTCCCATGCTAAACATGGACAAAGTTTCAAAAATTAAATTGTACGTTTGAATGAGTATTTCTGTGCCAAAAATTTGATTCTTTCAATGCAAAAAATGCACTAGAGAAAATGTCACTTTTTAGATAATCAGTTTCCTCAAATGAAATGAGTTAACTCGGGTTTTAATTCACTGCATGGTATTATTAAAGGTATAAAGGAGGATCTTTCCAAATTTTAGATAAGACCCGCCCTCTCCACTTTTTGAAAAGTTTGATTGATTCACCAGAATGACTGACAATGAGGAGGACCAATAATATAGGTTACCCACCAGGAAGTAAAACATCCTCTGCTATACCTTTAACATACTGTAAAGATTAAAGTAACGAACTGTAAATTCACAGCTGCTTTTGTTTTGCTGGTTTTACAGTATAATTGTAGTTGATGATTTACGGTAGTCTTGTCAATTTACAGGCTTACTAACAACCAAAATTGCCAATAAGTTTCTGTAAATTTTACAGCATTTTCTTAAAGTGGGAACTCAATGGAAGCAGAAGTCTAGTGTGGCCGGCCCTTACTAAATTACAAAGTTTAGTAACATAAATTAAATATCAGTATAAAAGTTTGTGTCAAAATATGGCAGTATTGTATATTTTAATGATAATATCACGTTAGATTATCATGTCATTGATCAGATTTATTTAATAGTTCTCACTCCAGAAAGACAGGATGTGTGCCTATAATGTTTAAAAAATAATAATTGGAATATCAATGTACATCATTCATGAAAAGTTTCAGGGACTTATAATGAATTTATAAAAAGGCAAAAATACAAAATGTAAAAAATAAAAATTCTTGGGTCGAGGCCGAAGCCGAAAATAATGAAAGACTTGGCCGAAGGCCGAATAACGAACACGGTTTTTCGCATTTTTTTCCCATTTATTTTGACAATTTTTCAACCACTGCATAAATTAAATAGTCAAAATGCGTCCAAAAACCAAATTGCGCGCTGTCGCTTCTGGTGGACATCATTCAGCCCGATACAACATTAAAGTTATTTTTCACAACTTACTGTGCATAATTTATAACTTGATACTCTTTATGAAGATTTTCATTAAACACGCGCATCTCTGACTTGATTTCCGCGTTGACTTGAATTTCACTAAATAGTGCTGTAGCCTAAGTTTTTGCAGATGCACCCTTCGACAGTTCAGCAGAACAGTGTCTGCAAACGGACATTTTTGCATCTTTCTCTGAGACTTTAAAATGCTTCCACACTGTCGACATGTTTGCTGGATTCATAATTCACTCTATGCTGGTTGCCATTTGATCGCGTCATCAAAAGCGTCATTGTTTGGCCAAATTTATTCTGTCTTTTCACTTTTTTGGCCGAACACCGAAAGTGCCGTTGTTGATATTTTCAGCCAAAAAATTTCGGTTGCCGAACATTCAGTGCATCCTTGTAAAAATGCAATCAAACGTTTTTCTTTCATTTCAGACCTGATGGAAGAGAGCGAGGAGAGTGAAGAACTGAGAGAAGTGAAGGAGGAGAGTGAAGAACTGAGAGAAGTGAAGGAGGAGAGAGAAGAACTGAGTGAAGTGAAGGAGGAGAGTGAAGAACTGAGTGAAGTGGATGAAGAGAGTGAAGAACTGAGTGAAGTGAAGGAGGAGAGTGAAGAACTGAGTGAAGTGGAGGAGGAACATCATGTCAAACCTGGAGAAAAACCTTTGAGTCGCTCAAAGACTAAACAGACATTTTTAAAGAAAAGAAGAGCCAAGAAATCTTTCACCTGCACTCAGTGTGGAAAGAGTTTCACAAGCAAATGTAGTCTTGAGATTCACATGACAGTTCACACTGGAGAGAAGCCATTCACATGTGATAAATGCGGGAAGAGTTTCACACAAAAAACAAATCTTAGACGGCACATGAGAATCCACACTGAAGAGAAACCACACACATGTGATCTGTGTGGAAAGAGATTCCCATACAAACAAAGTCTTCAGTTACACATGAGAATCCACACTGGGGAGAAGCTGTTCACATGTGATCAGTGCGGGAAGAGTTTCACACACAAACAAAGTCTTGATGCGCATAGGAGAGTTCTCACTGGAGTAAAGTCGTTCTCATGTGATCAATGTGGCAAAACATTTATTAGGGCATCAGACCTGAAGAGACACCTGGCAGTTCATATAAAGGAGAAGCCACATTCATGTTCTGTGTGTGGAAAGGGTTTTTCATGGCTGCCAACTTTACATAGACATCAGAAAATTCACACTGGTGTAAGAGAGTACATGTGCTTTGAGTGTGAGAAGACTTTTGCTACAGGGATAGATTTAAAACGGCACCAGAGAATTCACACTGGAGAAAAACCTTTCAAGTGTTCACACTGTGACAAGAGATTCAGTCAGTCTTCATCTCTGAAAACACATGAGAGGATCCACACTGGAGAGAAGCCGCACACGTGTGATCAGTGTGGGAAGAGTTTCTCTATTAAAAGTGACCTGAAGCGACACATGAAGATCCATGCAGTGGAGATACCACATATGCAGTATTTAGTTTGATCAAACTCTTCAGCTCTTTTCCTGTCTTCATCTCTTCAACTCTTCATCTTGTCTCTCTCTGCTGTGATCATGAAATACTATACTCATTTGATCTAGCTGTGGATTCTACGTCTACTGTGAGAAGAACCTGAGCGTGGAGATGCGCATGTCTTTCATCTCAACTCACGTTATGTGTTCTCGGCCAATCATCGTGGAGAATGACTCTCTCATGAGCACAAGTTAATGTTCTTTTTGTATATTGTATACAAAGTTGTGTATCATTAACATGTCATCTCTGTATGTTTTGCAAGAAGAAGAAAAAAGTAAAAAAAAAAAGAGTTCTTTCTGCGGCGCTAAGGTCAGTTTTTTCCAAGCTGAGGTGGATATTTTACCAAAAAAGTAATTTTCATGTCGTGTCAAAAAGTTGTTGGTCAATAAAAAGCTGTATTCTGTTACGTTTGACTTGTTTACGATAATTTTCTTCCAAATACGATAATTTTGAGCTTCTGGTACAATACTTGGAGATGGAGTGATGTGACTGTGACTAACTTACAAAGAAGAGATTTCGTTGCTCAGCACGTGGCAAATACACTGAACTAACACTGGATTTAGATCACAATCTGTCACATCTTTAAATGACTCGAAAAGTAAGCTTTTAATCAAGGTCAATACGAAACCATTTCAGTGTCAGTAGTTTATTTTTCCTAATTGTCTTTATCCTTGCTGTTTTAAAAAGTGTGTGTGTTTCTAAAATCTGTGTGCTTTAGATGGCTTTTTCATCTCCTTGGAAGAGAAGAGCTGGTCTGATAGCACACTAGGGCTGTCACAATTCTGTCATAATGACTGGATACGAGACAGGAAGCAATTGCAAGTGGTTTATTAGATAGTTCAGAACAACAGTACAAGCCGATGGTGAAGAGTGACGCAGGGACTTCGATGGTCAGGATCCGTGAAGAAGTGCAGTGAAGGTGACGGTGAGACGACGGATGAATCCACAATGAAGACTTGGAACAGGAACACAAGGCAGGAACTGGACACCGGAACACCAACACGAACGACATCAAACAACGATCTGACAAGGATGATAGAACAACGGTAAGTATTTATGGAGTCGTGATATTGCTTGCAGCTGGTGATGTGATGATGATCAACTGGAGCGGATCAAGTGATGTCATACACTCACGCCCACAACACACGCGCTCACACAACAACATAAACACAAGACTAGAAGGAGCAGAGAATACATCTACCATGACAAATTCTTTGATTAAAGTGGAGTATTAAATTTTAAAAAATCTAATCTTAAAAAATTAAAAAATCCTTGATTGCAATTTACCTGTGTCGAATAACCGCTAAAGTACCGTAAGTATAATACATGGGATAGGTCTCTCACTGTCGTTTGTGCCTACGGGCCAAACGGCAGTGCAGAGTACCCGGCCTTCTTGGAGTCTCTGGGAAGGGTGCTGGAAAGTGCTCCGACTGGGGACTCTATCGTTCTACTGGGGGACTTCAACGCCCACGTGGGAAACGACAGTGACATCTGGAGGGGCGTGATTGGGAGGAACGGCCCCCTTGATCTGAACCCGAGTGGTGTTCTGTTATTGGAGTTCTGTGCTAGTTTCAGCTTGTCCATAACGAGCACTATGTTCAAGCATAAGGGTGTCCATCAGTGCACATGGCACCAGGACACCCTAGGCCGGAGGTCAATGATCGGCTTTGTGGTAGTTTCATCTGACCTCTGAACATATGTCTTGGACACTCGGGTGAAGAGAGGGGCGGAGCTGTTAACCCTTTAGGCAAGGCAAGGCAAGTTTATTTATATAGCACATTTCATACACAATGGCAATTCAAAGTGCTTTACATAGAAGAAATTAAAATAATAACAAGAAATAAGAATAATTAAAACAGTTAAGAATAATAAAAAATAAAATACAGTACAGTACAAACAGTCGGACGAGCATTGGCACAGTGCTCATTCATTAAATGCATAGCTAAACAGAAGTGTTTTGAGTCTGGATTTGAAAGTGACTACTGTAGGAGCACGTCTGATCTCCTCTGGAAGCTGGTTCCAGCTGCGGCTGGCATAATAGCTAAAAGCGGACTCGCCATGCTTTGAGTGAACCCTTGGTATTTCTAGCTGATATGATCCTAGTGATCTGAGTGATCTGTTGGGTTTATATTCAGTGAGCATATCTGCAATGTATTTAGGTCGCCAGAGGTTTTTTCTAAACCGTTCAATTTTGACATCTTAATTTCAAAAGGCTATATCTTAAAGGTCCCGTTCTATGCCCCTTTTCACAAGATGTAAAATAAGTCTCTGATGTCCCCAGAGTGTGTATGTGAAGTTTGAGCTCAAAATACCCAACAGATCATTTTTTACAGCATGTTTAAATTGACATTTTTTGGGGCTCAGAAAAACGAGCCGTTTCAGTGTGTCCCCTTTAAATGCAAATGAGGTGCTGCTGGACGACACAGGGGGCGGAGCTTCATGAGCTCGTGCTCAGTCTGTCAGGAAAAATTCATCTCACGGAATGATGATAATATCAGAAACTCTCAGTAACGGCGTTCATTTCGAGTCGGACAATAATGTCTACAGAGTCAGAGTGCTGTATAGAGATGAAACAGGTATGGTTTAGTAGTTTAATTACGGTTATTATAACGTATTTGTCATCTGCTTGTAGGCTATGTATCCATTATTTATTAATAGCCTACAAGTCTGCTGTCTGAATGATGATCAAACATGTACTGATGAGTTTAATAAAGTTTATTGTACATCACACAAAAGATGAAGCGTCAGTTTTACTTCAGAAAATCACCGTAAGAGCTGAGTAAACACAGTAGGCTAAGTTATAAGAAGTGCGCAAGTAGCCAGTAGAGTTGAGGGAGCATTCCTGTGGGCGGAGGTTAGTCAAGAAACGGTTCTGGTGATGTCACTAATGCAGGATGTAGAGGGGTGTAGTCCAATCGAGCCGTTTTTTGTAGTCAACTTCTGTTAAATAAAATATCTCGCTTGGCATTGAACTTTGAGCTTTATAATTTTACAGATATTATTTATGCTCTAACAGCAAATTACACACTAACTAAAGTTTGAAACATGGAATCGCATGCAACGGGACCTTTAAAAGTGATAGAAGATAGAGACTTTCTGTAAATTAGAGAAACATTAAGGATGACCCAAAGTTTATGTAGGGATTACATTGTACCATCTATTTTGCATATAATGACGTCATATGGTGGTGGCCATCATGGATTATAGAATTTTCTTGAAAAGTTATCATGTTTAAATGATAAAATGCAGCACTTCTTTCCCCCCAAAATGCCCCTCACCTTCTGTATGCTATATTGCACAATACTGAATGCTCAGGTAAATAGTAAGTAGTAAACAAACTGTGTAAATCATTACTAATAAATGATAGAAACAAACCGAATGCATGTAGCGGTTGGCCTTTTGCTGTAGAGATTTTCCAATTACTGCATACAGTAGGCACTCTCATTCCAAGTATGTGGCACATATATATTATTCATATGACACACAAAGCCGGCATTCCCCTCAGCTTGCAATAGACTGCATAATAGCCCCTCTGCCCCGTGTCAGGTGTCACACACGAGCAGTGCGGGCGCGGCCAGATCTGCCTCGCGCGCGCGCCGAGTGTGCACAACTCGGACTACTGTCATTGTCATTGCGACTCCCCACCCTGCCTCCACGTTACCCCCTAACTGTCCTATGAACACTTCGACCTTGTCTAACATACCCAGTGGCATTAGACAAAGCCTCCACCACAATACTGTCGCCGCGATTGCGGAGAGGCACGCGGTCAAAAGACAAAGCTGGCTAGCGCGGTAAAAATCAGTAAAAATCTCCCGCCTCGTTCCCCACAACACAAACACACCTGCTAACTTCGTGATGAACACTCCGACCCCGGGAAACATTGTTCCCAACACTGACATTGGGCAAAGGTTTCACCATTTGTGCTTGGTGTAGGGCTACTTTCACTTTCAGAATCACCGTCATCATCAGAGTCCGCGAATAGAAGACGCAACACTTCATCAGCTTTATTGATGCCATTAAATAATATTATATTTATATTTATATAATATAAATAATACTAAGAATAATAATAATCTCATGCAAATACTCGCTGCACATTGACAACATTGCTCTGATAAAATGGCTCACTCGCACACTAGCTCCGCTTTTGTTTGCACTGATTCAATGCGCTCTAGCTCGAAGATTTTGTATAGAAGCATGACTTTTTTTTAGTCTGGGATGAAGTATGACTTGTCTGCAATCTAATGGAGGGGAGGTTGAACAAAATTTGACACCCTATTTGACAAAATCGGCCATTTTATTCAGTGCCGCAGCTTGTCGAGTAAACTCGACCGTGGCGCCTAGAGGGTTAACTGATCACCACCTGGTGGTCAGTTGGATCCGATGGCGGGGAGGAAGCTGGACAGACTCGGCTGACCCAAACGTACTGTGAGGGTCTGATGGGAACGTTTGGCCGAATCCCCTGTCAGAGAGATCTTCAACTTCCACCTCCGGCAGAGCTTCGACCGGATCCCGAGGGAGTCTGGAGATATTGAGTCTGAGTGGACCATGTTCTCCGTCTCCATTGTCAGCGCGGCCACTCGGAGCTGTGGCCGCAAGATCTCCGGTGCCTGTCGAGGAATCCCCAAACCCGGTGGTGGACACCGGAAGTAAGGGATGCCGTAAAGCTGGACAAGGAGTCCTATCAGGCCTTGCTGGCTTGTGGGACTCCTGATCACACTGATCACACTTCTCAGCCTCGCCGCGAAAGTCTATGCCAGGGTACTGGAGAGGAGAATACCGACGATGGTAGAACCTCAGATTCAGGAGGAACAGTGCGGTTTTCGTCCCGGTCGTGGAACACTGGACCAGCTCTATACCCTCTCCAGGGTGCTGGAAGATTCATGGGAGTTTGCCCAACCAATCCACATGTGCTTTGTGGATTTGGAGAAGGCATTCGACTGTGTCCCTCGCGGCATCTTGTGGAGGGTGCTCTGTATGGGTATGGGGTTCTGGGCCCTTTGCTAAGGGCTATCCGGTCCCTGTACGACCGGAGCAGGAGCTTGGTTCACATTTCAAGCAGTAAGTCAGACTTGTTCCCAGTGCATGTTGGACTCCGGCAGGGCTGCCCTTTGTCCCCGGTTCTGTTCATAATTTTTAGGGACAGAATTTCTAGGCTCAGCCAGGGGTCGGACGGAGTCAGGTTTGGGGACCACATGATTTCATCTCTGCTCTTTGCGGATGATGTTGTCATGCTGGCCCCATCAGACCAGGACCTTCAGCATGCACTGGGCCGGTTTGCAGCCAAGTGTGAAGCAGCTGGGATGAGAATCAGCGCCTCTAAATCCGAGGCAATGGTTCTCAGTCGGAAAAGGGTGGCTTGCCCACTTCAGGTTGGTGGAGAGTTTCTGCCTCAAGTGGAGGAGTTCAAGTATCTTGGGGTCTTGTTCACAAGTGAGGGGAAGCATGGAATGGGAGATTGACAGACGGATCAGAGCAGCTTCTGCAGTAATGCAGTTGATGTACCGGTCTGTCGTGGTGAAGAAAGCTGGGCGATCCCTTAGAGATAGGGTGAGAAGCTTGGTCACTCAGGAGGAGCTCAGAGTAGAGCCGCTGCTCCACATCGAGAGGGGCCAGGTGAGGTGGCTCGGGCATTTTTTCCGGATGCCTCCTGGATGCCTTCCCAATGTAGTGATCTACATTGTCTTCAGATTTTTGTTCAGGAATAGAATCTGATCATTGTTCTCTGGGAGAAGTGCACTTCTCTGAGTAGTGATGATATCTCCGGCGGTGGAAAAGACCCTCTCTGAGGAAACACTAGTGGCAGAGACACAGAGGTACCTTTAAGCAAATTGTGACAAGAGTGGATACTGATACTGGTGCTCCTTCCACCAGACCAGTGGATCTTCTTTCACTTCCAGGAAATCTTGTAGTGGCCTCCCTGTCGCGGGTCATCTGCTCCTTGGCCTTGTCCTCTTGGGTATTAAACTTTTATACTTTGAACAATGCATTATTTAGGCCTATGCTTACTTATGCCAAGAGATGGCGGATAGGGTACAAGGCCAATGTTAAACCTAGCAGTACCATCACTGCCTTACCTCTGATGGCTGCATGCTCAGTCTTGCAGCCATGACTGAGTGGCTGAATCAGTCCATCATAAACTTCCTGTCTTTCATTTTCAGTCAGGAAGAGAATACTTTTGAATATTGGATCCATCGCTGAACATGCATGCAGAGTTGCCTTGAGGTCAATGTACCTCTTCTGAAGATCCCCAGCCATGGCAGCCTTCATCTCTTTTATGACTGCAGATTCACCTTCGATCGGTTTCAGTCTGACTCAGTCAGTGTGCACAGATCCTTCTCAGTCTTCCAGACTTCACTCGAAAGCAGGGCAGCGCAGATGGCCGGTTGTTGCTCCAGGAATCTTTCCAACATGTCATGCGCACTATTCCACCTGTAGTTAAATAAAAGAAATATACTTTATTTACAGACCTATAGCGCCCTTCACACTTCACAGCATGGATGCACAGAATGCTGCTTTACATAAATGACAAAACAAATTAGTAATAAAAAAGAAAATAAACTATTGAAAAGTAACCACACACTTACCTGGTAACCACATCCGTCATCAGCTTGTTCTCTGGTAGTCGTAGAAGCCTCTGTTTCTCTTTCAGCATGGGGTTGGCTGCGGTGCTCCGTCTGAAGAAATTCACAATGCATCTCACCCTTTCCAGCAGGCGTGCGACTGCTGTGATTTTGAGGGCACGGTGTGCAGCCAGATTTAGTGTGTGAGCATAGCATTTGACATGAAGTTTGAATGCTGCCTTCTCAGCTGTGATTGTCATATTTTACGCATTGTCAGTGACTATTACTGGATCCTTTTCTGTGATTCCCCACTCAGCGAGGGCCTTACTCAGATGTTCTGCCAGGTTGTGTCCGGTGTGGCTCTCGGGCATGTCCCTGGTTTGTAAAACATACGTAACGAGCTCCCATTCCTCATTGATAAAGTGGGCCGTGATGGTCACATATGCTTCAGTTGTGCGCAAGGTCCAGCCAACGCACGTCACGGCAACTCTCAACTTGTCTGAGCGTACAGCCTGGAAATGCAATCCTTGGTGAGGTGTTTGCGGTTTGGAATAGGATAGCGGGGCTCCATCGCGTTCACCATGCACCTAAAGCCGGCGTTTTCCACCACCAAATACGGTCTCAAATCCTGACAAATAAAGTAGGCAATGGGCTCTGTAATTTTCTGCAACCTTGGTGAAGCAGATGGAAACTTGTGGGAACAACCGCCATCGATGTTCAGCATGGTTTGTTTTGGGTTACACTGCCGCAGCTTCTTGGGGTCCTCCGTTTGCATTACCTTGTCCGGGTGGTGACGTTTTAGGTGGGCTCGTAGGTTGGTGGTATTTCTAGAGTATTTCACGTTTGTGTCACACAGCTTGCAAACCGCGATGCTTTTGTCTAAGTCGTCAATTCAATTCAATTCAAATTTATTTGTATAGCGCTTTTCACAATACATATTGTTTCAAAGCAGCTTTACAGAAAGTGCATTTCAGAAATGTACATAGAAAAATACAGTTAGTTAATCATGCATTAATTTAGGGCATAAACATATCGCCAGCGTCGAGTCGAGTGACTGAAACTTTTCATAGATGTCATTTTCTTGCAAGAAAGAGCCCAGTTGAGCGGACACAACTTTTTCTAGTATTTTAGACATAAATGGTGGTTTTGAAATGGGTCTATAATTTGCTAGATTATTATGATCTAATTGTGGTTTCTTAATAAGAGGTTTTATAACTGCCAGCTTGAATATTCTTGGAACATGACCTAAAGATAAAGACGAGTTAATAATATTGAGAAGAGGCTCTTCCACTACAGGTAACACTTCTTTCAGTAGTTTAGTTGGTATTGGATCTAATAAACATGTTGTTGGTTTAGATGCAATGATAAGTTTATTTAGCTCATCCTGTCCTATAGTTGTAAAGCGCTGTAATTTTTCTTGAGGGGCGATAATTGAGGCTGAATCATAAGACACCATTAAAGATTGTACATTTACAATTGTGTTTCTGATGCTTTCTATTTTCTCAGTGAAGAAATTCATGAAATCATTACTACTAAACTGTAACGGAATATTTTGCTCAGGTGACGTCTGTTTATTTGTTAGTCTAGCCACGGAGTTAAATAAAAACCTTGGATTATTTTGGTTATTTTCTATTTGTTTGCAGAGATGCTCAGCCCTGGCTGCTTTTAGTGCCTTTTTATAACGTGACATACTGTCTTTCCACGCGATTCTAAAGACCTCTAAATTAGTTTGTTTCCATTTACGCTCTAAATTACGAGTTTCTCTCTTGATAACATGCGTAGTATTGTTATACCATGGTGCTTTAGTTTTCTCTCTAACCTTTCTTAATCTAATTGGTGCAGCAATCTTTAATGTACTAGATAAAATGGTGCTCATAGTGCTAGTCATTTCCTCTAGTTCATCTGTTTGTTTGGGTTCACTAATCAGCTGAGTTAGATCAGGTAAGCTATTTGAGAATCTATCTATAGTAGTTGGAAGGATTGTTCTGCCTGGTCGATAACGCGGCGCAACGTGACAAATTTCAGCAGTACGTAGTATGCAAGTGACCATGTAATGATCAGTGACTTCATCACTTTGCGGTATAATATCTATATCGGTTGGATTGGTTCCATGTGATATAATTAAATCTAGCGTATGATTAAGACGATGAGTGGGACAAGTGACATTTTGCTTGACCCCAAAGGAGTTTAATAAATCTGTAAACGCAGCCCCTAACGCATCATTTGTGTTATCAACGTGTATGTTAAATCTCCAACAATTAATTATTTTTTTGACATTGACCAATAGATCTGAGAGAAAGTCTGCAAACTCTTTTAGGAAATCAGTGTAAGGCCCAGGCGGTCTATATACGGTAGCCAAGGCTAGAGATAATAGGGATTTCTTTCTTACATCTAAGAGAGTAACATTTAGCACAATTACTTCAAACGAATTAAACCTTTGACCTGTTTTCTGAGTAACATTAAGAATATCTCTATAGATTGTTGCAACACCGCCGCCACGACCAATCAGACTGGGCTCATGCTTATAACAGTATCCTGGAGGAGTAGAATCATTAAGACCGAAATAATCATTAGGTTTAAGCTAGGTTTCAGTAAGGCAAAGTACATCGAAACTATTATCTGTGACCATTTCATTTACAATAACCGCCTTAGGTGTGAGTGATCTAATGTTAAGAAGACCTAGCTTTATAAATTGTTTTTGTTCACTAATATTGAGATTTTCTGGTTTAATCACAATTAGATTTTTCCTGGATCCTACAGTAGATTTAATGTTTGACCTCACTAAACGAGGAATAGACACAGTTTCAATATAATGTTCTACATTGGTACTTATATCAATTAAGTTTGGACAGCAAAGATTGTGATTTGGACTTTGACTTACTAGTCATATGGTGTGTAACATCTTGGAGATGTTGTCCGACAGAAGAGCCGCTCCGATTCTGCTGGGGTGAAGGCCATCAGCACGGAAGAGCCTAGGTCGCTCCCAGAACAGAGGAGAGGAGAGGTCCTAGCTCTGGTCCTAGCTCGCGTCTTCCGCTGTGGAATCACCCAGGGTCCATGGTGTTGTGTCGGTGCCGGAGTGAACGAAACCAGGGATGATCTCATCCTGGCTGCTCGGGTCTTGTGCAGAGAAACACACGGAGTAGACGAGGTCGGAGTCAAAAGGTTACTAACCACTGACTTGTGAACATCGGCTCGTGATGTTTCAAGCACGGATTGCCGATCTCGCAGCTCGGCCTGCCTCTCTAGTAGGTCGCGGATCTGCTTCTCCACCGACTCAAGCTCTAACTGCACAGCATGTAGCTCGAAGGTGTCCTCACCTGCACTCAAAGGTAACGTTAGACACACATCCGTTATATTCGCCATTATAGCAGATGTGCTATAATGGCGAATTATAGCTTTCAGTGATGCGAGTGTAGATAGGCGCGACCACGCGTGCAATGCTAGCGGGCTTAGGCTAGTAGCGGAAGTTCGGAAGGTTGGATATAAGTGATATCAAAGCGATCCGATTGTTTTTTAAAGAGAATAGTATTCCAGATATGTTCACACGCTATAAAAATGTAAATGTTCGTTTGTAAAAGAGTGTAAAGAAGAAAATCACGGTTTCTGAATTAATTCGACGGAGCTCCAAACACAACAACAACGCACTCAGTCGCGATGCATGCGCATTCGTCACTTTCCTTCTTCTTTTTAAACCCAAAGTGCTACCACACATCTGCTTTTAAGCATGATGGTGCTGGATTTATATTTGCCCCCATTTTCTTGAATCTCTGGGAAAAAAAATATAGATTTATATTGCAGAATCGATCAAATTGCTCAGCCTTACTGGAGGGACTATGTCTCCCAGTTGGCCTGGGATCGCCTCTGTGTTCGGTCGCCTCTGTTAAGTCTTCGTCGTCGGTAAGGAACCTGGGTGTGCTCTTTGATACCAATCTTTCATTTGAAAGTCACGTGTCTAGTATCTGTAAAACTGCATTTTTCCATCTTAAAAATAAATCTAAATTACGACATATGCTCTCATTGACAAATGCGGAACAATTAGTTCATGCGTTCATGACCTCAAGGCTAGATTATTGTAATGCTCTACAGGGTGGTTGCCCTGCACGCTTAATAAACAAACTACAGCTAGTTCAAAATGCAGCAGCTCGAGTTCTTACCAGAACCAGGAAGTATGACCATATTAGCCCGGTTCTGTCAACACTGCATTGGCTCCCTATTAAACATCACATCAATTTTAAAATATTGCTGATTACTTACAAAGCACTAAATGGTTTAGCCCCGCTGTACTTGAGCGAGCTCTTAACGCATTATAGTCCTTCACGTCTATTGCGATCTCAAAATTCCGGCCAGTTAATAATACCTAGAATATCAAAATCGACTGCTGGCGGTAGATCCTTTTCCTATTTAGCACCAAAACTTTGGAACAGTCTTCCTAACATTGTCTGGGAAGCAGACACACTCTGTCAGTTCAAAGCCAGATTAACCCTTGTATGGTGTTCGGGTCTGTTGGACCCCCTTTCATTTTTTATCAAAAGAAAAATTATACATCCATCCATCCATCCATCTTCTTCCACTTATCCGGGGCCGGGTCGCAGGGGCAGCAGTCTAAGCAGGGATGCCCAGACTTCCCTCTCCCTAGACACTTCCTCCAGCTCTTCCGGGGGGACTCCGAGGCGTTTCCAGGCCAGCCGGGAGACATAGTCCCTCCAGCGTGTCCTAGGTCTTCCCCGGGGTCTCCTCCCGGTGGGACATGCCTGGAACACCTTCCCTGGAAGGCGTCCAGGAGGCATCCGGAAAAGATGTCCGAGCCACCTCAGCTGGCCCCTCTCGATGTGGAGGAGCAGCGGCTCTACTCTGAGCTCCTCCCGAGTGACCGAGCTTCTCACCCTATCTCTAAGGCATCGCCCAGCCACCCTGCGGAGAAAGCTCATTTCTGCCGCCTGTATCCGGGATCTTGTCCTGTCGGTCATGACCCAAAGCTCATGACCATAGGTGAGAGTAGGAACGTAGATTGACCGGTAAATCGAGAGCTTCGCCTTGCGGCTCAGCTCCTTCTTCACCACGACAGACCGGTACAGCGATTGCATTCTTGCAGAAGCTGCACCGATCCGTCTGTCAATCTCCCGTTCCATCCTTCCCTCACTCGTGAACAAGACCCCAAGATACTTGAACTCCTCCACTTGAGGCAGGAACTCTCCACCAACCTGAAGTGGGCAAGCCACCCTTTTCCGACTGAGGACCATGGCCTCGGATTTGGAGGTGCCAATTCTCATCCCAGCCGCTTCACACTTGGCTGCAAACCGTCCCAGTGCATGCTGAAGGTCCTGGTCTGATGGGGCCAGCACGACAACATCATCCGCAAAGAGCAGAGATGAAATCATGTGGTCCCCAAACCTGACCCCCTCCGGCCCCTGGCTGCGCCTAGAAATTCTGTCCATAAAAATTATGAACAGAACTGGCGACAAAGGGCAGCCCTGCCGGAGTCCAACATGCACTGGGAACAAGTCTGAATTACTGCCAGCAATGCGAATCAAGCTCCTGCTACTGTCGTACAGGGACCGGACAGCCCTTAGCAAAGGACCCCGGACCCCATACTCCCGGAGCACCCTCCACAAGATGCCGCGAGGGACACAATCGAATGCCTTCTCCAAATCCACAAAGCACATGTGGATTGGTTGGGCAAACTCCCATGAACCCTCCAGCACCCTGTAGAGGGTATAGAGCTGATCCAGTGTTCCATGACCGGGACGAAAACCACACTGTTCCTCCTGAATCTGAGGTTCTACTATCGGCCGGATTCTCCTCTCCAGTACCCTGGCATAGACTTTCCCGGGGAGGCTGAGAAGTGTGATTCCCCCTATAGTTGGAGCACACCCTCCGGTCCCCCTTCTTAAAAAGAGGGACCACCACCCCGGTCTGCCAGTCCAAAGGTACTGTTCCCGACCGCCACGCAATGCTGCAGAGGCGTGTCAGCCAAGACAGCCCCACAACATCCAGAGACTTGAGGTACTCAGGGCGGATCTCATCCACCCCCGGTGCCTTGCCACAGAGGAGTTTCTTGACTACCTCGGTGACTTCAGCTTGGGTGATGGACGAGTCTGCCTCCAAGCCCTCAGCCTCTGCTTCCTCAATGGAAGACGTGACGGCGGGATTGAGGAGATCCTCGAAGTATTCCTTCCACCGTCCGGTGATATCCCCAGTCGAGGTCAACAGCTGCCCACCTCCACTGTAAACAGCGTTGGTAGGGCACTGCTTCCCCCTCCTGAGGCGCAGGACGGTTTGCCAGAATCTCTTCGAGGCCGACCGATAATCCTTCTCCATGGCCTCACCGAACTCCTCCCAGGCCCGAGTTTTTGCCTCCACAACCACCCGGGCTGCAGTCCGCTTGGCCCGTCGGTACCCGTCAGCTGCCTCAGGAGTCCCACAAGCCAGCCAGGCCCGATAGGACTCCTTCTTCAGCTTGACGGCATCCCTTACTTCCGGTGTCCACCACCGGGCCCGGGGATTTCCGCCTCGACATGCACCGGAGACCTTACGGCCACAGCTCCGAGTGGCCGCGTTGACAATGGAGGTGGAGAACATGGTCCACTCGGACTCAATATCTCCAGACTCCCTCGGGATCTGGTCGAAGCTCTGTCGGAGGTGGGAGTTGAAGATCTCTCTGACAGGGGATTCGGCCAAACGTTCCCAACAGACCCTCACAGTACGTTTGGGTCTGCCGAGTCTGTCCAGCTTCCTCCCCCGCCATCGGATCCAACTCACCACCAGGTGGTGATCAGTTGACAGCTCCGCCCCTCTCTTCACCCGAGTGTCCAAGACATACGGCCGGAGTTCAGATGAAACAACCACAAAGTCGATCATCGACCTCCGGCCTAGGGTGTCCTGGTGCCATGTGCACTGATGGACACCCTTATGCTTGAACATGGTGTTCGTTATGGACAAGCTGTAACTAGCACAGAAGTTCAATACAGAACACCACTCGGGTTCAGATCAGGGGGGCCGTTCCTCCCAATCACGCCCCTCCAGGTGTCACTGTCGTTGCCCACGTGGGCATTGAAGTCTCCCAGTAGAACGATGGAGTCCCCAGTCGGAGCACTTTCCAGCACCCCTCCCAGAGACTCCAAGAAGGCCGGGTACTCTGCACTGCCGTTTGGCCCGTAGGCACAAACGACAGTGAGAGACCTATCCCTGACCCGAAGGCGCAGGGAAGCGACCCTCTCGTTCACCGGGGTGAACTCCAACACATGGCGGCTGAGCTGGGGGGCTATAAGCAAACCCACACCAGCCTGCCACCTTTCACCATGGGCAACTCCAGAGTGGTGAAGAGTCCATCCTCTCTCGAGGAGTGTGGTTCCAGAGCCCAAGCTGTGCGTAGAAGTGATCCGACTATCTCTAGTCGGAATCTCTGAACCTCACGCACAATCTCAGGCTCCTTCCCCGCCAGAGAGGTAACATTCCATGTCCCTAGAGCTAGATTCCGTGTCCAGGGATCGGGTTGTCTAGGCCCCCGCCTTTGACTGCCGCCCGATCCACTTAGCACCGGCCCCTTGCGGTCCCTCCTGCAGGTGGTGGGTCCACTGGAGGGTGGCCCCACGTCACTCCTTCGGGCTGAGCCCGGCCGGACCCCATGGGGGGAGGCCCGACCACCAGGCGCTCGCATACGAGCCCCAACCCCGGGCCTGGCTCCAGGGTGGGGCCCCGGCTGCGCCATGCCGGGCGACGTCACGGTCCTCGGATTTATAGTCATCATAAAGGGTTTTGAACCGCTCTTAGTCTGACCCGTCACCTAGGACCTGTTTGCCTTGGGAGACCCTACCAGGGGCATATAGCCCCCGACAACATAGCTCCTAGGGTCGTTCGGGTACTCAAACCCCTCAACCATGGTAAGGTGGCAGTTCAAGGAGGGGCTATGATAAAATGATACAATAAATTATTTTTTCAAACTGAGACTCATTGGCCTTGGCTCATTTTCTGTGAGGAATATATATCAGAACACATTTTCAATAAAAACACACTGTACACCCCCCTACACATTTATATTACACACAGGATGTTCGGGTCCACTGGACTCGGGGCTAATAAAAGTGTGGAAATTGTAGGTCCTGTGTACCTTTACTCTGTCCTCCTCCTGTCAGTGCCTGCTGTTAGTGTGTGTATGTTCTTGTATATGGTTTATGAGGACACAAATGTGTATAATGACATGGGTGTTACAACGTAAACATGGATTATGACGACATCTGTGTCCTCATACTAAAACATACTAAATGGTGTTTTTTGAAATTCAAAAAATGGCAAAAGTTTACTGTGATTGGTAGGTTTAGGGGTAGGGTTAGTGTAGGGGGATAGATTATCCAGTTTGTACATTAGAAAAACCATTATGCCTATGGAGAGCGACCGTACACCACATATCCAAGTAAGTGTGTGTGTGTGCATGTGTATGTGTGTGTGTGGGTGTGGGTGTATGTGTGTGTGTGTGGGTGTGGGTGTGTGTTTTGTGGGTGTGTGTATGTGTGTGCATGAGTGTGTGTGTGTGCATGTGAGAGAGAGAGAGATTGTGTGTAAGTGTGAAAGAGTAAAAGAGTGAGTTTTGTGTTTCTACTCCTGCCATTCCCACATGAGGTTGCAATTCTTAAATGTGATCTAACAAAGGTAAAGAGAAAATATTAACAATATATGCTGTTTATATTGCTTGTAATTGGGATGAAGTAAACATCTGTTGAGTATTTTAACATAACATTTTTGATTGTGTTGAATTAAAAACCCAAAAATGCAGCGGGTCCACCAGACCCACGAACACTGGCTGAGTAACAAAAATATGAACACCACGCAAGGGTTAAAGACACATCTCTTTGACCTAGCATTCACATAATTACATTATAGACTTCTATAATTCAATGTTAGGCTGCATTGATTAGGTCAGCTGGAACCGGGAACACTTCCCATAAATCCTGATGTACTCGTTACATCATAAGAAGAATGGCATCTACTCTAATTTTAGTGTCTGTGTTTATCCAGAGGTTTTCCCGCAGCCTGCCGGATCCAGGCCGTATCCAGATCTGACGAATGACCTTTGCCTGGACCCGATGACAACACAGTGCTGAAGTGCTAATTAGTGTCTCCCTATGGAGGATCCCGTTACCACTCTACAGATAAGGCGTTGTCGGGAAAATTCGTTTCGCGTTCCTACCCCGAAGTGACCAAATAAAATAAAATTATTTATCAAAATTTATAAAGAGAAGACAAGTACTTTGTTTAGGCTTGGTTTGTAGGGAATTCCAAACCTGCGCACATATATTAAAACGCACATAACTATAGAACCCATTCTTAATGCACATGTGACCACCATCAGCGTTTCTCACAGGTTCGCGTTTAAAGTCTGTGTAGAGACAATGGTGTCACCTTAGCGGCCCCTAATTTAATAACAAAGGATCGTTGCGACGGAAGCAAATCAATCAAAACTAACTTTAGCTGGATAACTTTATTAAAGAACCGCTATAAAGCCAAAACAATCTCTGTTACCTTAAAGGAGAACTCCGGTCAATTTTAACATTGAGCTCATTTTTTTGTACATTTGGAGTGCTGTCAATATGAGAACAACGACAAAAATCGGTGTTGCCTACACCGAGTTATTCTATTTTTAAAATTTGCACCCTGTTGACTTCAATGGGGCAAGTACTAAACCTGCTTTTAGCCTCTTAACATCCTTGATGTGTCATTACAAGTGCACAGAAAATGTGAGTGATTCCTTCTGAGTGAACACGAGTGAGTCTGACTGCAGTAGATGTGAAAGAAATGTATAAAAATTATGTTATTTAAGCCAGCGCAAATACCTTTGTTTACATCCTGTTTTTCGGTTGAAGTCCAAAGTAGTCGATTGCAGAGTTCACACGCATAGGTTTAATACCTATGATCACGCGCGTGAACTCGGCAATCGACTACTTTGGACTTCAACCGAAAAACAGGATGTAAACAAAGGTATTTGCGCTGGCTTAAATAACATCATTTTTATACATATCTTTCACATCTACTGCAGTCAGACTCACTCGTGTTCACTCAGAAGGAATCACTCACATTTTCTGTGCACTTGTAATGACACATCAAGGATGTTAAGAGGCTAAAAGCAGGTTTAGTACTTGCCCCATTGAAGTCAACAGGGTGCAAATTTTAAAAATAGAATAACTCGGTGTAGGCAACACCGATTTTTGTCGTTGTTCTCTGTATTGACAGCACTCCAAATGTACAAAAAAATGAGCTCAATGTTAAAATTGACCGGAGTTCTCCTTTAAATTATATGCTGCTTATATGTAAAGCTGCTTTGAAACAATCTACATTTTTAAAAGCGCTATATAAATGAAGATGACTTGACTTGACTTGACTTGTTCCCCCGGCAGAGCTGGAGGAAGTGTCTAGGGAGAGGGAAGTCTGGGCATCCCTGCTTAGACTGCTGACCCCGCAACCTGGCCCCGGATAAGCGGAAGAAGATGGCTGTGATTCAGTAAAAAAAAAATGCACACTTTTTTTTCCCTCTTGCCACAACAACGCTTTAATTTTTTACATGCATGCAGATTATGTTAAAATGACCTCAGATGACCTCAGGTTAAGTTGTGTCAAAAGAGAGGCCCACTGTCTTAGACTTTGAAAACCCCTAGTTTAGATTAATCGATAAATCGATAAATCAGTCGATAGATTAATCGATACAAAAGTATTCATAAGTGTTAGCCCTATAGCACAGGTTCTCTCAACCTTTTGCAACTCATGGCCCACCAATGACTGTTTAAAAACATTCTGAGGATCACCTTTCCCAATATAATGAACACACAATAACAGAAAATTCAAAAAGTATATAGATAAAAACGGTCCTTCTATAAAAAAAGACTTGGCAGATTTACTCAGTAACCATGCATTAACAGGGCAGATCAGACCAATGACTGGGTCAGACACACAAGGGGAACACTCTTTTAACAAATTAGCCTAATTAATAATACATCCCAAAATCCCAAGTGATTGTTTTTCTGTTATTGATGTTTTATCCATGTCTTATTGTGAGGAATTACAATATTTTCTTTCAGTAGAGTAATTTTACAGGCTTTTATCATGTATCCTGACTCAAATAATGTGTTTCTAACAGCAAACACTCAGAATAAAGTGAGATGATCTGCTGATGACCCTGAATGGCTTGTTGAATGAGTGTTGATAGTCTGAGGCTCATCAATATTAACAGATCTGCTGAAAACACTCTTTATTTCATGACAATAGTTCCTGTTTTCACCTCATTTATTATGCTGATGTCTTCAGATCGCCTGTAAATTGACACTTAAAGCTGATTTCATTGGTGTCAGCAGACTGAGGGGATTTGTTGGCTACTATATGCTAGGGCTGCACGATATTGAAGAAAAATGCGATAACTCATTAAATAATGCAACATGCGATACGATAATGCTTACAGTGTGTGCAATTAAATTAAATTATCTATTATATAGCCTACATGCGCGTTTCACATTCTTTTTGTGACAAGAAAACATCCCTACAACTTCTGAGAGTGAGAGCAGCCCTACTATATGCAAGTTTATTTCTGTGTTTATGATTTTAACTGTTTTTCTTAACATTATTTATTCTTGGAAGAATTGAAATGATTTATATTCTTTTCTTTATTTCTAGATACCTGTATTTTTATAAAGAAGCAGAATAATGTTAGGATTAGCAATAAAAAGTATTAAAAATTATGAATTGGCATCAGTTACTGTACGATGAATAGATAGACAGACATGAATGCTTAGAAGTGTCATTTATTATAAAAACAAACTCAATAATTGATATTTTTGATTTTGGCAGATCAGCTCCTCCCACGCCGGAATACATCATAAGTGAAGCTCCTCCCACAGCAGTCACATCATCAGTGAAGCTCCTCCCTCTGTAATTACATCATCAGTGAAGCTCCGCCCACAGTAATTCAGCAATAAATGCTGTAAATTCCCATCAGCTGCAAGTGAAGACGAGCATCAGAGCATCAGGAAGAGCTGAAATCTGCAAAGACTGAGTTTATTAAAGAGGACAGTGAGAACATGAGTGATCCAGAACCCTGCAGAATGAAACACACTGAAGATCCTGAAGAACAAAGAGGTTGGTGTTTATTCTTCATTCATTCATGATGCTGAAGAACATTCATGTTAGAAACATTCAAGCACTTCATCACATTTAGATAAACAGTTCAACTATGAAACGGTACAGAATGTTCTGGGTTTTCTTCAACAAATGGTCAGTAAAGGGAGGTTTGAGATATTTTTTAATTGATTAAATTGATTTTAAATTGATTGTCAACATCAGATCAAGCTAAATGCTATTTTATCTGATTTATTTTACATTTATTTTATATCTGGTTCCCAATTTGCAACAACGTTACCAGAAGTTTAGTCATTTTCAACAGTTTACAATTATTATTTTTTTAGGAATAACTGAGACAATGGATTGAGATTATTTTCTTGTCTTCCCATCATGCAGTAGAAAGAGCCCAGATTATGACACTTCCCGTGTGTCACAGTTTTAAGAAATGCTGTTTTAAAAGTAGGAAAATCATGTCAGGAGTAACAGGGTTGAGTGAAACATGTAGGACACAGATAAAGCTAATAAAAAGTTAAAGCCAGTTAAAGTTATGGCCACTCTACACTTTGAGCTTGTGAAGTTTCTACAGACACTGCAACGGCCGTGAAATGACGTCACATTCTACGGCAGCTTTTTTACTAATGTAGCGTATCGCTCGGAAGCGGCAGCTCTATTTGATATGACATTGGGCGGAACAACAATTTATACCCACGCTCAATTCAGTTTATTATTTCCGACTACGCCACTTGGGGAATTTCGCCCCAAGAATTTAATATAACCTCTAAGCTAAGGCACACACAGATCCTAACCACAGTTGGAGTCAGAGACATAGGTGATTGAAAACATACATTTTATTAATTGTAAAAAAAAAGATAGTTCTTTTTTATAAAAGGTGTTGACCAGCAATCACTCTCTTCAATTTATTAAGTTCTAGAGTTGGCTGCAGAGGAACCTGGGCGTACCCAAGGGGCAGTCTCAAGATATCACCTCTATGAAGAGCACTCCATTCAGTGCACACACACCAGCACAGCACACACTCCACGACTCATGCCAGAGAAGACCACGACTACAGTGAAGACCCTACCACCTAATTGGTCACGCGTCTGCCCCCGGGTTCCCAGGCCCTGCCAACAAACAAAAGAAAAAAGACATTAAAGAGCAGTGTTATGCAAAACAAAATAACAACAAAATAATGAAAATTGTCATACAATTCCAGGGCGGAACCAACTCCTTGGTCCCGACCTGATCGTCACCAAACAAACCCAAAAATAACAAAGAAAGTCACATAAATACAGCAGTATAATTCAATCACAATAAATGAAAAAAAATATATAAATTTACTAATACAATAATTGGATTCGAAACAAAACACAGATTCAAAAGTACTCCGTCTTTGAAAATAATAGAATAAGTAAAGTAAAGAAATAAACGAGGAAAAGGAAACAACAAAAACTCAAAACATATCACGAAAACAGAGTCACCGTTCGCTGGAAACGGTTCACTTGAAATGGTTCACTCGAACAGCTCACTTAGAACGGTTCACTCAAGACGATTCAATCAGATGTTTCACTTGAGACGACTCGCTCGTGACAGAACAGCACACACCAAAAACTGAACAAAACAGAACCAAAACAGAACAGCAGCTGATGAGGCCCAGCACGGACCAAGCCTTATGACGAAGCACAGAGCCGATAATGCTCATTCAGAAAGTCGGTACCGTCCTTAGCGCATGCCTAAAAACAAACAGAAAGTGTTACACTGAGAGTTCTTCTCCCTTGGCTTACGCTCGAACAGTATACTTGCAACAAAGCATGCTGTCTCAGAATCACTATCCCCAAACTATGCGGTAGATGGAGCCGAAGGTCTCCGACAAACTCGTTGGCATGAAGCGCCGATAGATCGTACACTACGCATACAGATCAGTCAGATTACTCGCCTAATCAAAGCAAACCATAAACTTCATCTACAAACCACCGTCGCATACAAATACTTCTCTTACCTGTCTCAAGTGTCCACATTCAACTTTCCAAACAAGCACATAGACCCGCCAACAGCACCGCCAGTGGATAAACAGCTTCGGCAAATTTTACAAGCAGCACATTTTACGCTGACTCTAACAGAAAGCAGCAGGGCGCATGGATGACGTCACGGCCCCGGATAATGACGCATACCAAGGAACATATATATTATGTTATATATTTATATAGTTCTTGCTAAAGAAACAAGGGATTTGTGCCTACAATGTTTTAAATAATAATTGGAAGATAAATTGACCTCATTCACGGAAAGTTTCAAGGACATATAATCAATTTATAAAAAGGTATCAAATTATCTTAATATTTTATAACCGTTGTCTACTTTCTACTATTAAATCAGGGCTCACTTTCATGTCCTTTCACTTCATATTTCTCTCTTTTAAAATTTTTGATGTACTGAAAATTAAATTTAATAACTTTTTCTTTCTTGTCAGACCCGATGGAAGTGAAGGAGGACAGTGAAGAACTGAGTGAAGTGAAGGAGGAGAGTGAAGAACTGAGTGAAGTGAAGGAGGAGACTGAAGAACTGAGTGAAGTGAAGGAGGAGAGTGAAGAACTGAGTGAAGTGAAGGAGGAGAGTGAAGAACTGAGTGAAGTGAAGGAGGAGAGTGAAGAACTGAGTGAAGTGAAGGAGGAGAGAGAAGAACCGAGTGAAGTGGAGGAGGAGAGTGAAGAACTGAGTAAAGTGAAGGAGGAGAGTGAAGAACTGAGTGAAGTGAAGGAGGAGGGTGAAGAACTGATGGAAGTGGAGGAGGAACATCATGTCCAACCTGGAGAAAAACCTTTGAGTCGCTCAAAGACTAAAAAGACATTTTTAAAGAAAAGAAGAGCCAAGAAATCTTTCACCTGCACTCAGTGTGGAAAGAGTCTCACAACCAAACAAAGTCTTGAGCAACACATGAGGATCCACACTGGAGAGAAGCCGTTCACATGTGATCAATGTGGAAAGAGTTTCACATACAAAACTAATCTAGATGCGCATAGGAGAGTTCACACCGGAGAGAAGCCGTTCACATGTGATCAATGTGGAAAGAGTTTCACATACAAAACTAATCTAGATGCGCATAGGAGAGTTCACACTGGAGTGAAACCGTTCTCATGTGATCAATGTGGCAAAACATTTATTTGTGCATCAGACCTGAAGAGACACCTGACAGTTCATATGAAGGAGAAGCCACATTCATGTTCTGTGTGTGGAAAGGGTTTTTCATGGCTGCCAACTTTACATAGACATGAGAAAATACATGCTGGTGTGAGAGAGTACATGTGCTTTGAATGTGAGAAGACTTTTATTTCAGGGATAGATTTAAAACGGCACCAGACAATTCACACTGGAGAAAAACCTTACAAGTGTTCACACTGTGACAAGAGATTCAGTCAGTCAGCATGTCTGAAAAAACATGAGAGGATCCACACTGGAGAAAAACCTTACAAGTGTTCACACTGTGACAAGAGATTCAGTCAGTCATCAAATCTGAAAAAACATGAGAGGATCCACACTGGAGAGAAGCCGCACACGTGTGATCAATGTGGGAAGAGTTTCACTATTAAAAGTGACCTGAAGCTACACATGAAGATCCATGCAGTGGAGAAACCACATATGCAGTATTTAGTTTGATCAAACTCTCCAGCTGTGTTCCTGTAACTCTTCTTCTCGTCTCTCTCTGCTGTGATCATGAAATACCTCAGTATGATGATAATCAACAGAAGAAGACAAACCAGCCCGAGACTCACGGTTATTAAAACCATCACCACACAGCAGCTATAAATGGAGATCACTGTTGCCAGACGTACTATAATTATCGTTTTTGTACGATAATTTTGACCTCTGTTCAATTTACGATCAATAATGGAAAAAAATCCCATAATGTACGTTAATTTCAGAATTGTGTGACACTTCAAATGATGGTGGTTGTAATCATTGGGCTTCTATACTCATTGATCTAGCTGTGGATTCTACGTGTACCGTGAGAAGAACCTGAACGTGGTGATACGCATGTCTTTCATCTCAACTCACGTTATGTCTTCTCGGCCAATCATCGTGGAGAATGACTCTCTCATGAGCACAAGTTAATGTTCTTTTTGTACAACCCCAAATCAGAAAAAGTTGGGACACTGTAGAAATTGTGAATAAAAACAGAATGCAATGATGTGGAAGTTTCAAATTTCAATATTTTATTCAGAATACAACATAGATTTACATTTACATTTATTCATTTAGCAGACGCTTTTATCCAAAGCGACTTACAAATGAGAACAATAGAAGCAGTTAAACTAGCAGTAAGACAACAAAATGCAAGTGCTATGACCCTTCTCAGTTTAATTCAACGCAATTTTTTTTTTTTTTTAAGTTATAGAACAGAATAGAATAGAGTAGTAGAGAGAAAGTGTTAGTATTACTGGATCAAGTGCTGTCGAAAAAGAAGTGTCTTCAGCCGTTTCTTAAAAGTGGCTATGGACTCAGCCACTCTGGTTGAGTTAGGCAGATCATTCCACCAGCAGGGAACAGTCATGGTAAAGGTCCGAGAAAGAGATTTTGTGCCTCTTTGAGATGGCACCACAAGACGCCGTTCACTTGCAGAGCGGAAGTTCCTGGAAGGCACATAAGTCTGAAGTAAAGAGTTAAAGTAAAAGGGAGCAGAACCAGTGGTTGTTCTTTAGGCAAACGTCAGTGACTTGAAATTGATGCGAGCGGCAACTGGCAACCAGTGCAATTTTGTGAGGAGAGGAGTGACGTGTGCCCTTTTCGGCTCGTTAAAGACCACTCTAGCTGCGGCGTTCTGGATCAGTTGCAGAGGTTTGACTGTGCAAGCTGGAAGACCAGCCAGGAGAGAGTTACAATAGTCAAGTCTGGATAAAACAAGCGCTTGCACAAGGAGTTGAGTAGCATGTTCTGATAGGAAGGGTCTGATCCTCCTAATGTTGTACAAGGCAAATCTACATGACCGGGCAGTTCTTGCAATGTGGTCTGTGAAGTTCAATTGATCATCAATTACCACACCAAGGTTCCTGGCTGATCTAGATGGAGTTATGGATGACGAGTCTAGCTGAATGGTAAAGTTGTGGTGAAGTGTTGGATTGGCCGGGACCACGAGTAGCTCTGTCTTCGCAAGGTTTAGTTGAAGGTGGTGGTCCTTCATCCAGCCAGAAATGTCTGTCAGGCAGGCTGAGATGCGAGCAGCTACCGTCGGATCGTCGGGCTGGAATGAGAGGTAGAGTTGTGTGTCATCAGCGTAGCAGTGATAGGAAAAACCATGTTTCTGAATCACAGATCCTAGTGATGTCATGTAGATGGAGAAGAGAAGTGGTCCAAGCACTGAGCCCTGAGGCACTCCAGTAGCTAGATGTTGTGTCTTAGACACCTCACCCCTCCACGAAACCCTAAAGGACCTACCTGAGAGGTAAGACTTGAACCATTGGAGTGTGGTTCCCGAGATGCCCTTCGTCTTTAGGATTGACAGGAGGATCTGGTGGTTAACTGTGTCAAAGGCAGCAGACAGATCCAGCAGGATGAGAACTGAGGATTTGGAGGCTGCTCTTGCCAGTCTCAGAGCTTCAATTACTGAGAGCAGGGCAGTCTCAGTTGAGTAGATGACAGTAGATGACATATCAAATGTTTAAACTGAGAAAATGTATCATTTTAAGGGAAAAATAAGTTGATTTTACATTTCATGGCATCAACTCATCTCAAAAAAGTTGGGACAATGCCATGTTTACCACTGTGTGGCATCCCCTCTTCTTTTTATAACAGTCTGCAAACGTCTGGGGACTGAGGAGACAAGTTGCTCAAGTTTAGGAATAGGAATGTTGTTCCAAAACGCCTGCGCTTCTGGATCCTGTTTAGATATGGCTTCTTTTTTGACCCATAGAGTTTTACCCGGCAACGGCGAATGGCACGGTGGATTGTGTTAACCGACAGTGTTTTCTGGAAGTATTCCTGAGCCCATGTTGTGATTTCCATTACAGTAGCATTCCTGTATGTGATGCAGTGCCGTCTAAGGACCCGAAGATCACAGGCATCCAGTATGGTTTTCCAGCCTTGACCCTTACGCACAGAGATTGTTCCGGATTCTCTGAATCTTCAGATGATATTATGCACTGTAGATGATGATAACTTCAAACTCTTTGCAATTTTTCTCTGAGAAACTCCTTTCTGATATTGCTCCACTATTTTTCGCCGCAGCATTGGGGGAATTGGTGATCCTCTGCCCATCTTGACTTCTGAGAGACACTGTCACTCTGAGAGGCTCTTTTTATACCCAATCATGTTTCCAAATTTTCCAAGTTGCAAATTGGTCCTCCAGCTGTTCCTTATATGTACATTTAACTTTTCCGGCCACTTATTGCTACCTGTCCCAACTTTTTTGGAATGTGTAGCTCTCATGAAATCCAAAATGAGCCAATATTTGGCATGACATTTCAAAATGTCTCACTTTCAACATTTGATATGTTTCTATATTCTATTGTGAATAAAATATAAGTTTATGAGATTTGTAAATTATTCCATTCCTTTTTTACTCACAATTTGTACAGTGTCCCAACTGATTTAGGCTTGTATATTGTATACAAAGTTGTGTATCATTAACATGTCATCTCTGTATGTTTTGCAAGAAGAAAAGAGTAAAGAGTTATTTCTGCCAACGGCCTCTTTTCTGAGTGACTTTTTATCATCCACTATTAAACTGAACAGAGTGATTATTGTCAGTGATTTCAACATTCACGTGGATGACGATGCCTGCAATATTGCTTCTGAATTTTTAAATATCACGGAATCTTTCAACTTTACTCAACACGTCACTGGTCCTACGCACAATAAGGGACATACGCTGGATCTAGTTCCCTTTCGAAGGTAACTTCGACAATACGTCATCGACGTTATGGGGAACGCCTCAGGCGTGACAGGTGTCTGAAATCAAATATCAACTCACAGCAATCATGCTGACCGGCAACAGCCGTGAATCATCAGCTTGAATGATGAGCGTGCGACCTGGATATATAAAAAGGGCGACCTTGAAACCATGACAATATCCTTTTCGTCTTCAGGGACTGTTTTGTCTGATTTAAACGTCTGCTTACAGAGAAAATGAAACGCACATCTAAGGCAAGTCCTAAAAATTTTGTGAAATGTGTTGACCCGTGCCCAAGATATTTGTCGCCGGGTGACACTCACGAGATGTGTGTGTACTGTTTGGGTGAAGAGCAAGCACAGGATGCTCTTGAGGGAGCGTCCTGTGCAAATTGTGAGCGTTTGCCTATGAGAACGCTCCGCTCTCGTCGGGCTCTCTTCTCGAGGGAAGAGAGTTCAGCATCTGGTCCTCGCGGATCGGGTCCCGCTCGTGCCGAGGCAGAGCGGCGACGCGCTTCATGGGGCTCCCAGATGGAGCTCGCTGACAGTCTTGAGAGGGGCGTTAAAGGAACTGTATGTAGGATTGTGGCCAAAACTGGTACTGCAATCACTTTAAAAATACTGTAGAGCGGTGTATCCCCTCCCCCTCCCCCCTGACTCGAGGTTGCCAGATAAGCTGCAGGATTCAGCAGAAACGTAGGCTGCTTCAATGAGCTTCCAATGGCAAGTGACAACGAGACGTACACAGTAATTTTTTTTTCTGTTAATTATGTTTATGCTTCATGTGAGATATTTTGATAAGTAACTATGTATTTAAAAAATGTACTAATTGTCATTAGTTAAATATAATCGTAAAGATTGCTGGGGCCATAATAGCTGAAGAGATAAGCGTTTTTGATTTGATATTTAATTTGATTTGATTTCTTTATTTTGAACATATAAATACAATTACAATTGAAAAAAATCTGAGAAAAAAAGGATAATAGTAAAACAAAGAAAAAAAACATATAAACAACAAAATAAAACTTCCTTATTTTTCAATACGAAAAAAAAAAAAAATCTCGATTTAAGTACTAAAGTTTTTGTCATAAGTAGGCTAACAAATAACCAAAACATTTGCCACAGCAATTATAACGCGGGACAAATTCAATATCACCAATGGCTATCACAGGGTTGTTTTCAGTCCCATTAGAAAATATTGTTAGAGTAACTAAATTACATTAGCAATGGTCATACAGGTCAACTTGCAGCATGTGTAACTTAGTCCACGATATACTGTACGAATTTTTTCTGAGGTAAAGTTAGGCTTCTGTCTCAATTACGTTTCAAATTGCCATAATGGGCGTGCTAATGTTGTTTTCATCAGCGTCTCAGCATAATGACAGAGAAACGGGCTCCTATAATGCATTGCAAATGTTAGGATACGTCCATGTGAGCTAATGTTACGTTACTTTGCACGAACATGCATAACTTTGTTCAACTGTCATGAATATATGAAATGTCCATTGACATCAAGTACAAGTTAGCCAAGCATAGATGAATCTTACCTGTCCTGGAGAAAATTAGCAACGTTGCGTCTGTGTTCAAATTCTTCTCCGTTTTCAGCCGTCTCCATCTTTCAAAAGCATCTCCTATACAAATTCTGGTTTTATTTCGGACTTTGTCACAACGAATTTCTGAATTATAACGAGGTCTTTTTGATTTAGTAACGTTAGACATTTTTATCCGACTAGAGTAGGTTAGAGCAAAGCTGGCAACCCGGATCCCGAAACACTACTGACTTTGTGATTGGTGGATAGGTGGAGGGCGGCGCGTCAGGCCAAAACACAAGATGACAACATCAACATCAGTTGAGGGCTGCAAGTCCACTTTTTAAATGACAATATCCTGGCCGTACTACTGTTGTCAGTGATATAAGTATTTGAAATGAACATGATTTCTTAATGTCTAGTGACACATCAGGGCCATTTTATGATTAATTGAAATATATTTCTTACATACAGCTCCTTTAACCTCTCGGACGCGTCATCGGCTGACGAGAGTAAGCTGCAGGTGGATGACGGAGACAATTCTCCTACTGATACTGCAGCGAGTGCTCTTCAGGCTGGGCAAGAGATGGCTGAGGAGGATGATTTAGATCCTCAACCTCGTCAGCCATCCTGCCCCGTGTACGCAGAGTTGGTGGAAGTTATGGAGCGCGCCACAGACAAACTTCAGTTGCCATGGCGGCGCGCTCAGGGAGAGATTGTTTGCGGTCGTTTGGACGATCGGTTTCTCCCTGAACATAGACCACCAGCTCAGCAGAGCCTTCCATTCCTTCCTGATCTCCATTCAGAGATCGAGAGGGCATGGAAGAAACCGTACTCTGCCCGTATTCATCGACATCAGCGGGGTAATTTCGCTGATGTTGAGGGGATCGGGGAGTATGGTTATGTGTCGATGCCGCCCATTGACGAGACGTTTGCGAACTATCTCGTATCTGGGCGGGTGTCGACACTAAAAGCTCCGACTCTGCCATCCAAGCCCCTTAAAGCCACGGCTCGCTTGAATGGCAGAGCGTACACGGCAGCAGGTCAGGCTGGTGCTGCCCTTCATACCATGGCAGTGCTCCAAGCCTACCAAGCTGACCTGCTGCAGAATCTCGACCAGGGGGCGGGGCTGTCCCCAGAGGCGGTCGCTGAGTTGCGCCGGACCACAGATTTGTCTCTCCGGGCCACTAAACAGACTGCTGCCGCGATCGCCGATCGATGGCGGTGATGGTGGCCACGGAGAGGCATCTGTGGCTCAACTTGGCTGATATCGGGGAGAAAGAAAAATCTCTTCTCCTTGATTCACCAGTTTCGCCTGCTAAACTTTTTGGCACCTCCGTTGAGGCGGTGGTTGGAAAGTTTAGGGAGGCGAAGGCGCGCTCAGCCACATTTAAGACCTGTATACCGCTGAGATCCGGGCCCCAGCCCAGGCAGGCTCTGGTAGACAGGACCAGAGGTCTAGTGTCGCCTCTCGTGCGCCCCCTCCATGGAGGAGTAGGACGCAGAGGAGGCGAGCCTCCCGCAAGAAGAGGGACTTAAGGGAGGTCATTCAGCACAAGCGCAGCAACGCTCAGCGGAAGTAGGGTTTGATCTCCCTGGAGGGCCTTTTCTACCAGCCCTCTCCCTCTTCTTGACTCCCCAGGCGTTTACGTTACACCAGCCCTGGGGATGGGCCGATGATGAGAACTATGTTCTGATGGCCCGCCGTAGCAACTGGTTGATGTGAGCGCCTCTTTTAGGCATGTAAAAGTGGTGGACCCCAGGTTCATTGAGAACTCTCTGGCAAAGTCTTCACTCCGCACGCCGCAGGTGAACTTATTGTTCCCTGTATAGACCTAGGGGGTCATTCTTAGAGGAGCAATTGAAAAAAAGGTAAAGTATTGGACTTCAGGGCCCTGAAGCCTTCCCCAGTTGGTGGCTAGAACGAATTAGGGAGAAGCTCAAAGAAGATTTGGCTTCCGTGCTGAGTATGTAATGGCCTTCCTGTCATAACATTTTATATGCGTGGTGGGCCACCGCTCATTTCTGTTTAGCCTCAGGGCTATTAGCCACCCAGGGGTAGAGAAGTTGGTCTTCCTAAAAAAAAAAAAAGGTTTTGCTTTAGGTTTAGACTGACGCTGGCGCTTCAGATAGATCTTCAGATAGATGTCCTGCCTATCGGTATGTGACATTAGTATCCTGAGTACTCGCTCCCCTGAACTCTGTAAGGTTTCAGTAGGTTGAGTGTTTCACAGCCTCTCAGTCAAGTAGGCTGTGGCTCCTCCGAGCCCTCAGGTAGATCTATGCTTGTAGGTCGGCCCTCACCCGGGCCGCCTCTGTAGCTGGCCTAGGCTATGCTAGGGATATTGGAGGCGTTTTGCTAAGTATTCATTCATTATGTGTTAGGCTTCCTCCCCTAGATTTCAGCCTCCTCCCTTAAATGGGAGTTGTTGGCCAAGGCCCGCCCCTTTCTCTGCATTCAGCGGTGATAGAGTAATGCAGGGTGGTAGCTGAGGTAGGATCAGTCTGGCAGGGTTAGGCCATCTTTCGCTCTGCGAAGTGACAGTTCGTCAGACCCTGCCGAACAGAGATATTTGGGCCTCTAGAGCTGGCTCCACTCAGCCCGTTGAGCTAATCGCTCGACCGATGGGTTGAAGTGGGTTGGCTTGCAATTTAGCCCCCCGCTCCCCTAGGCTGGGCGCAGGACAAATCCCTGTCACCCTTTGGAGCCACTTGCAGGCCCGCCTCCTGTCTAACATTTCAGGGGCATGTGGTTGTTACTCCCCGCTAAACTCAGGGTAGTTTTGAGTAGTCCATTCTCAGCTCTGTATTTTTCTACCTCACACCACGATGGCTCCGGTTGAGCAGGGAGTTCTAAACTACATTTCATTCCGGTTTTTGAACTCCGCTCCCTTGAAGCCAGAGCATTGCCATGAGCTGACGCCCATGCATTTAGTAGGTAGGCCCTTAATGGGGCCTCCACTATGTAGAGTGGTGTATGTTGTACTCCCCTGATATAAGGGTATTGCTTTTTGCTGAGTACACTGCCTTTGGCAATGTGATTAGGTACCAGGATGCTGTAAGCGCTGTAGTAACAGTTTTTCTGCCATGAAGGCTGCACAGTTAGGTAGTAGGCTCCAGCAGGCCTCCTTGACCGGGTAGCCCCCAAATAGGGCTCCTAGGCCAGCTAACCTTCGGTGGTTGGCCCTGGTAGTTCGGGCAGAAGGCTCACTGCCGAGTAGTAGGCCTTAACAGGACAAAACTTTTAGGAAAAGTTTTTTAATAGTATGGTTCCAACAGTGTTCGTTAAAGTAGCAGAATAGAATAGCAGCAGTCACATCCAGCTGATTAGACTGTTTCAGGTAGTAGGCCTCTTCAGGCCTCCCTGAAGATGGGCTCCCACATTTTGTGGTGGTCAGGTAGTAGGCTTTACTAGGCCTCCCTGAGGGTTAAATCCCACATACTGTGGTTACTAGGTGGCAGGCCCCACAGGCCTCCCTGAAGTTGAATTCCCGCTTTTTTGAACTATCAGGTAGTAGGCCTCATAAGGCCTCCCTGAAGGCAAAGCCCCAAAGACAGTCAACTGGACTGCCAGTCTGGCTCACTATCAGCTATGGTTTTCAGGTAGTAGGCCTCTCCAGGCCTCCCTGAAAGTAAGCTCCTTCATGTCATGGTTTTCAGGTAGTAGGCCTCACCAGGCCTCCCTGGAGTTGAGTTCCAACATACTTTGAGTTTCCACTTAAGGTGGTTTTCTGGTAACAGGTAGTAGGCCTCTCTAGGCCTCTCTGTAAGTGAACTCCCATGTACTGTGGTTATCAGGTAGTAGGCCTCACTAGGCCTCCCTTAAGTTGAGCTCCCACATACTGTGGTTGTCAGGTAGTAGGCCTCTCCAGGCCTCTCTGTAAGTGAACTCCCATGCACTGTGGTTATCAGGTAGTAGGCCTCACTAGGCCTCCCTGAAGTTGAGCTCCCACATACTGTGGTTGTCAGGTAGTAGGCCTCACCAGGCCTCCCTGGAGGGTTAGCTCCCACATACTGTGTGTTTCCACTTAGCATGGTTTTTCAGGTAGTAGGCCTCTCCAGGCCTCTCTGAAGGTGAGCTCCCACATACTGTGGTTGTCAGGTAGTAGGCCTCTTCAGGTCTCCCTGAGAGTAGTTTCACAGTGGTGCTGGGTTTTGTAAGCTAGTGGCCGCTTACTTTCAGTTTAGCAGTCCTTATCAGGCAGCTACCGAAGGTGAGCTTGCGCCCTGGCTCGACTCAAGTTTTTATTCTCTGCTACGGGTTCCCTCCTGGACCCTCTTTTCCTGCTACAGCCTGGTTGCCTACCAGGTAGATCTTATGCTCCCCTCTCTGAGGGTCAATATGAGTATGTGGTCTCCTGAGTCTGGTCAGTCGGTCGTAGGTCCCATTTAGATCAGTCCTTAGGCCCTCACACTACAACTTTAACATAGTAGGATGTCCTGTTACTTTATCCTCAACAGTAAAAGACCTGGGTGTTATACTAGACTGCAACCTGTCTTTTGAAAATCATATTTCATATGTTACAAGAACAGCCTTTTTCCACCTTAGAAACATTGCTAAGCTACGTAACATGCTATCAGTTACCTATAAAGTTCCGCATTAATTACAAGGTATTGCTACTGACTTATAAAGCCCTAAACGGCTTAGCTCCAGTCTATTTAACGGATCTTCTATCGCCCTATAATCCATCGCGCTCTTTAAGATCACTAAATTCGAGGCTTTTGGTCATACCTAGGATATCCAGATCCACCAAAGGAGGGAGAGCATTTTCACATTTAGCTCCAAAACTCTGGAATAGTCTTCCTAATACTGTTCGTTGCTCAGACTCGCTCTCCCAGTTTAAAACTAGATTAAAGACGCATCTCTTCAGCCAGGCATTCATATAATACTTTTAATCTTACAGTTAAATCCGACCTCTAGTTCATAAACGCCAGAGGAGAACTGGCCCCCCAAATGAGCCTGGGTTCTCCCAAGGTTTTTTTTTTTCTCCATTAGGTCACCTGATGGAGTTTTTTTCTGTTCCTTGCCACTGTTGCCTTTGGCTTGCTCAGTTGGGGATATTTGGGATATTTAATTTAATTAATCAATCAACAATACTATTGATCAGCATTACCAAACGTGGACGTTTTCCACTAGAAACAAGCATTGGAGTATAGGGGTGTAAATATTAATCGATTCGTATCGATGCATTGATTATACAGCCGATGATTCGATGCATCGATGCGTCCGCAAGAGTATCGATTAATGTGTTTATTTTGCCGCCTGTCTATTTTCATCATCCGCTCCGACATATGCGTACAACCTACTAAGCTGCGGGTGGCGCTAACCTCATTATTGTCTTTAGACTTCACACGCGTTACTTACGTTTCACAGTCTATCTATCTTCACACACGTTGTTGAGTCTGACTTTCAAGAGCGATGGATCCCTCAGAGCAAGCTGGCAATGACAGTGAAATGTTAGACACTCCAGTCGGAGTAGTGGTAAGAGTTGCCGTGCTGATTGCGCCCGTTTCACACATACTCCGTTTGCAATGTGTATGCGGTGCGTATTTTTTTCAGTATCCATGTTAACAGGTCAGAGCTTTCACACTGCACGCGGTTGCGGTCAGTTTATCTGTTCCAGGTGCGGTGTGTATACAGCAGTGCAGAGATCGTTTCCGCACCGAGTCTTTCTGCTGCGCTGCACGCGCTGAATTAAAGTGACAGCGCATGTTTCGTGGTCAAAATGAACACAGAGATTAATAGTATTTTATATAGTATAGTATAGTAATTTCACCATAAATGCGTTTAATTAAATAAGTTGTAGTAATCTCACCATAAATGTATTTAATTTAATTCTACTATTTTTCACAGTTATCTTTTTTGGGGGGGCACTGACGTTTGACAAATATTTTGACGCAGTGGCGACGTCATAGTCCAACACAGCAGAAATGCTATATAAAACTAAACACGTTTTTTATTATTATTATTAATTAGTATATGGCTTGGTTGAATTCTAATGTAGAATGAGGTGTGATATTTCTTGATATCAGACAGCTGCTAAGTATAACACACTGTTGCCACACGCGTTGCTATGGACGCAGGATTCTAACCGTAGAGACAGAACAGACTATTTTATTAAGCGGAAGCAATACAATCATTTTTAAATAAATAAACTCCTTTTTTAAATCAATATTTTGTGTCAAATTATTGATTTATTTTGTAGGTAGCCACACTGTTAGACTTTTCAAGGGTTTTTTACAGTAACTTACTGGCAACACTGTTGCCAGTCAGTTACTGTAATTAAGAGTTACAGTACCAAACCGTATTTCAGTTTTGTGTAATACAGTGCATTACTGTAAAAACGAAGCTGATCAGTACACTACTGTAATTATTTTTATTTGTACTAAATATAAATTAGATTTGATCGTTTTGATATATGATTCATTTTATTTTTTATCCTACATAAGTACTACTTTCATACAAACCAATTAGACAAAGTTATCACAAAATACCATTTTTTTATTTAAAACATTTCATATATATCACAAAATAAACATGCCAATGCTGGAAATGATTAGAGTTTAGAGACAACATTTTTTGTGTTAATTTGAACTCATTCATTGTGTTAATGATTTTAACAAAGTAAATATGTCAGAGAGGTTAGCACAAAGATGTGTAAACATGTTAAATTAACACATTATGTGCTGTACTTCACTGCAAACATTTTTGCAAACATACATAAAACCATAAACAAAACATTAACATTTGACTAAATGATGAGTCATTGGTTGTTTAGCTTATACAAGTATTATAATGAAATATCAACCATTACATTCATAAAACTGCAGAATATAAATACATTTTTAAGCATTCAAAAAGGAAATGTCCAACACAGGACAAAACACAGTTCTTTTCACAATACAAGACAGAAGAAGTAAGAAGAAGTAAAATAAGTATTTAAGTGTCTTAAAGTTTTTGAAAGAAGTCTCTTTGATGCTCAAGAAACATCTCTTATTATTATCAATGTCTGACTGTCTACAGCATAGGAGTAAAAGTCATCATCAAAATAATCTTTAAAAAGCCAACACAATGTTTTTGTCCACCTTTGTGAATAAATGAACTTCTCCAAAGATTGGTTCCTGTTCAGAACTTGATTGACAACATCAGAGTGTTCGCTGGTCTGCATGCGTGCCCACAAACACAAATGTACTCTGTCCTTCAGAGGAGATCCCGGTTCCAAAACTGTATGAGAGAGAGAGAGAGAGAGAGAGAGAGAGAGAGAGAGAGAGAGAGAGAGAGAGAGAGAGAATATTAGTGACACATTATTTTTAACCTCCTTTTTTGTTAATTTTTATTATTATTTTCATAAAAACTTAAGAATATATATTTGTAAACAGCTTTTGTCAATAAATTGCATACAAAAGAACTAAATTAAATTATGCCAAATTAAATTTTAATACTTACAAATCCTAAATTCTGTCCAAAAATGCTGAGATCCATAGAAAGAATGACTGAAATCGATGATTTTAGCCCATTTCAGCTTGTCTGCAGTGAAGGGGTCCCTGTTTGAGACAAATACACAGTAAGACACATGCAAGAAATCACTGTGTGTGATGATCGTTCTCCTTCCTACAGTAGTTAACCCACCTGTGCGCTGATATTAGGACCTTCCTAGTCAGGTGGGACTGCAATGAGAGTCTTCTGGCTAATAAAATATCAAAATAATGCAAAAATATAAACTTAAGTTGTTTAGAATGCTAGATTTGGTATGAATTAATTAGTGAGAGTTTTGACTGCAGTGCTTACCTGGATACATTTAATCTGGTGAGACTGAACAAAGACAATGGTCCATCTTCTATTTGGTTCATTTGCTGTGTAATAAAGTTAGACATAATGCAAAGGTCACTTATTTGATATAAAGTTAGCCAATTTTATAGAGATTTTATAAGATATTGTAAGCTACCTAGTCTGCACCAGTGGCTCAAAAGCAATTTTCACATAGCGTATGCTAATCATTTCAGCAAACTTATCTCAAAATATATCACAAATGGGCTGGCCTACCTCTGGAATCTTGCTAGAAGTCACTGGCGCGAATTGGCGCTTTGTTGCAGTTGCCTTTAAACACAAAAATGGAAGTAAATATTAAATTCCATAAAAAAAAAACCTATAATATGGTATAGTTTGCAAACTAATGCTAAAACTATAAAGGTTCTCATCAGTAGGCCAACATTAGGCTATAAACAGAATTTCACATTAGTTTAATCACATTTATTGTTAATGTAAACGTTGCTCGTTGGCATATTTTAACTCGACAATTCAATAATCTAACAAAGTGTGTAAAATGAAACGTTAGCTCAGTTTACCATAGTAAAGTTCGTTACAGCCATGTTGACGACGAGTAACGTTAGGCTAACGTTAACGTTATAACATAGGTTAAACTGGGCACAATCCTGTCAGCACACACAGAATGTTTTTTTTTTTTTTTTTTTTTTTTTTTACCTTGCTTGCTGATCTCTCTCTCTGTGAAGTAAATTCCGTCTCTTCCCCGGGCCAGACACGAACGTCGCGATCCAACAAAAGGCAGGTCCCCATTACCTACACTGGATGCTCTGACGCGACACGACAAATCAGACAGTGTAGTGATGTGCCGCGGCCGTTATATTTCTGACGTAGTCCGATACGAGTCCAAGCGCTCACGCTATTTCTGACAAGGGATAAACAGGTTTGCATTTAAAGGTCCGGTCGCTTCAATGTGTCCAATATAGACAGCCTCTGGCTATTATAGCGTTGTAGACACGCGGTGTAAGGCAAAAATTAGGAAATAAAAAGCACGATGGAATGGTGCCAGCCAGAGAGGCAGTTACGTCAAATAGAGTAGTATACAGCAAATTTAAAAAATACAGTAAGTCTGTATGTGGTGTTAGACATCACAGAAAATTCCCATGATGCAATGGAAATCACAGTTATTTACTGTAAAGAGAAATAGCAGTATAATACTGGGGGATTTAAAGTAATTCAGTAGAGTAGTTTTAGAGGCTTTTGTCATGTATCCTGACTCAAATAATGTGTTTCTAACAGCAAACACTCAGAATAAAGTGAGATGATCTGCTGATGACCCTGAATGGCTTGTTGAATGAGTGTTGATAGTCTGAGGCTCATCAATATTAACAGATCTGCTGAAAACACTCTTTATTTCATGACAATAGTTCCTGTTTTCACCTCATTTATTATGCTGATGTCTTCAGATCTCCTGTAAATTGACACTTAAAGCTCATTTCATTGGTGTCAGCAGACTGAGGGGATTTGTTGCCTACTATATGTATCTTTATTTCTGTGTTTATGATTTTAACTGTTTTTCTTAACATTTTTTTATATTAGGAATAATTTAAATTATTTATATTCTTTTCTTTATTTCTAGATACCTGTATTTTAATGAAGAAGCAGAATAATGTTAGGATTAGCAATACAAATAATTAAAAATAATTAATGAATTGGCATCAATTACTGTACGATGAATAGATAGACAGACATAAATGCTTAGAAGTGTCATTTATTATTAAAAAATACAATTATTATTATTTATTATTGATTTTTTTGGCAGATCAGCTCCTCCCAATGGAATACATCATCAGTGAAGCTCCTCCCACACTGGAATACATCATCAGTGAAGCTCCGCCCACAGTAATTCCCCAATAAATGCTGTAAATCCCCATCAGCTACAAGTGAAGAGGAGCATCAGAGCATCAGGAAGAGCTGAAATCTACAAAGACTGAGTTTATTAAAGAGGACAGTGAGAACATGAGTGATCCAGAACCCTGCAGAATGAAACACACTGAAGATCCTGAAGAGCAAAGAGGTTGGTGTTTATTCTTCATTCATTCATGATGCTGAAGAACATTCATGTTAGAAACATTCAAGCACTTCATCACATTTAGATAAACAGTTCAACTATGAAACAGTACAGAATGTTCTGGGTTTTTCTTCAACAAATGGTCAGTAAAGGGAGGTTTGAGACATTTTTATATTGATTGTCAACATCAGATCAAGCGAAAAACTATTTTATCTGTTTTATTTTACGTTTATTGTATATCTGACTATTTTAGGAATAGTCAGTAAACACCAAGTTACTGATAAAGTTGTATTTGTCAAATATCATACAAGTTATTCGTAGTTATAGAGATTCTTCTTACATTAACTTTGGTAACAGGGTTGATGAATACAGTCAATGCTAAAGTTTGTGTAAAAACTGAGACAATGAATTGAGATTATTTTCTTGTCTTCCCATCATGCAGTAGAAAGAGCCCAGATGATGTCACTTCCTGTGTGTCACAGTTTTAAAGGGATACTCCACCGTTTTTTTATATTAAACTATGTTATTCCCTTAACTAAGACCAGTGGCGGTTCTAGGATTTTTTTGTAACAGGGGCCATTAAGGGGCCACATGTTACATTCAGGGGCCAAATACAGGGTACATTCAAGCACACAAAATAATTTATTCAGTACGGTGCAAATACATTTCGGCAGTCATTCCTTTTTCAAACGCTCTAATAAAAAATTATGAGCCAGTAAATTTCTTAATGATTTTTTTTTCATTTATTTATACTGTGCATAAAGGACACAATGCACTTCTTTCTGAATTCCACCTTTTAAGTTTCATAATCATGTCGTCGCTTATAAACAGTAAATTATTGTTAATTGTTTGGGGGGTGGAATTGCATCTGTGATCGTTGTGAAGAATTCTCCGGTTGCTCTTCTCGTCGACGATTGATGGGTGGGAATCTCTAGGCACCTCACGATTCGATTAGATTACGATTCAGAGGGTAACGATTATCGATTATTAACTTTTTTTTTTTACTTGGTACTTTTAAAGCAAAGTATTTATGATGACCCATAACAAACTTACTTCCAATACTTCCTATATTAATTTTATTAATAAAACAAATGGAAGTGATTTGGCAAGTCAACTAAAAGGTTACATTTGCCAGCATAGGGGAGTGCGGGGCACAACCTAACGCGGGGTTAGTTGTAACACGCTTGTTTTAAATACTTCCGCACATGCTTGGATGACGAAATTTTGTGTATTTACTAGTTGTCATATCAACACTATATAGAAAAAAAAATTCTATATAGAAAAAAATTTTTTTTTTTGGAAGATATCCATAGATATTTATTAAACCATAGCAAAAGTAAATTTCTTACTTAAGTTAACTTTTCATCTCTATTTTTTGTGTTTATTTAAAATAAGACAAATCTGATATTGTTTTAATCTCCAAGATGTTATTTAACAGTTGAGATAGTTATTTAATGCTTCGCTAACTAGCAGAAGACACTAGCAGGGTTTAAATCCCAGTTGTGCAGGCGGAAGCATGTTGTAACTCTGCGTTACAATGTGCCCCTTTTAGAAATACGCTATTATATTCCATACTTTTATTATTTTTTTGGGGAAAACGTGAGAAAAAGGTGAATAAAGACTGAGAGTCAATGTTCAGAAATTACTAATTATTTATTTGTTTTGAACTATGTTGTATAGCTGTGTTTTCATGTGTTCGTAGTCAAAACTCAAAAATTAGTTTATATTTAATTATTAAAAATTGCCATTATTTTATATGAAAAAGTTTTTTAATTGTATTTTATTTAGAAAAATATATTAGAAATATTTTAGTTTGTTTTGTATATTTTTTTTTATTAGATTAGATAACATTTTAAGCTGCCATATGGTCATGTTACAATGTACCCCACCTATGGGGCATGTTGTCACATTTCACTTCCATTCTTTCGGGGTATGTCAAGAAAAAAGTATATACTGTATTAATAAAACAAAACCACATAATTGTAGTAGACATGTGGGAAATTAATGTGGGAAAAAATAAATACTAAAAAAACACTAAAAAATAAAAGTAGATTTACACAAACTGAGAAAGTCAAAAAGTGTTACTTTGTGCCCCGCTCTCCCCTATGTCCCAACATTGCAAAGAACCAACAGGAAAATAAATGTGTGCCTGTACTAGCAGCATACTTGTAGTAAATGAATACAAACTTCAGCATATTCTGAATCTCTAGCATTTAATAATAGACTTCTAACCAACATCCTCCTGTTATTTACAATGAGCAATATAATCCTTCAGACAAAAAAACATTTTGCTGTAGCAAATTCACAAACAGTTTTCGTTCAAAAATACAGAATTGTGTACCAGCAGCTCTCATATAATGCTTGTGGACTTACGCATATTCTGAATAATTAGTAACATACAAAGCCGCTCTTATACACAACTAAATAATAAAGAGTTATGACTTGAAATGTTTGCTGTATACCACAATCAAAAACAGCTTATACAAAAACAGTGAATGAACATCTGCAGAGAGCACAGTCAAAATGTAACTTTTTGTGACTGACATTGCACATATTGCAGGGCAGTATAACGTACGTATAACAGATAGGTTTACAGCATATTGATGTGAAAACTAAACAATACAGAAAGCAGCTCTCATACAAAAAATACTAAATAGGTCACAACGAAATTGCCAATTTTCCATACGTTAGCTTTCAACGAAGAGGGTGCCGTTCGAATTTGGTGCTCAGCCATCAAGAGTCTGTTATGTGCACGCCACAGACTGTCCGCGCACTGCACGTCCGCTTTGGAGTTCCGCCTTTTGCGTTCCGTCAATATTACGTTATTAGGAAAAAATATATATTTTTAGAAAATCGATTTTTGACATTTGTGAATCGATTCAGAATCGTCCACGTCCGCATCGCGATGCATCTAAGAATCGATTTTTTTCCTCACCCCTAGGAACGGGGGCCAATCAGGGGCCAATCAGATTTCAGCAGGGGCCAGGGCCCCTGTGGCCCCGCCTCTAGAACCGCCCCTGACTAAGACTAAGATATTACTGCGCCAAGTCGAAGTGCTCATAAGCACTTGTTTTGGTATTCCGCCATACAATATAGTTATCCATTTTACACGCTTAGAAAAGCGCAACGTTTTGTTTTGTGTCACCGTCCTAGGTCGAGTTACACTACGTGAGTAACTGTATTTAAATAGGGAAAACATGGAGGTGTTTGGTAGCTTCTCTGCTTGGCCCGTATTAAATGAACTGGGCTAAGCTAAGTGCTAACAAAGTTTCGCCGCAAGACAGAGCGATTGAGTGCACGCACTGAGACGAGAGAGGTATGTATCAACTCGTCTTAGTTAAGGGAATAACATAGTTTAATATGAAAAAACGGTGGAGTATCCCTTTAAGAAATGCTCTGTTTTTAAAAGGAGGAAAATCATGTCAGGAGTAACAGGGTTGTTTCACTATGGCCACTCTACACTTTGAGCTTTTTAGCCTAACATGTGAAATGACGTCACATTCTGCGGCAGCTTTTTTTACAAACATAAAGTTAACATACAACAAATAATAATAATTCAAAATTTTTAAATAAATAATCCACTCCACTTGAATGCTAAACGCTTGTGTTATTTCTCACAGGGTAATTCACTTGAGCTTGTGTTTCTGGTGTCCCACTTTCACATGCGCATGAATGGAAGTCAGTGCAAGGAAAAGTCTAGTGTGAACGGCCATTAATAATTAAAAGCGTTTTAGTCAAATAAATATCAATCTCAAAGTTGGTGTCAAAAATGCCAGTATTGTGTTTATTTTAATGTTAATATCATGTTAGATAATTGTGTCATTGATCAAATATATTTAATAGTTCTTGCTAAAGAAACAAGGGATTCATGCCTATTATGTTTTAAATAATAATTGGAAGATACATTTACCTCATTTATGGAAAGTTTCAAGGACATATAATCAATTTATAAAAAGGCATCAAATTATCGTAATATTTTATAACCGTTGTCTACTTTCTACTATTACATCAGGGCTCACTTTCATGTCCTTTCACTTTATATTTCTCTCTTTTAATTATTTTGATGAAAATTAAATGAATATTTTTTACTTTCCTGTCAGACCTGATGGAAGAGAGCGAGGAGAGAGAAGAACTGAGAGAAGTGAAGGAGGAGAGTGAAGAACTGAGTAAAGTGAAGGAGAGTGAAGAACTGAGTGAAGTGAAGGAGGAGAGAGAAGAACTGAGTGAAGTGAAGGAGGAGAGAGAAGAACTGAGTGAAGTGAAGGAGGAGAGTGAAGAACTGAGTGAAGTGAAGGAGGAGAGTGAAGAACTGAGTGAAGTGGAGGAGGAGAGTGAAGAACTGAGTGAAGTGGAGGAGGAGAGAGAAGAACTGAGTGAAGTGAAGGAGGAGAGAGAAGAACTGAGTGAAGTGAAGGAGAGTGAAGAACTGAGTGAAGTGAAGGAGGAGACTGAAGAACTGAGAGAAGTGAAGGAGGAGAGAGAAGAACTGAGTGAAGTGAAGGAGGAGAGTGAAGAACTGAGAGAAGTGAAGGAGGAGAGAGAAGAACTGAGTGAAGTGAAGGAGGAGAGTGAAGAACTGAGTGAAGTGAAGGAGGAACATCATGTCAAACCTGGAGGAAAACCTTTGAGTCGCTCAAAGACTAAAAAGACATTTTTAAAGAAAAGAAAAGACAAGAAATCTTTCACCTGCACTCAGTGTGGAAAGAGTCTCACAACCAAACGGAGTCTTGAGATTCACATGAGGATCCACACCGGAGAGAAGCCGTTCTCATGTGATCAGTGTGGCAAAACATTTCTTAGGTCATCAGAGCTGAAGTCACACCTGACAGTTCATACGAAGGAGAAGCCGCATTCATGTTCTGTGTGTGGAAAGAGTTTTTCACTGCTGAAATATTTACATACACATGAGAAAACTCACACTGGTGTGAGAGAGTACATGTGCTTTGAGTGTGAGAAGACTTTTACTACAGCAAAGTGTTTAAAACAGCACCAGAGAATTCACACTGGAGAAAAACCTTACAAGTGTTCACACTGTGACAAGAGATTCAAACACTTAACAGGTCTGATAACACATGAGAGGATCCACACTGGAGAAAAACCTTACAAGTGTTCACACTGTGACAAGAGATTCAGTCAGTCAGCAAATCTGAAAAAACATGAGAGGATCCACACTGGAGAGAAGCCGCACACGTGTGATCAGTGTGGGAAGAGTTTCTCTGTTAAAAGTGACCTGAAGCGACACATGAAGATCCATTCAGTGGAGAAACCACATATGCAGTATTTAGTTTGATCAAACTCTCCAGCTGTGTTCCTGTAACTCTTCTTCTCGTCTCTCTCTGCTGTGATCATGAAATACCGCAGTATGATGATAATCAACAGAAGAAGACAAACCAGCCCGAGACCAGGGCCGTTCACATGCAGATATTTCAAATGTGGGCGCGCGACAAGCGCGCTCATAATAGAAGCGACGCGGCGCGCACGTTTTCAGCATGGACAGATCAAAAGGTTTTCAGGCGCGCCTCTGTTCATGGTTGGCATAGCAACGACAGACGCCACGGGAGAGCGAGCAAGCGCTTGTGCAAATAAAAGGAGAAAGCGGTACGAACTTTTCTCCATTGAAGTCTATGGGGTCGCTGTGTCCATTTTTTTACTGTCTATGGAAAATATGCCGTCCCGCCCCTCCGTGTTCGGCGATAAACGGGTGGTGATGGCGCAGTGGATAAGACACATGCCTTTGGTGTGAGAGACCCGGGTTCGAATCCACTGTGAGACACCAATGTGTCCCTGAGCAAGACACTTAACCCCTAGTTGCTCCAGAGGCGTGCGACCTCTGACATGTATAGCAATTGTAAGTCGCTTTGGATAAAAGCGTCAGCTAAATGAATAAATGTAAATGTAAATGTGAGACTCACGGTTATTAAAAGCATCACCACACAGCAGCTATAAGTGGAGATCAGTGTTGCCAGACGTACGATAATTATCGATAATTTTGACCTCTGTTCGATTTACGATCAATAATGAAAAAAATCCCATAATGTACGATAATTACAGAATTGTGTGACACTTCAAATGATGGTGGTTGTAATCATAGGGCTTCTATACTCATTGATCTAGCTGTGGATTCTACGTGTAACGTGGAGATACGCATGTCTTTCATCTCATCTCACGTTATGTGTTCTCGGCCAATCATCATGGAGAATGACTTTCTCATGAGCACAGGTTAATGTTCTTTTTGTATGTTGTAAACAAAGTTGTGTATCATTAACATGTCATCTCTGTTAACCGTAGGCCTCATTTATTTGAGAGTAGGCATCTCATTTTTTGAGTAAAAAAAAACATTATTTTTGAATAATTTTGGAAATATTAAATAAAATCTGAAGAAGATTGGCACTGTTGATCACACTAGTCTACTTTAATTTTTCACCAGGAATTTTGTTTTGAAAAACTTTTATTTTGTACAAGAAGGCACAGAATTACACTTGCGGTGTTCCACTGGGCCATTGAGGGCCATTGTTTCAATGGGCCATTGAAAGTGAATGGGAGAGACTGAAACATTTTCAGGAGCATGTTCATTGTTTATGTACACATATGAGCATATGATGGATTATGGTGAGTTTGGGCTCTTTTTAATCTTAACAATCTCATGTAAATAATGATGTGCCATTTTCCACAATTTATGCATGCTTCATTGAGTTACGAGTTAAAACGCGACATAAGCAGGGGTTAAAGTGGGCCGGAACGGTCCGGAACTGCGTTCCGGCACCTCAGATAAATTAATAAATAAATAGATTCAAATCAAATCATTCTCATCAAATTTAATTATTCTCATCATTCATCAAATCAAAACTGAATATCACCGCCTGGCCCCGCCTTCACAAACACGCTTCCCGACGTTATGTTCTCATGGTTCTCCTGTCTGATATGAGTGCATCTGCACCGGTTAACGCCTCCCCTCCCCGCTCAACACCAGCGATTACTTGCGTGAAATGCACTCACGGTGGTTGAGCGCGGTAAAGTTAGTTTTAGGTTCGATATTCGCCGGACATTTGTTTTCCCTTGTAATATATTTTATTATTTATTATTATATTATATATTATATTTATACCTGAGAATGCTTTGACGCGTTTCCACAGCACATGATGCTTAAGGGAACGTCTGCCAATTCCACCAACTGCGTTATAGTCCAGTCATTTTAAGCCAAAGTTGCAACAGAAGCAAACTCAACTGATTTTGTATCCTCAATATGTCCTGAGTAAGGAAAAAAAGCCCAGAAGAATCCCATTAGGGGAAAGTTTAGAAAAAAGACCCAAATATAGCCTATTCATACATCTATTCATTCTTTTACTTATGTGAATAGGGTAAAAAAATATTAACCTTTAGATATCACCATGAAAATTACTGAGTTGATTACTTACATCAAGACACAAAAAAATGTATTACAAGTTTTTTGAAATTGTTTGTTAACATGGACATACGGTGCACAATCTAATTACGTATGTGCTAATTTGCATAAATACCACAACAGGTCTAAACATTGGGTATAGCCAGGTGAAAATGTCTTGTTTAATCTTGTTAACAGTAAAATACTTAATGTTGAGGTCTGAATGGAACCCAGTGTTTCCCCTACAATGTATTAAGCAGCGGCGCAGCGCCGCCGCTGGATTTTCAGCGCCGCTGCAAAATCTTCACATGATCAATAATATCGCGACATTCACTTACACACGTTGCCATAAAAGGGGCCGTTCACATGCAGATATTTCAAATGTGGGCGCGCGACAAGCGCGCTCATAATAGAAGCGACGCGGCGCGCACGTTTTCAGCATGGACAGATCAAAAGGTTTTCAGGCGCGCCTCTGTTCATGGTTGGCATAGCAACGACAGACGCCACGGGAGAGCGAGCAAGCGCTTGTGCAAATAAAAGGAGAAAGCGGTACGAACTTTTCTCCATTGAAGTCTATGGGGTCGCTGTGTCCATTTTTTTACTGTCTATGGAAAATATGCCGTCCCGCCCCTCCGTGTTCGGCGATAAGTTTTCATTCTCGCGCAGCTTGTTTTAGTAACTTCACGTGCGAGTCTTTTCCGCTCCGTGTTTGCGCACTCTGCTCAATGTTCCACTCCGTGTTTGCGATGCGCGTTCTGCTCTGTGGTTAACGGCCCAAACGCTCCAATCATGTACCGATCATGCACTGGAAAAGCAAAGTATGCTCAAATAACGTGAAATTTCTCAGTAGTAGACTTCTGTTTGCTGAGCTGGTATACTTTTATACTTTATATATATAAAGTATATATATGGGAATTTAACATAGGGGTGTCCAAACCTATGCACCCTGTATTTTAAGGAAGAACATTATTTATTTATGATATATTATTCATTCACAAAGAAAATTGGTGTCCTTAAAGGTTGGATTTTTCCTCATTTTTTAAATTAAGGCATTAAGTTCAATTTCCAAAAGATGATTTTTTATTCCTCTTTTCAGTCAACTTTAGCATGGGTGTCTAAACTTATGCATAGCACTGTATATATATATATCATTTTATTTTATTTTATTTTATTTTTTTTACATAGTGCCCCTTTCTTACATTTGAGCCTCAAAATGTATGTCTCAAAATGTCCATTTCTATCCACAAAACTTGCCAGAAGTCATGGTTTAAGGGGTTATTAAAAAAAAAAAAATCTTCCGGGGGTGCACGCCCCCGGACCCCCCGCGAGCGGCTTGGTAACAACCTCCGGCACGTAACAGCACCGCTGCTGGAAAAATTTATAGGGGAAACACTGGAACCCATTTAGGCTACCCATGAACATTAATACATAGAGGCAGGAAGAAGTACTTTAGAAACCAGCCTTTATTCATTTTTAAGAGATGGGGTTTGGGGCTGGGCCCGTGCACTGTTTCTGGGGGACGAGTCTGAGGGAAGAACAGGAGACAATGGTAAGGAGAATGCAGAAGACAAAAGGTAGGCAAAATAAAAAGTGAATCCCCAGAAACAGTCCCACGGACCCAGCCCCAAACCCCCATATCTGCAATAATAATTAATAAAGGCTGGTTTCTAAAGTACTTCTTCCTGCCTCTATGTATTAATGTTCATGGGTAGCCTAAAACATGTCTCAGAAAATGATTCATAAAACATATAAATATCAGTTGAGCCTATGTATACTTTCTTCACTGACACAGACGAAAATGAAAAGAATATCAGTCAAAGTTCAGCTTTAGGAGGGGAAGAATTAGGGCAGAAGGAGAAAAAGAAAGATGAAGATGAGGAGAGAGCAGGTATTGACAAATAATCTAATGACAAAGTTTTAAAGCTATTTCTTTTTTTAAAAAAATTGGCCTTCAAAAGCCCTAAATTGCACATATGTTGGTCAGAGAAATCCAAATTTTCTCGGGGGAGCATGCCCCCGAACCCCCCTAACTACCTCACATTTTAGTCAGTTTTGGACTTCTCATTTTTATGTTTAAATTTACTTTGTGAAAAACAAGGTTGTGTTCCATATCGTGGTGTTCAGCCATTTTAACATAGTATCGTCATCATATCAGTGTAGATGTAGATGGACCAGAAATAAAACATTAAAAGTATTAAATAAGTATTGTGATGCTTGGTGCCACAGTGACAATCTTGTCCCAAAAAGTATTGCTATACCACGATACTCAATATGTTGTCCCACGGTGATTAATTTTTCCCTGTTGCACCTACACAAAATTTGAGGGTTCCCCCACCTGCCAAATCCCACTTTAACCACTGGACATAAGTGCTAGGCTACATCTATATTCAAGGCTCTGTGAGCGCCTGTGGGGGTTTGTGTGTTACAACTCCATTAGGAATATCTTTAGATCTGAGTGATGGATTATGCTGAGTTTTGGCTCTTTTTAATTGTGATAGTCTACTGAAAATAATGATGTACATTTTTCTACGATCTGTGCATGCTTCGTGAATTTATGAGCAAAAACCAAACATGAGAGCTTCATGAGTATATACTTGGCTAGGTGCATCTGTGGTATTTTTTTGTGTTAGAACGCCATGAGGAATATATTTAGATCTTATTGATGGAATATATTGAGTTTGGGATATTGAGTTTAATCGTGAGCTCCTGCTGTAAATATGTGAGTCTGTAGTATATAGTTCTGAGTGATGGATTATGTTGAGTTTGGACTCATTTTAATTGTAAGCATCTGCTGTAAATAATGATGTGTCATTTTCCACAATCGGATCATGTTTCATGAAGTTACGAGCGGAAATGTGTCTAAAATTCCATCATCCATATATGGTTTACACATGGGTCTCTTGAAGGGCTTCTTTTACAAAAAATCTCGCTCAAGTTTAGTAAAAAGCCTGAAACAATTATGCTTGCTGTATTCTACTAATTGAGACCTTTCAAATTACATATGACACAGGACTATCTGAGCTGTATGATGTGTTTGACATATTGCTGAATGTAGTACAAAAAAGTAGTTTATAAATTATGAATTTGTTTTTTTCTATTTATCAGCAAATAACTCAGCACTACTTAGGAGTTCATCAAATTGGCTACATTCATTGTAAATTTCAGACTCTAAGCTTTCAAATGACACCTATTTTAAGTTGATCAAGGTAATAGTTTTGAAAAATATTATGATAATTTATTTCGCAGCTAGGTGGCGCCTGCGGGGGAACACTCAGTTTTAGAGTGATAACTCAGCTCTCCTTAGGAGTTGATCAAAGTGATTAAATGCATTAAAAAGCTGAGATTCTAAACTTTAAAATGATACCTATTTTGTGTTGTTCCATTCATAGTTTGCATTGGTCTCTCCCATTCACTTTCAATGGCCCATTGAAATAATGGCCCACAATGGCCCTCAATGGCCCAGTGGAACACCACAAGTGTAACTCTGTGCCATATTGTACAAAATAAAAGTTTTTCAAAACACAATTCCTGGTGAAAAATTAAAGTACACTAGTGTGATCAACAGTGCCAATTTTCTTCAGATTTTATTTTATTTTTCCAAAAATTATTAAAATTTTTTTTTTTTTTACTCAAAAAATGAGATGCCTACTCTCAGATAAATGAGGCACACGATTAATCAGATGCAAATGGAAATATAAAACCAGTCCTAATTGAAAGAGAACAAGTTGACAAAAAGATTGAATCCAAGATTGGGTGAAAATATGGTATAATGAGTGATTTATAAGTATTTTTTATAGGCGGGTCATTTTGACCCGGGAAGACCACAAGTGTGACTATGTACCATTTTTCACAAAATAAAAGTTTTTCAAAACAAACTTCCCGGTGAAACAGTGTGATCAACAGTACCAATTTTCTAAAAAAATAAAATAAAATAAAAAAATTCCAAAATTATTAAAAAATTATTATTTTAATTTTTTTACTCAAAAAATGGTATAATGAGTGATTTATAAGCTATTTTTTATAGGCGGGTCATTTTGACCCGGGAAGACCACAAGTGTAACAAGGTAACAACCCCCCACCCCCTAAAAAGTACGAAAATATTCAAAAAACATTTGAGAAATAGTTATACCCTTTGGGAACAAAGTCACTAAGTTTCAGTCCAATGCGATAACATTAACTAGTATTTTTGGGAAAAAGAAAATCTTCTCCGGGTCAAAATGACCCGAAGACCACATGAGGGTTAATAAACCAATAAAAACAATTGGCGCGAGGTCACAGCGTTTGGGTTTGCGCGCTCACAAGGTTTGCGAAAAGTAAAGGCTACAGGCTAAAATGCTAGAGGTTAGAGCCAGGGCAGACGACAGGATGAAGCGTGCAAAGAAAAGTAGTGTGTGGGACCATTTCACCAAAAAGATGTAAGTTGTAACTTGTGTGATACAGTGCATAAATACAGTAGTAGCACATCATCTATGATGTAAGGTGATGATGATCATCATCTTTCTTTATTATTGTTAGCACTAACGTTACCTCAAACTAAAGCGTTACCTCAACTCTTCGGAGCTGTCATTTTATTACAACCGCGGCAATGTTTCAAATGAGCTTCTAACGCTAGACAAACGGCTTTATTTTCAACGCGATCACCTTGTACCTGTTACCCCAACCATTTCGAAACTAAAAAGCCATTTGTCCTCTGATTACATACAAGCTCCTCGGCGCCGCGTTTGCGGGACTCATGTTTCGCGCTGTAGGGGATTTTAAAAAAGTGACATGTGTGAGTGGGAGGCAGAGCGGCAGAGAGATGCGACAGAGTTGCGAAATTGCAGGCACGGCTCGAAATGGCTGTTATTATTTTAACCCTCTGAGGTTGACAAACGCGCGGGCGCGTTTTGCTGGATTTTCTCCACATTGTAGCACTATAAACTTAAATTACTCCGTCATTTATGGTCATACAGAAAAAAAATATAAAAAAAGAATCTGTGATATTTCTCCTTTTGTATGTGTCCACTTACAATCAAATCAAAACATTGTGCTTTTGTAAAATAAAGAAAATAAACAGGGTGTGTGTTCTGCCTCTCCGTCGCAAAAGATATTCACATGCAAATCTCCACATGGAACGCGAACGCCCCCGTTACCTCAACAACAATACACTTCACTTCACTTTTCGTCGAGTTTGAAAGATGTGCCTGAGCTTACATTGGATTTAGGCTACCTCAGAAGAAGAAGAACGTGATTTAAAGACAAGAAAGATGTAAGGTAAGAAATTCTTACATATTAGTTTGTTATTGTTGCATAAATGTCACGTTGCAGTTGAACTGTTGCTAGATATATGGGGAATATTATAATATTTAGACCCGTGTTTACTGTTACTGTGTTTGTGGATATCTGCTCAAACGTAGATATGTATATGGTAACCATAATATTTTATATTTGAGCGCAATCACGTTTGAATGTATCATATTTTGGATGAAAGCAAAACGCACCAAACGGCTTCATGTTTTAATTATTATCTCATTTCATATCATCATAACGGATGGAAACATTTGAAGTAACATGATAATCAATATATTTTTCTCTAGCTTAGTTGTTACTGAAATCTTCTGGAAGATTTATACTGCTATAGGTTATTTATTGTTATTATTATTTTATCCGGCACTGCGCATATACCTTATGCCTACAAGGCACAACAAACCCGGTGTTCATTATATTATATATTGTTGGAAACATTTGTGTGTGTGTGTGTGTGTGTGTGTGTATTCTGTGAATTTTAAAAAGGAATTTTAAAAAGCAATTTTAACCAGAAAAATCGAATATTTATTTCCAAAATCGTGCAGGCCTTTCTCTTGATATCAGTATGTTCACTTTTATTTTCAGGGCCCAGATGCCACTGAGGACTTCAACATTCACATGAGTCTCTGTACGTGAACATGGTAAAGTGAAAATCTTGGAAATGAAAGGTATGTACAATGTTTTCAGGAATGGCACAAAGGTCTCTGTCTTTGAAGTGCTTTTTTGGCACTTGTTGTGTATATTTGGATTATGTTGTGTTGTAAATAAATCCAAACAATTTAAAAGCCATTCTTTTTTAAATCTCCTCATTTACAGTATTGTGCAAGGTTGCTCAGAATGACAGGGCCTGATAGCTCCTAATAGGGCCGTTAGGGGAGGTTCTTTGTCTTTCTCAGGTGTGAAAAGCTTACATATTAATGAGCTCCCGCATAAGGCTTTTTCACACAAAACACGTCGTACAATTTTTAAATCAATATATTGTCTTATCTGAATTAGCAGTCAGGGTGATTTTCACATCGTTTTGCAGCAAATATTCTAGGCTACGTCATACAATTTTCAAAAGTCTTGTGAAGAAATAATCAGTATGGGTTTCATGACAATTTTTTTTTGTATTTTCACAAACCACGCATAAATGTCACTATCTCAAAACTACAAACTTTTACATACATGCTGCTGATATATTATTGTAGCAGAGTTTGTGCTGAATACAGTGTAATTAGACTTTAGTCATGAAAATGTCACAAGTAACAGAAATAACCAAAAATGTCAGAGCATGTCAGAACACCTCCAGGGCCCAGAAAACAGCTCAGACCTCAGAGGGTTAAACTAATCGGTTAACCGGTTTCAACCGGCTAATGAGGCTCGGTGGTCGGTCAAGAATTTTTTAGTTTTCGCCATGCCTAAGAGAGACACATAAGCCCAGAATTGGACTATACAACAATATACTTACGAATATATTGACGATTAATAATTATTAAAAAACAAAATACATCACGCACCGGCCCACACAGACCGCGGCCACCGGGAATCTCCCGGTAGTCCCGATGGCCAGTACATGCCTGATCCCATCAGTGTATAAGATCAAACTTAATGTGGACATATTATGCTGCTGTAACTATTCTTTGTAGTGGTTGATGAAGATGAGTGTCATTAGTGATTGTTTTTGTGTTATTGATGTTTTGTCCATGTCATATTGTGAGAAATTACAATATTTTCTTTCAGTAGAGCAGTTTTACAGGCTTTTGTCATGTATCCTCACTCAAATAATGTGTTTCTAACAGCAAACACTCAGAATAAAGTGAGATGATCTGCTGATGATCCTGAATGGCTTGTTGAATGAGTGTTGCTAGTCTGAGGCTCATCAATATTAACAGATCTGCTGAAAACACTCTTTATTTCATGACAATAGTTCCTGTTTTCACCTCATTTATTATGCTGATGTCTTCAGATCTCCTGTAAATTGACACTTAAAGCTCATTTCATTGGTGTCAGCAGACTGAGGGGATTTGTTGGCGACTATATGTACATATATATGTACTATATGCTAGGGCTGCACAATATTGAAGAAAAATGCGATATGCAATAACTCATTAAATAATGCAACATGCAATACGAGAAAGCTTAAAGTGTGTAAAATTAAATTAAATTATCTATTATATTGCCTACATGCGCGTTTCACATTCTTTTTGTGACAAGAAAACATCCCTACAACTTCTGAGAAGAACACATCAGTGTTTTACTGTCGCATAATAAGTGTTATTTTAACATCAGTGTAAATCTGGGGCTTTAGAGTTTTAGGTTATCCTACATTAGGTTTATTTAACAACAGAATGATCAGAACAGAATATATTGTGATACATTTGCGATATTTCGATAATCTCGATTTTTTTGTGCAGCCCTACTATATGCATGTTTATTTATGTGTTTATGATTTTAACTGTTTTTCTTACCATTATTTATTCTTGGAAGAATTAAAATGATTTATAATTACTTTCTTTATTTCTAGATACCTGTATTTTGATAAAGAAGCAGAATAATGTTAAGATTAGCAATAAAAATTAGTCAAAATAAATAATGAATTGACATCAGTTACTGTACGATGAATAGATATAAATTCTTAGTGTAATTTGTTATAAAAACAAACTCAATTGATATTTTTGATTTTGGCAGATCAGCTCCTCCCACGCTGGAATACATCATAAGTGAAGCTCCTCCCACAGCAGTCACATCATCAGTGAAGCTCCTCCCACTGCAATTACATCATCAGCGAAGCTCCGCCCACAGTAATTCAGCAATAAGTGCTGTAAATTCCCATCAGCTACAAGTGAAGAGGAGCATCAGAGCATCAGGAAGAGCTGAAATCTGCAAAGACTGAGTTTATTAAAGAGGACAGTGAGAACATGAGTGATCCAGAACCCTGCAGAATGAAACACACTGAAGATCCTGAAGAACAAAGAGGTTGGTGTTTATTCTTCATTCATTCATGATGCTGAAGAACATTCATGTTAGAAACATTCAAGCACTTCATCACATTTAGATAAACAGTTCAACTGTGAAACGGTACAGAATGTTCTAGGTTTTCTTCAACAAATGGACAGTAAAGGGAGGTTTGAGACATTTTTATATTGATTGTCAACATCAGATCAGGCTAAATGCTATTTTATCTGTTTAATTTTACATTTATTTTATATCTGGTTCCCAATTTGCAACAGCGTTACCAGAATTTTTGTATTTTCAACATAGTTTACAAAATATATATTTTTAAAGGGATACTTCACTTTAAAATGAAAATGCTGTCATCATTTACTCACCCTCAAGTTGTTTCAAACCTGTATGAATTTCTTTCTTCTGCTGAACACATAGGAAGATATTTTGAAGAAAGTCAGTAACCAAACAGTTAACTGGAACCACTGACTTCCATAGTACTTTTTTTTAGTTCCAGTTAACTGTTTGGTTACTGACATTCTTCAAAATATCTATCTTTCTGTGCAGCAGAAGAAAGAAATTCATACAGGTTTGAAACAACTTGAGGGTGAGTAAATGATGACAGCATTTTCATTTTAAAGTGAAGTATCCCTTTAAGAGTAATCAGTAAACACCAAGTTACTGATGAAGTTGTATTAGTCAAATATCATACAAGTTATTCATAGTTATAGAAATTCTTCTTACAGTAACTTTGGTAACAGGGTTGATGAACACAGTCAATGCTACAGTTTGTGTAAAAACTGAGACAATGGATTAAGAAAAGGCTTGTTTGAGATGTGCCTTGCCTCACCTGAAATGTAGTCGAGAGTAGGCGGCTGCAGTGAAAAAAGTGCGGTAAACAGCAAGGATAAACAGGCAGGTGTAACAGTATCGTATTGAACGGAACCGTGGATTTTGTGAATTGTTACTCCCCTTCTTTCTACTATTACATCAGGGCTCACTTTCATGTCCTTTCACTTTTTATTTCTCTCTTGGAATTGTTTTGATGCACTGAAAATGAAATGTCTTTTTCTCTTTTTTTTTGTAATTTCCCGATGAAAGAGAGTGAAGAACCGAGTGAAGGGAAGGAGGAGAGTGAAGAACTGAGAGAAGTGAAGGAGGAGAGAGAAGAACTGAGTGAAGTGAAGGAGGAGAGAGAAGAACTGAGTGAAGTGAAGGAGGAGAGTGAAGAACTGAGTGAAGTGAAGGAGGAGAGTGAAGAACTGAGTGAAGTGAAGGAGGAGACTGAAGAACCGAGTGAAGTGAAGGAGGAGAGAGAAGAACTGAGTGAAGTGAAGGAGGAGAGTGAAGAACTGAGTGAAGTGAAGGAGGAACATCATGTCCAACCTGGAGAAAATCCTTTGAGTCGCTCAAAGACTAAAAAGACATTTTTAAAGAAAAGAAGAGCCAAGAAATCTTTCACCTGCACTCAGTGTGGAAAGAGTCTCACAAGCAAGCAAAGTCTTGAGCAACACATGAGGATTCACACTGGAGAGAAGCCGTTCACATGTGATCAATGTGGGAAGAGTTTCACATACAAAACTAATCTAGATGCGCATAGAAGAGTTCACACTGGAGTAAAGCCGTTCTCATGTGATCAGTGCGGCAAAACATTTCTTAGGGCATCAGAGCTGAAGAGACACCTGACAGTTCATATGAAGGAGAAGCCACATTCATGTTCTGTGTGTGGAAAGAGTTTTTCATGGCTGCCAACTTTACATAGACATGAGAAAACTCACACTGGTGTGAGAGAGTACATATGCTTTGAGTGTGAGAAGACTTTCACTACAGCGAACTGTTTAAAACAGCACCAGAGAATTCACACTGGAGAAAAACCTTACAAGTGTTCACACTGTGACAAGAGATTCAGTGACTCATCATCTCTGAAAACACATGAGAGGATCCACACTGGAGAGAAGCCTTACAAGTGTTCACACTGTGACAAGAGATTCAGTGACTCATCATCTCTGAAAAGACATGAGAGGATCCACACTGGAGAAAAACCTTACAAGTGTTCACACTGTGACAATAGATTCAGTCGGCCAGCATCTCTGAATAAACATGAGAGGATCCACACTGGAGAGAAGCCACATACGTGTGATCAATGTGGGAAGAGTTTCTCTATTAAATGTTACCTGAAGCGACACATGAAGATCCATGCAGTGAAGAAACCACATATGCAGTATTTAGTTTGATCAAACTCTCCAGCTGTGTTCCTGTAACACTTCTTCTCGTCTCTCTCTGCTGTGATCATGAAATACCGCAGTATGATGATAATCAACAGAAGAAGACAAACCAGCCCGAGACTCACGGTTATTAAAACCATCACCACACACCAGCTATAAGTGGAGATCAGTGTTGCCAGATGTACGATAATTATCGTATTTGTAATAATAATTTTTTGACCTCTGATTTACGATCAATAATGAAAAAAATCGCATAATGTACGATAATTTCAGAATTGTGTGACACTCCAAATGATGGTGGTTGTAATCATTGGGCTTCTATACTCATTGATCTAGCTGTGGATTCTACGTCTACCGTGAGAAGAACCTGAATACGCATGTCTTTCATCTCATCTCACGTTATGTGTTCTTGGCCAATCATCGTGGAGAATGACTCTCTCATGGGCACAAGTTAATGTTCTTTTTGTATATTGTATACAAAGTTGTGTATCATTAACATGTCATCTCTGTATGTTTTGCAAGAAGAAGAAATATGTTTTAAAAAAGTTATTTCGCTGTGCTTAGGGCCTGCTCACATATCGCGTCTTTTGCACGCGCAAGTTCGTTATTTCAAATGTAGCCGCGCGGTATGCGCGCTCATAATGGAAGCGACGCGGTCGCGGTGCGACGCGCTCGTTTTTTCCAAGCGCGTCCGCGCCGCATCGAGATAAAAACATCTCAACTTTTCAGAATGCCGCAAGCGCACCGCAGGTCACGTGACAAGAACCAAGCTTAGCAACGACAGACGCCTCCGAAGCGCAACCACCTCGAGCGCTTTGGAAAAAGGAGAACGCGGTGCGCCTAGCGTTTTCGACGCGTTTTTATGCGCGATATGTGAGCGCCGCCTTAGGCCAGTTTTTTCCAAGCTGAGGGTGATATTTTAGCAAAAAAGTCATTTTCATGTCGTGTCAAAAAGTTGTTGGTCAATAAATAGCTGTATTCTGTACGTTTGACTTGTGTACGTTAATTCTCTTCTATATATGATCATTTTGAGCTTCTGGTACTATACTTGGACATTTCCAATCTGGCAACACTGGTGGAGATGGAGTGATTTGACTGTGACTATTGGTGCGTTCAAGTCATCTCGTATAGATCGTATTTACGAGTTGAATGCACTTGAACGCCACCACAATGTCATAAATACCAGTGGGGAGCTCGGGATTTTCTCTAACTTGGATCTTTACGAGTTGGGGGCGTGTCAGTGATTAACATGGCGGAATACACAATACGTAAAGGTATTTAGTTGTGATATTGTCAGGCTTTTCTATTAACAGCTCCAATTAGCTAATTGCCAACACAGAATATGATAGTATTATAATATAACAATGCAACATGTAACGATGTGTTGGAAGTGGCTTCATAAATTAATTAAAAACATAAAAATACAAAGTACACCTGATGCACATTTCTTTGTTCTTCATTTTCTAGAACAAGAGTTTAAGAACCTTACTGTATTTTTGTGTAATTAATTAAGAGAAAGTACTCCGCCATTTTGCTCCGACGAAAGTGACTTGAACGCACATGTCGTTATAAGCACGACTTCCCACCTCGTACGTACGAACTTCCCAGGAGGACTTGAACGCACCATAACTTACACAGAAGAGATTTTGTTGCTCAGCAAGTGGCAATTACACTGAACTAACACTGGATATAGATCGCAATGTCACATCTTAAAATGATCAACTAGAAAAGTAAGCTTTTAATATGGTTAATTAAGGTTAATATGAATCCATTTCAGTGTCAGTAGTTTATTTTTCCTAATTGTCTTTATCAGCCTATATTAGTCCCCGAAAAAAAGTCATTTTTATCATTTTTAAGCGACTGAAGCGACAACTTGCCAGGTCACTATAGTGCAGCCGGCTACGCAATACTCGTTCCCTACTCTCAGGGAACTGAGGTTACGATAGTAACCGAGTAGTTCTCTTTCGAACAGTCACTTCGCATTGCGTAGCTATACGGAGTCGGGACGCCATGCAAAACGCTGCACTATAAGTAACTGGTTGCCTACTGCAGTTCAGGACCCCTGAGTTCACAGAACGGCGGTTACTGGAATAGCCTTGGCTCTATGAATAGTGGAAGACCACCAGAGATGGTCGAACATAGTGGAAGGAGTCGCGTCTTGCGAGCCATATCGAAAATCTCGCATTGATTTGTCACCTGTGACCCTGACCGATAACGTGTCGGAAGCTATATCCACTCCGTTCATGTCACGGTCGTTTTCTCAATCCGAGTGACCAGAGACTCTGGCGGTCTTCCACTATTCATAGAACCAAGGTTGCATCAGTAACCAGCGTTCTATTTCATTGTTAAAGACCGCCAGAGACAGCCGAACATAGTGGAAGATGAATACAACCAAGTCACGAGGGCCACTCACCTTGATACTGTCCGCTAATACAGCAGAACTGACCAAAGGAATAGGGGCCACATTGATCCTGTAGAATCTTGTGAACGTGCAAGGTGACGTCCATGTAGAAGCACATATTTCAGAAAGGGCCACCCCACGTAGTGCTGCCCAAGAAGTAGCCACTGACTGGGTTGAATGGCATTTTATAGATGCTGGAACTGTCTGACCAGCCGAATCATATGCCTGTACAATGGTGTCCACCACCCAATGAGACAACCTTTGCTTTGACAAGGGTGAGCCTCTCTGACAGGCATCAAAACGGACAAACAGCTGATCAGTGGTACGCCATGAAGCAGTCTCCAACACATACTGTCGCAATGCTCTTTCACTGGACACACAGTTGTCTGGGAAGCCTCTTGATTAAACGTCGCAAGCTGAATGGGTTGGTTCACAAAGCGATCAGACAACACTTTAGGTCGGAAAGCTGGATTCAGCCAGAGTGTAACCTGATTGTACTCATCTGAGGCCCACATCTGAGACACTGTGGACTCACCGAGAGGGCATGAAGCTCATCTACTCTTCTGGATGACGTTATAGTCAAGAGAAAAACAGTCTTCATCGAAAGACTACTAATATCAGCTTGTTCAAGTGGTTCATAAGGCAGTAAACGCAGGGTGTTAAAGGAGCATTTCACCCATGGGAACATTGATCTTTATTGAAAGTGGGTCATATATGTAGTCGAAATGTAAAATAAATTTTGAATTTGGTGCCTTCTTGACCGAGGAAAGAAAGAAAGTAACTTCAGGACGCATTTGTATGAAAGACAACAACTCCCACAATGCACCACATTGCACAGCTGCGCAAGCCACTCCCACTAATCCAGAACAGCATATGAATCACTCATCCGTCTATAAGGCTAGCTACCACCGGAGCTTGAAATTCATTTCACACAAAATGTCTAACGTTAGTTAGTTGGTCGTCCAGGAGAAATTGGCATCGTTTAAATTCTTTGCAGCAGACGGACTCTATCTCTGTGTTCGTAGTTGCATAGTGAGATCACCGGCGCCACCAGTCCGCCCCCAGCTCGAGCCAGTCTGGGCTTCTCGTCCGCGACAGGCAGGTCTTCTGCCTCGGCTGCTCTTCGCTATGCGGCTTGTAAAGGTAGCCACAAACACCTGATTCGAGCATCAGACTTCCGAAATCCTCTTCTTCTACATGATATTGAGTAACGTTACCCTCCGCTATTGTCATATCTTCACAGCTGGCTCCACAGTGCCTGTTAGCTTAGCTTCCAAACAAGATGGAGTATATTGCTTTTAGTTTCAGAAAGTGAAGTCCCACCCACTGATCTGTAATAGGCCTGTAGCGTGAGCGGGTCCCGCCCCCTGGAATAATGAGGAGCTAGTGTTTGTAGTCTCTACACTTTTCAATGAAATGTGACCTTCTGCTTATTATGACGCAAAATGATGATTTTTACGTCATAATAAGCAGGAAGTAAAACACTTAAATCCTTATTTCTCCCATCTCAGGGAAAAATTAATGAAAAATTCACGTTTATTATAATATATGACTGGGTTTCTAACAATACAAAGCTTAATGCAAATGGGTGAAGTGTCCCTTTAAGGACCATCTGAAGATCCCACTGGGTATGCATTATCCGTGTCGGTGGATTAAGACGTACTGCTCCCTTAAGGAATGCAACCACCAATTTTTCCACACCAATCGATATCCCCCCCCAAGGGGTTCCAATGTGCTGACAAGTCCACCACGAATACCATAAGAGTCGCTGGGGAGCGCCCAGTGTCCAATAAATGTTGTAACTATTCCAGCTCCAAGTACTTCCACTATTCCAGCTCCAAGTACTTCCACCGTCCCAGCTCAAAGCACGTCTACCGTCCCAGCTCCAAGTACTTCCACCGTCCCAGCTCAAAGCACGTCTACCGTCCCAGCTCCAAGTACTTCTACTGTCCCAGCTCCAAGTACTTCTACTGTCCCAGATCCAAGTACTTCTACCATCCCAGCTCCAAGCACTTCCACTGTCCCAGCTCCAAGTACAAAGTACTTCCACCATCCCAGCTCCAAGTACTTCCACCATCCCAGCTCCAAGTACTTCCACCATCCCAGCTCAAAGCACGTCTACCGTCCCAGCTCCAAGTACTTCCACCGTCCCAGCTCCAAGTACTTTTACTGTCCCAGCTCCAAGCACGTCTACCGTCCCAGCTCCAACAACCTTCCCTGTGCCAGTCACCCAGAGTACGCAAATACAAAGGGTCCGTGTGAAGCAATTACTTTGTAAAAATTGTCCCATCTGCCAGCTTAGCATGAACAGAATCAATTTAAAAAGGCACATAGAAAGGAAACACACAGGAAAACATAAGGGCATTACAGCATGTTCATACCTTTCAAGTGAATGCATAGATCCAGAGCATGGAGTTTATACTGTTCACAAATCTTTTCATGTGACAACTACACCTCTGCACAATCAAAATAAAGTCTGGGGGGAAAATCAACATGTTTTTCTGTGAATCTGCTGAGTGCCAGGTGAACATGGAGTTGGCATGGAGAAGTGGGTTGAAAGCACATCAATGTGTACACCTTAAATCATTAACTTACTTCACATCCTATGTCTCCTCTCCTGTACTTAGTGAGGAAACACTTAATAAGATGGTGAACAGCCGGTGGTTTGGCGAGGATAAAAAGAAGGTCTGCCTTGATCTGCAAAACCTTGCAAATGCAAACCACATACCTCTGTCTGTATACTCCCAAATTGGAATCCCTCAGTCCAAAAAATACATATCCGTTTATGAGCCGACTGTTTCATATTACAGTCATTTAGGAAGAGTCATGGTGTCATATGACACAAAAAATAATTTGTGGCACTGTCCTTGTGCAATGACGAAGATGCCAACACAAGTACATTGCAAAATGGCACTTATTTCAGACTCACCATGAGCTGTTCAGGAAAGTCCGGTGCACTGAGGAGGTGGAATTTCAAACACCAACAGAGGATGGAGGCCATCATGATGAGGTTGAGCTGGGTAACATTCCATATCCTTCAAAAGATGACCAAAAGTTCAAAGCCATGGTTGAGTATATTTTGAAGTTAAAAAAATTACCTGCTGTTCTGCCAGAACATTTACGGCATCCATTATTGGAAAAAGAGTACCCAAGGCACCTCATTCCACTGGAGATGATGTGCCAGCAGTGCCCTGGCAATGTACCTATGAGTGACCCAATCCTCATTACAAATAAGGCCAACATCCTCACCAACTCGCGTATTGTTGAAGGTAGGTCAATTGAACTATATCTTATGACAATCCACTGTGGTAGATTTGCTGTGCTTTCATTAATCATTGAATGTGTTGTAAACCGTACTGAAAATATTGTTGAAACTTCTGATTTCTAGACATCTCTACGTACTGTAAATCTTGCCATCAAAGCGGAACCTTCTACCGTTACCAAGAGTGGAAAGATGGCCTACACAATTTTAATGACCGGATAGTGCTTGATCTCTCTTTATGCTTAACCATAAGGAACTGTTATACCATATTTAATTTAAGTATAATCTATGAATTAATCTTTGTAAAGGGTATATATATGAAATTTAAACAGAACATTTTCTGTATTTTCACTATAATGTTTCTCCCTTAGGTGCATATTGCAGTGAGCAGAGTGGTAGATTATTTAGAATTGACTTCAAGGGTAAAGTTTCCCTCAACTAATACAGTTCTACATGGGTATCTTTATTTATATGCACTCAATGATCATGACTATCGGTATTCCTGTGTAAATTATGGTGATCATCCACCAGTGGTCATCATGGACCTCCATAAAAAGGGAGCCTTCCATTTGTCAGGTACATTTTTTTTTCATGGAATGGACTGATTTAGATTCAATTACAGACCTACGGTCGCAAGTTCTGTCATTACTAATTGAGCTCAATGGGATTTACGACCATAGTTCACTAACAATGCTAACTTTCTACCGATTTTCAAACAGTTTGGTTTGTTATAAACGTCAGAGATGTAGTTATGACACTGCATACTTATCAATAAATATAAAATTATATATTTAAACATGTTCAAGCATCCAGAATTATAGCCATGTTAATGACGTTTGTAAGAAACCAAACCGTTTGTAAATCCGTTATGATTTCAGCGATATAAGAGGATATGTGCTGATCACTCGCCTTACTTAAGATACCACAGAGCTCACCAGAAAGCTCCCCTGTGACAAGGTGGTTAGATGCCATTCGAGACTCCGCCTTAAGACATCTAGCCTTATATGGATATATATGGGAAATACTGCCTTGGTGGCACCTTTTTCGGTCCTCCAAAACTAGGGTCCTGGTTTTATACAAAATTATACAGTCATAAATTCTTCATATTCCAGTATACTGCCATCATTTTTAAATAAATCCAAAACAAAAACAATACCGCTATCATACCTATCAATAAAAAATGATTTGTTTTGGAGTAAAATGTTCAAATTATTCCACAGAATTTCTTTGTGGGGAGAAAAATTGTGCACATAACACAATTTCCAAGCAAGTAAAACTTGTTGGTGAAATTTGGAGAGAGAAATCGGTAATTTAGAAAGGGTGAAATTACATTTTAAAAGAATCTTTAACCGCCTAATCTACGGAATATGACATTGGGGTAAAGTACCAAATTGAACCATTACTACAAAAAAAAAAAAAATTAACCAACTAATTCTAAAAGAGCTGACTAATTCTTTAAAATGTAAAACTTCCAGTCCACCCTCAGAATGTCTATTAGACAAAACAGATTTCCTAACTTTGTGAGATCTGTTCTTCCAAATAAAATTCAATAAGATTTTGTCAATATCATCACAGATTTTGTCACTAACAAATAAAGATAAAGAGGGATAAACACAACGAGACAAACCCTCTGCTTTAGAAATAAGTACTCTCCCATAGATTGACAGACCTCGTTGTAGCCAACAATTAAAGATGGTTCTTGTTTTCTTTATTTTATGTGAAAAATTAATCAAACTGTTGGCGGAGCAATCTATCTTTAGTAGGGAAAATCCCCAGCTACTTGATACAGTCTTTTACAGGTATATGGTGCATCGATGGTTGTTGAGTGTCATACAGACAGAACATTCACACTTTGATACATTTAAATATAAGCCTGAAGCTTCGGAGAAAGAATGAATAATATTGACACACAGGGGAATTTGACTTTGGTCTTTAAGAAATATAGTTGTATCATCAGCTAGTTGAGATATTTTAAATTCTTTACCAAGAATAGAAATACCTTCTAAACTGGGATTTTGTAAAATAACAACTGATAACAATTCAACAGCTAACAGAAAAAGAAATGGGGGAAATGGGGCAACCTTGGCGCACTCCTCTATCACAATTAAAGCGTTTAGTAGTTTGAAAGCCAACCAAAACTGAAGAGTTAATGTCATTATTAACCATATTGATAAAAGTACATCCAAAATCAAAAAGACTAAGAGATTTAAGCAAAAAATGGTGTTCTAAAGAGTCAAATGCTTTATAAAAATCCAAAAACATTATAATAGCTTCTGAATCAATATTCTCTGAATAATCAATAAGATCAAGAACTAATCTTATGTTGGAGCTAATATGCCTATTTTTCATAAATCCATTTTGTGTTTCGCCAATTATACTATAAAGGCCAGATTTTTAACAAACTGCCAAAATTAAAGCAAGTAATTTATAATCGACATTTAACAGTGATATATATTTCAGTGCATCCTCCATTTCAACTATAGATATATCAGAATCACAAATTTGCTTAAAGTCATCCTTAATACCTGAAATCTTATCATGAATACTCAAAAAAAAAAAATCATCAGATTGTTCTTGAGAAAACTGAGAAGTATAATTTTTTTTATAAAAGTATACAAAGGTTGAAATCATTCCTGGATCTGCACATAAACACGATTAATGTTTAAGGCAGAGAGAGATGTCTTTTTACTTTTTCAAGAGCAAAAAAGTAATTAGTGCTTCTTTCACCCTTCTCGATCCATTTTGCTCTGGAGCGTATAAAAGCACCTTTAACAATCTCTGTGTACGTATTTTCAATTTGCAAATGACATGTGCTCATTTCTACCTCATCCTCTTTACTGGGATTTTCCTTCTGCATTAACACACTTAATCTATGAATGAGTTCTAATTCTTTAATGTTTTTTTTTTCTCTCTTTTAATTTGCTTACTTCTATTAACAGCAAGGTCTCTAACTGTAAATTTAAAAAACTCCCAGCTAGAGCCAGGTTCACTTTCAGTATTACTAAACATAAAATTAGCCAGTTGAATTACACTATCATTAAAACTGTTAAATTTCCAGTAACCCCTTGTTCTATTTAACTTACTGTATTGTGCAAGATTCAAAGAAATTAACATGTGGTCAGTAAACAGGGCAAATTGATGATTAACAGTATGGACATCTTTCAAAATAGCATGAGACATGAGAAAAAGATAAATTCTAGCTTTAAGCGATCCAGATTTGTGGACCAAGTAAAGCCTCTACAACCAGAGTTAAAGGGACACTTCACCCATTTGCATTAAGCTTTGTATTGTTAGAAACCCAGTCATATATTATAATGATCGTGGATTTTTCCTTTATTTTTCCCTGAGATGGGAGAAATAAGGATTTAAGTGTTTTACTTCCTGCTTATTCTGACGTAAAAATCGTCATTTTGCGTCATAATAAGCAGGAAGTCACATTTCATTGAAAAGTGTAGAGACTACAAACACTAGCTCCTCATTATTCCAGGGGGCGCTCATGCTCACGCTACAGGCCTATCACAGATCAGTGGGTGGGACTTTACTCTCTGAAACTGAAAGCAATATCCTCCATCTTGTTTGAAGCTAAGCTAACAGGCGCTGTGGAGACAGATGTAAAGTTATGACAATAGCGGAGGGTAACGTTACTCAATATGATGTAGAAGAAGAGGATTTCGGAAGTCTGATGCTCGAATCAGGTGTTTGTGGCTATCAAGCCGCATTATAGCGAAGAGCAGCCGAGGCAGAAGACCTGCCTGCCGCGGACGAGGAGCCCGGACCGGCTCGAGCTGGGGGCGGACTGGTGGCGCCGGTGATCTCACTACGAACCGCTATGAACACAGAGATAGAGTCCGTCTGCGGCAAAGAATTTCAACAATGACAATTTCTCATGCACGAAATCTCTGAATCAGACGAGCACACGGGCGTTTGTGTTGTGAATCAGACGAGCACACGGGCGTTTGTGTTGTGAATCAGACGAGCACACGGACGTTTGTGTTGTGAATCAGACGAGGACACGGACGTTTGTGTTGTGAATCAGACGAGGACACGGACGTTTGTGTTGTGAATCAGACGAGGACACGGGCGTTTGTGTTGTGAATCAGACGAGGACACGGGCGTTTGTGTTGTGAATCAGACGAGGACACGGGTGTTTGTGTTGTGAATCAGACGAGGACACGGGTGTTTGTGTTGTGAACCATCCTAGTTTCGCACCGCATCTGACTGAACATCCAGGTAACGTTACCATGCATGCAATAATTCACCACTTCGAAAGAAATACAAATGAGGAGTAATTCACTATTGAGTTCGCCAACTAACTAACGTTAGATATTTTGTGTGAAATGAATTTCAAGCTCCGGTCCGGTGGTAGCTAGCCTTATAGACGGAAGAGTGATTCATGCTGTTCTGGATTAGTGGGAGTGGCTTGCGCAGCTGTGCAATGTGGTGCATTGTGGGAGTTGTTGTCTTTCATACAAATGCGTCCTGAAGTTTCTTTCTTTCTTTCCTCGGTCAAGAAGGCACCAAATTCAAAATTTATTTTACATTTCGACTACATATATGACCCACTTTCAATAAAGATCAATGTTCCCATGGGTGAAGTGTCCCTTTAAAGAAACGCCAAGCATCTGTCACTGAAAGAGGTAGTTCTTATAGGAAATCTATCTTGTGAATTGTCAGGGGCTTCATTAAAATCTGCAGCTATAATCAAATAAGCATTACTAAAACGACTGTATACTTGTAAGCTTAGCTCCCAGTTCTTTAAACAATTGTTGCTGAACCCCCTCTCCTACAGTTGGCGGCCGATGACGTCACCGCTCGCTCGCGCCGTCTCTCTTCCGTCATTGAGAGTTTCAGCGTCGAGTCTTCTGAGGTGAGGAGAGCAGTTCCCCGTATTTCTCACATTTACAACCACCACACACACTTTATACAGTTTGATTAAGCGACAGACTCATTTCTGTATTGTTTTCATCGATTACAGCGATACTTGTGCGTCTTTTCTGGCGTCTTCCTTCTGAAATAAACATTTAGTGCAGCAGCAGCGAGCATGAGGAGAATATGTTGAGTTCATTCAGACCTGAGCGATGTTGTGTTCGTTTGTGTGATTGTTTAGTCAAGTCAAAAGTCAAAGTTTAAGATCTGTGAAGGGAATTAATGTGAATCGATCTCAAGTGTCATACTGGAACAGAGACTGCTAAATGCTTTACATTGAGCCTAAGATGAGCCGCGCGAGACATTAAAGCAATACTAATAAATAGGCTATGAATAGCGTTTTACTCTTGGAACAATAGTGCTTGTGGTGCTCAGTATTTGTAAACGTTTTATGATCATTTTCAGTTTCTGCGCATATAATTATTATTATTATTTTTTTAATGATCTAACTACTTTATAGTGATCAATAGGCTAGTGCAGTGGTTCCCAAACTTTTTGAAAGCATGGCACCCCTTTGTAGTGTTTTTTTTCCACGGCACCCTAACCCAATTAAACTAAACGAACATATGTACATACATACAATTATTTCCAGATGAGCAAACAACCAATGAAGCTAAACAGCAGCATGAATTTATTATGAATGCATTACAACAGACATAATATAAGGCGAAACAACCCCTTCAGATGAATCATCAGTCCATTAATAACTGGACACACGTCAACAGACTGATTTTAACCAATTAGGCTACTGTATGTGAGAATCATTGGAATAAAACAGATTTAAAGATACTTAACTCTTTAAATAATAATAAACAACTCCAAATATTTTTGCATATGGTGGTGTTTTGATATGATTTTAAAATATGCTGTAAACAGTGTTTTAGCCTATTCCCAGATAGCAAATAGTAATTGAAACGATGTTAAATCAACGTCCCACTGTCAACGATAAAATCATTGAATCAACGTCGAACTCTGATGTTGATTCTTCATCATGTTGCACCCTCTATTATCATTGAAACAACGTTTAAATCATACCTAGAGATCAACATAATTTCAATGGTATTTCGATTACAATGGATATTGAAACAATGTTGAAATCCCAGCATATCAACAAAACTTCAGTGGTGTTTTAGTATACCACAGGTTTAATCTGAAGGTCTGTAATTTTAATATAATATTAAAAACATTATTATTAGGCTATAATCCTGCTTTAGGATGGGCTAGCAAAATATAGAAAATAGAAACTATACATTTAGGCTATAACCTAGACTAGCACAAATGACACCCCACGCATTCTTTAAAAATTAAACAATCATTTTTATTGTATTATTTCATTTTTTCTTTTTCTTTTAATGTGCTAAGTCCTGCTGCGTCTGTCTTCCGTCTTCCAGCTCCTCCCGCTCGGTCTGGGGCGTAGCGCAGCCACTTCTGTACAGCTTGAGCGAAGTCATAGTGTTTGCCGTTGTAAGACGTTGAGGCATCTAGAATACAAGTAAAAAATCATGTTTATTATTTTATTAAATCAGAACTAATTGTTAACTCAACAAATTAAATATAAATAACTGGATACGTATAACTAATTAAATAGCAAATGTATTGATTAGAGTTACCATAGACAAAAGATTTTTCTGGTTGACTAAATTGCACATTAATTTCTGCTTAAATACTGGGTGCATGGAGGAATATGCATAAATCTCACCGCAAAAAAACAGGCTAATAATAAGGCTATGTCTAGTTGTGCATTTTCATTAGTTTTTCGTTTTGACTTTTTGTTTTCAAATTCAGTTTAGTTTTAATTAGTTTTTAAAGTGGGTTTGCTAGTTTAGTTTAGTTCTTATTTTTTGAAAATGCTTAGTTTTCGTTTAGTTTTAGTGTTAGTTTTAGTCTTTTTTTGTAATTTGGGTTATTTGTCAGGGGCAAGCCGCAAGATTCAAAAAGACATAATGACATAACATTATTTAATATTTGAATCACGGCTTATATAGTGTTTTGACATCGACAACCACAACCAAAAAGTGCATTTTTCCTCAAACTTGCGACTAGTTAACTTTCTAAAGAAGGCGCAATCGCTTCTCGGGTCGACAATAACAAACTGACAAAATTATGTTCAGAATTTAAAATATTTTTATAACACTTTTTAATGTTTGATTGTGTAAAGGGGTTTACGAGATAGAGAGACCAACCTTTCACAAACTTGCCTTCAACGTCGAACGAACACTCGTTCTCGTGGAGACGCGTTGTGCACGGAGGGGAGGAGCTGTGTGTTTGTTTTGTGTGTGTGTGTGTGTGTGTGTGTGTGTGTGTGTGTGCGCGTGTGTGAGCGCGCGTGCGCATGTGAGAGACAGAGAGAGCAGGGAAAGGAAATGCAGCTGAACGAATACGCTGCGTGTTTTAAATAGCGTTTTTTCCCACCTAGTTTTCGTTTTTTCGTTCGTTTTCGTTAACGATTATAACCTTGGCTGTAAAAGGTTATTATATGGTACGATAGTTATTTTAGGCTGTTTAAATTGGAAAATAAAGCTGAGATTCTGCGGCACCCCTAGCCAGTTGTCACGGCACCCACTTTGGGAACCACTGGGCTAGTGTATCATAAGATCAAACTTAATGTGGACATAGCCTATTATGCTGCTGTTTATTTCCCTGTAATGGTTGATGGAGATGAGTGTCATTAGTGATTGTTTTTGTGTTATTGATGTTTTATCCATGTCATATTGTGAAAGATTACAGTATTGTCTTTCAATATAGCAGTTATGTATCCTGACTCAAATAATGTGTTTCTAACAGCAGACACTCAGAATAAAGTGAGATGATCTGCTGATGATCCTGAATGGCTTGTTGAATGAGTGCTAATAGTCTGAGGCTCATCAATATTAACAGATCTGCTGAAAACACTCTTTATTTCATGACAATAGTTCCTGTTTTCACCTCATTTATTATGCTGATGTCTTCAGATCTCCTGTAGCCTAAATTGACACTTAAAGCTCATTTCATTGGTGTCAGCAGACTGAGGGGATTTGTTGGCTATTAAATGCTAGGGCGGCACGATATTGAAGAAAAACGCGATAACTCATTAAATAATGCAACATGCGATACAATAATGCTTAAAGTGTGTAGAATTAAATTAAAAAAGATATATTATATAGCCTACATGCGTGTTTCACATTCTTTTTGTGACAAGAAAACATCCCCACAACTTCTGAGAGTGAGCATCAGTGTTTTACTGTCGCATAAGAAGTGTTATTTTAACAACAGTGTAAACCACAGGGTTTAGAGTTTTAGGTTATCCTACATTAGGTTTATTTAACAACAGAATGATCAGAACAGTATATATTGTGATATACAGTGGGTACGGAAAGTATTCATACCCCCGGTAAATATTATCAAAAATGGCTGTAAAAAATAAATCTTTCGTTCAAAAAATTAGCAAAAATCTAACCTTTCGTTAGCACACCAGGGGGACTAGGAACATAAAATTGTCCAGCTATGACTTCTTGTTTCACAGGATTTTATATATGAGGAAACACAAAGGCCAAATTCCATGAATCATCCATCACAATGAGTAAAACCAAATAATACAGTTCTGATATGCAGCAAAAGATTGTTGAGCATCACAAAATAGAAAGTGGCTGTAAGAAAATAGCTAAATAATTGAAAATACCCATTTTGATCATCAGGGCAATAATTAAGAAGTTATAATCAAGTACAAATGTTACAAATCTGCCAGGAAGAGGACCTGTGTCTATATCTTAATGCACAGTGAGGAGGATGGTTTGAGTGGCCAAAGACTCTTCAAGGATCACAGATGGAGAATTGCAGAGATTAGTTGAGTCTTGGGTGTCAGAAAGCCTATTAAAAAATTCAACCCCTACATCCCCACATGTTGTTTAGGAGGGTTTCAAGAAAAATGCTCCTCGCTCCTCCAAGAACAAACTCCAGCATATTCAGTGGTCAGACACGACTGGATCTTCAAACGGCACATGGTTCTGTGGTCAGATGAAACAAAAAATAGCTCTTTGCCAGCAAAAAACGCTAGATGGGTTTGGTGCACACAGATATAAAAAGTACCCCATGTGTACAATTCAATATACCACTGGATCTTTAATATAATGGGCATATTTTTCTGCTGGAGGTCCTGGACATCTTCAGATACATGGCATCGTGGATTCTATCAAATATCAACAGATAAAAAAATCCAAATCAGGCAGCTTCTGCTAGAAATCTTATAACGGGCCGTGGTTGGATCTTCCATCAGGACAACTATCCAAAACAAACATCAAAATCAACACAAAAATGTGTTGCGGAGGACAAAATGAAGCTTCTGCCATGAGCGTCCCAGTCCCCTGACCTGATGAGTGGAGTGAACTGAAGAGAAGCAGCACCGACATGGATCTGTGAATCTGAAGGATCTGGAGAGATTCTGTATGGAGGAATTATCGCTGATCTCTTGTCAGGTGTTCTCCAAACTCATCAGGCATTATAGGAGAAAACTCAGAGCTGTCATCTTGGCAAAAGGAGATTGCAAAAAGGTATTTACTAAAAGCGTATGAATAATTGTGGCCAACATGTTTTGAAGAAAAACATTTATTTCATAATGTGATTTCCCCCCTAATTTGAATTCTTTTACTTAAATGAAAGGGTAGATTTTTGCCAATTTTTTGAACGAAAGATCAAATTTTTTGAATTAAAGATTTATTTTTTTATAGCCATTTTTGATCATATTTAACGGGGGTATGAATACTTTACGTACCCACTGTACATTTGCGATATTTCGATAATCTCAATATATTGTGCAGCCCTACTATATGCAAGTTAATTTCTGTGTTTATGATTTTTATGATTTTAACTGTTTTTCTTACCATCATTTATTCTTGGAAGAATTAAAATGATTTATATTATTTTCTTTATTTCTAGATACCTGTATTTTAATGAAGGAGCAGAATAGTGTTAGGATTAGCAATAAAAATTATTAAAAATAAATGAATTGGCATACAATTGATATTTTTTATTTTGGCAGATCAGCTCCTCCCACACTGTAATCACATCATCAGTGAGGCTCCGCCCACACTGGAATACATCACCAGTGAAGCTCCTCCCACAGCAGTCACATCACCAGTGAAGCTCCTCCCACTGCAATCACATCATCAGTGAAGCTCCGCCCACAGTAATTCCCCAATAAATGCTGTAATTCCCATCAGCTACAAGTGAAGACGAGCATCAGAGCATCAGGAAGAGCTGAAATCTGCAAAGACTGAGTTTATTAAAGAGGACAGAAAGAACATGAGTGATCCAGAACCCTGCAGAATGAAACACACTGAAGATCCTGAAGAACAAAGAGGTTGGTGTTTATTCTTCATTCATTCATGATGCTGAAGAACATTCATGTTAGAAACATTCAAGCACTTCATCACATTTAGATAAACAGTTCAACTATGAAACGCTACAGAATGTTCTGGGTTTTCTTCAACAAATGGTCAGTAAAGGGAGGTTTGAGACATTTTTATATTGATTGTCAACATCAGATCAAGCGAAATACTATTTTAACTGTTTTATTTTATATTTATTTTATATCCGGTTCCCAATTTGCAACGACATTACCAGAATTTTAGTAATTTTCAACATAGTTTACAAAATATATATTTTTAGGAAATTAGGAGTAATCAGTAAATACCAAGTTACTGATAAAGTTGTATTTGTCAGTTATTTTAAATTAAGTTATTCATAGTTATAGAGAGTCTTCTTACAGTAACTTTGGTAACAGGGTTGATAAACACAGTCAATGCTACAGTTTGTGTAAAAACTGAGACAATGGATTGAGAAAAGGCTTGTTTGAGATGCGCCTTGTCTGGCCGGTTTTATTTTGACATTACAAATGAAATTGCCCTCAAATGTTAATCTGAACTAAAATAAACATTTTGTTTGTAACTATTACAATATTAGGCCACATTTATTTATTTTTTCAAGGAGCTTTATTTTACATGCTCCTAAGAAGAGTCAATTACAGCTCCACCATTGCTCAAAGTAAAAAAAAAAAAAAAATTTATATATATATATATATATATATATATATATATATACTTTATTTTGTTAGTTTTAATTTAGAAAATAAAAAATTATCTGGCATTTCTTTATTTTTGCTGTATCGAAAACGTACTGAAACGTGACACAAGTGTATCGTATTGAACCGAACCGTGAATTTTGTGAACCGTTAACCCTCTGGGGTCTGAGCTGTTTTCTGGGCCTTGGAGGTGTTGTGACATGCTCTGACATTTCTGGTTAGTTCTGTTACTTGTGACATTTTCATGGCTAAAGTCTAATTACACAGTATTCAGCACAAACTCTGCTACAATAATATATCAGCAGCATGTATGTAAAAGTTTGTAGTTTTGAGATAATAACATTTATGCGTGGTTTGTGAAAATACAAAAAAGAAATTCTCACTGAAATAAGGCCATGGAACCCATACTGATTATTTCTTGAAAATTGAATGACGTAGCCTAGAATATTTGCTCTAAAACTATGTGAAAATCACCCTGACTGCTTATTCAGATAAGACAATATATTGATTTAAAATTTTTACGACGTGTTTTGTGTGAAAATGCTTTATCATTAATATGTATTGTTTTCACACCTGAGAAAGACAAAGACCCTCCCCTAACGGCCCTATTAGGAGCTATCAGGCCCTGTCATTCTGAGCAACCTTGCACAATACTGTAAATGAGGAGATTTAAAAAAGAATGGCTTTTAAATTGTTTGGATTTATATACAACACAACATAATCCAAAGGTACACAACAAATGCCAAAAAAAGCACTTATTGAAAACAATGATCCAAAGACAGAGACCTTTGTGCCATTCCTAAAAACATTGTACATACCTTTCATTTCCAAGGTGTTTGATTTTCACTTTACCATGTTCATGTACAGAGACTCATGTGAAGGTTGAAGTCCTCAGTGGCATCTGGGCCCTGAAAAAAAAGTGAACATACTGATATCAAGAGAAAGGCCTGCACGATTTTGGAATAAATATTAGATTTTTCTGGTTAAAATTGCTTTTTAAAATTCACAGAATACACAAACACACACACACACACACACAAATGTTTTCAACAATATATAATATAATGAACACCAGGTTTGTTGTGCCTTGTAGGCATAAGCTATGCGCAGTGCTGGATAAAATAATAATAACAGTTTCAGTAACAACTAAGCTAGAGAAAAATATATTGATTATCATGTTACTTAAAATGTTTCCATTCGTTATGATATGAAATGAGATAATAGTAAAAACATGAAGCCGTTTGGTGTGTTTTGCTTTCATCCAAAATATGATACATTCAAACGCAATCGTGCTGCAAAATATGATACATTCAAACGCGATCGCGATCCAAAATATGATGCATTCAAACGCGATCGCGCTCAAATATAAAACATTATGGTTACCATATACATATCTACGTTTGAGCAGATATCCACAAACACAGTAACAGTAAACATGGGTCTAAATATTATAATATTCCCCCATATATCTAGCATTTATGCAATAATAACAAGCTAATATGTAAGAATTTCTTACCTTACATCTTTCTTGTCTTCAAATCGCGTTCTTCTTCTTCTGATGTAGCCTAAATCCAATGTAAGCTCAGGCGCGTCTTTCAAACTCAACGAAAAGTGAAGTGAAGTGGTGTTTTGTTGTTGAGGTAATGAGCGAGTTCGCGTTCCATGTGGAGATTTGCATGTCAATCTCTTTTGCGCGAGTGGGCGTGGCCAAATTAACTGTAATGAGCAAGCGTTTGAGAAGCTGGACATCTTGTTGGTTTTATACAAATTACTTAAACAGAGAATATTTGTTTTCAGTTTGAATCCGATCATTTAAAAGTACACACTTAAATGGTTATAAAGGTATATGGCTCATAAATGTGTGACAAGTATTCGCTGAGTTTTGTTTCAGTTTATAGACGTGCTCAAGAAAAAAAAGTTTACCGCGCCGGAGAGGCAGAACGCACACCCTGTTTATTTTCTTTATTTTACAAAAGCACAATGTTTTGATTTGATTGTAAGTGGACACATACAAAAGTAGAAATATCAGATTCTTTTTTTATATTTCTTTTTTCTGTATGACCATAAATGACGGAGTAATTTAAGTTTATAGTGCTACAATGTGGAGAAAATCCAGCAAAACGTACCCGCGCGTTTGCCGACCTCAGAGGGTTAAACCCCTACTTTCTACTATTACACCAGGGCTCACTTTCATGTCCTTTCATGCCCATATTTCTCTCTTGGAATTGTTTTGATGCACTAAAAAATTTATTTAATACATTTTTCTTTCATATCAGACCTGATGGAAGTGAAGGAGGAGAGTGAAGAAATGAGTGAAGTGAAGGAGGAGAGTGAAGATCTGAGAGAAGTGAAGGAGGAGACTGAAGAACTGAGTGAAGTGAAGGAGGAGAGTGAAGAACTGATGGAAGTGAAGGAAGAGAATGAAGAACTGAGTGGAGTGAAGGAGGAGAGTGAAGAACTGAGTGAAGTGAAGGAGGAGACTGAAGAACTGAGTGAAGTGGAGGAGGAGAGTGAAGAACTGAGTGAAGTGAAGGAGGAGAGTAAAGAACTGAGTGAAGTGGAGGAGGAGACTGAAGAACTGAGAGAAGTGAAGGAGGAACCTCATGTCCAACCTGGAGGAAAACCTTTGAGTCGCTCAGAGACTAAAAGTACATTTTTAGAGAAAAGAAAAGACAATAAATCTTTCACCTGCACTCAGTGTGGAAAGAGTCTCACAACCAAACGAGGTCTTGAGATTCACATGAGGATCCACACCGGAGAGAAGCCGTTCACATGTGATCAATGCGGGAAGAGTTTCAGTCGATTATCATCCATTGAGCGTCACATGATGATCCACACCGGAGTGAAGCCGTTCTCATGTGATCAGTGCGGCAAAACATTTTTTAGTGCATCAGACGTGAAGACACACCTGGCAGTTCATACGAAGGAGAAACCACATTCATGTTCTGTGTGTGGAAATAGTTTTTCAGTGCTGCAATCTTTACATGCACATGAGAAAATTCACACTGGTGTGAGAGAGTACATGTGCTTTGAGTGTGACAAGACTTTTATTACAGCATACGGTTTAAAACTGCACCAGAGAATTCACACTGGAGAACAACCTTACAAGTGTTCACACTGTGACAAGAGATTCAGTCAGCCATCATCTCTGAAAACACATAAGAGGATCCACACTGGAGATAAACCTTACAAGTGTTCACACTGTGACAAGAGATTTAGTCAGTCAGCAAATCTGAGAACACATGAAAGGATCCACAATGGAGAGAAGCCGCACACGTGTGATCAGTGTGGGAAGAGTTTCTATTTTGAATGTTACCTGAAGCGACACATGAAGATCCATGCAGTGGAGAAACCACATATGCAGTATTTAGTTTGATCAAACTCTTCAGCTGTGTTCCTGTAACTCTTCATCTCGTCTCTCTCTGCTGTGATCATGAAATACCGCAGTATGATGATAATCAACAAAAGAAGACAAACCAGCCCGAGACTCAAGGTTATTAAAACCATCACCACACACCAGCTATAAGTGGAGATCAGTGTTGCCAGACGTACGATAATTATCGTATTTGTACAATATTTTTGACCTCTGTTCGAATTACCATCAATAATAATAAAAAAATCCCATAATGTACGTTAATTTCAGAATTGTGTGCCACTTCAAATGATGGTGGTTGTAATCATAGGGCTTCTATACTCATTGATCTAGCTGTGGATTCTACGTCTACCGTGAGAAGAACCTGAACGTGGAGATACTTTCATCTTTCATCTCATCTCACGTTATGTGTTCTCGGCCAATCATCGTGGAGAATGACTCTCTCATGAGCACAAGTTAATGTTCTTTTTGTAAATTGAAGTTGTGTATCATTAACATGTCATCTCTGTATGTTTTGCAAGAAGAAGAAAAAACTAAACAAAAAGTAAAGGGTTCCTTCCGCTTTTCCAAGCTGAGGTTGATATTTTTGCAAAAAAGTCATTTTCATGTCGTGTCAAAAAGTTGTTGGTCAATAAATAGCTGTATTCTGTACGTTTGACTTGTGTACGATGATTTTGTTCCAAATGCGATCATTTTGAGCTTCTGGTACAATACTTGGACATTTACAATGGTGGAGATGGAGTGATTTCACTGTGACTAACTTACAGAAGAGATTTTGTTGCTCAGCACATGGCAATTAGACTGAACTAACACTGGATATAGATTGCAATGTTGCATCTTTAAGTGATCAACTAGAAAAGTTTTAAAGCTTTTAAACAAGGTTAATACGAATTCATTTCAGTGTCAGTAGTTTATTTTTCCTAATTGTCTTTATCCTTGCTGTTTTAAAAGGTGTGTGTGTTTCTAAAATCTATGTGCTTTAAATGGATTTTTCATCTCCATGGAAGAGAAGAGCTGGTCTGATAGCAGACTAGGGCTGTCACGATTCCTCGATTAAAGCGGAGTATTAGATTTGAAAAAATCCTTGATTGCAATTTACCTGTGTTACAGAGTAACCGGCAAAATAGCCAGTGGATTCTTCCATGCATTACACTTCATGTATTTTGAGATGGTCCTCACTGCAGTACACAAGATCCAGGGGGCAGATTTGGGAAGGAGACTCAGACGGGTCAGGATTCTTGGCTGCGGGCCAGGGTGGAGCAGGTGTCAAGGGCGGAGCAGGCGGCCAGGGTGGAGCAGGGGGCCAGGGTTGACCAGACAGTTCAGGCGGCCAGGGCGGAGACAAACCTTCGGCTGGCCAGGGCGGAGATGACACTTCAAAGGACCCATTGCCCCCTCCCAAAATTTTCTTAAGGGCAGTTGTGGAGTTATGCTCAGGAACAGGCCCACACACCGGCTCAGGAACAGACACTGGCTCAGCGGCGGCCATCTTGTCCAGAGACACTGGCTCGTTGGTGGACAGCTTGTCCGGAGACACTGGCTCGGGGCGGCCATCTTGTCCGGTGCCGGCAGGGGCAGGAGCTCTGGCGTGGCCTCCAGGCCCTGTGGGACGGAGAACGCCTTCCTCCTCCTCAATTTACGAGAGCGTGAGAGAACACTGCCTCTTCAGCCACCACTGGGGCTGTGACAGGGAGACTGGACTGCTCTAGGACAACCAGGCCTGGGACCCCCAAAGTCAGGTTCTCCCGGACCACTGGGCTTGGGACCACCGAAGTCAGGTTCTCCTCAACCACCAGGATTGGGACCACCGAAGTCAGGTTCTCCTCAACCACCAGGATTGGGACCACCGAAGTCAGGTTCTCCTGGACAACCGGAGACAGGCATTAGACAGGAACTTGAAACACAAGGGAACATACACAACGAACCAGCACATGACTGCAAACACAGGGAGACTAAATAGGGAAGCAAATAAAAGAAGGCAACGAGAAAAGCAGGTGGGGCAAATGAATCAATAATCAGGTAACAAGATAGACTAGACATTAGACAGGAGAGCACAAAACAGGAGATACAAAAGTAGTCGTTAGTACCAGCCCTATAGCACAGGTTTCTCAACCTTTTGCAACTCATGGCCCACCAATGACTGTTTACAAACATTTCGAGGATCACCTTTCCCAATATAATGAACACAGAATAACAGAAAATTAAAAAAGTATATAGATGAAAACTGTCCTTGTATAAAAAAAACTGGGCAGATATACTCAGTAACCATTCATTCCTGTAGCATTAACAGGGCAGGTCAGACCATTGACTGAATACCGTTTCTGAAAATTCCTTGTACTGTGTGTACGGATGTGGAAGATGTGATCCCTGTTCATGAGCCACATGCTGTTGATGACCATAAGACTGATAAGTTTGATTCTATGTCAGAAAGTCCATTTATCTGTGATGACCATGTTAACACGTCTTGTTCTTTATCTACACTTTATAGTGTGACTCGAGATGACTCGAGACGGCGGTTGGAGTGCACGCTGGCGTGTCTGACTGCCGCTGCTCTACCAGCTCAGTTTTCTTGCGTGAACTTATATTTTAATTTTGAGCTATCCGTTTTGGATTCAAGGGAGCGCCTGTCTACTTGAAGGCCTTTCGTCCGCTAAAATTATATTTCCTCTGATGAGGATTGTCTCTTACTGGCTGGTGTAGGAAGGATTTTGGCGAGTGTGATCGACTACTCTCGGCTAGACGATCAGCTGTTAATCGCGGGGTTCGCCCGAACTTCCTGCCAACACTTCATCTCCATAAACATTGTCCTGCCGTGGAAGACTTTGTCTTGTGAGTGCAATATTGAATCGGCCGTCTCCGCCGGATGATCGGCTGTAAATCGCGGGATTTCCCGATCCACCTGCATACTCTTCATCCATACCATCGGCCTGTCGCGGAAGAGTCGCATAGACTCAGCTCTGCGCTCGGACGGTCCTGCTGCGGATTGGGATGCTACTGCCTTTCGGCCGGAGGATCGTATTGATGTGGATATTGCTCGATTTACTCGCCGGCCATCTATTACAACAGCGGCTTCACTGACGTGTGTTAGGACTTAGACCTGGTGATGGTGGCGCTTCAGAGGATGCTGTCCTTCCTGCTCACTGTTCTGGCATGTCACAGCTGTTTTAATGTACTTTTCTACACTGCTGTTCCGACTCTGGATTATAATACAAGTATGGCTATCTTCTACTCATCTCTGGATCTGCATAAACTAAACTCAACATATCGTCTGCCTGTGGACATTTATAATTACTGTGCTCACTTGAAAATTGTGCGCCGTCCTCGTTATGTCCACCGAGGATCCCGGCGCAGTTTCTATAAAGACGCACTGTTCACTTCTCTGGCAAATGACGTCATTCCAGTAATTTCATCCTGTCGGTCTTCCTCCAAGCCAGTCGCAAAGTTACGGTCAGTAAATCTGCTAAATCTTTGTTCTATCAAGATTTCATCTCCAAATCATGAAATAGCAGAATCTCAGACACTGAGGATGGCCTTGATAAACGCGAGGTCATTATCTAATAAATCGTTCATTTTAAATGACTTTTTCACTACAAACTCACTGGACTTTCTATTTGTGACTGAAACCTGGCTGAAACCCGATGAATTCTCATCTCTTGGTGAACTTTCTCCCCCGGATTGTGCCTTTTTTACCACCCCAAGACTTTCCGGTCAGGGTGGGGGTGTTGCTACTGTTTTTAAAAATCATTTTAAAAACAATCAACTGCAAACGGATGTGTACTCAAGCTTTGAAGTACAGTTAATGAGAATTAACATAGGGAGTCCTGTATTATGTGCATTGATTTACAGGCCTCCTAAATTTAACAAAGATTTCATCCAACAATTCTCTGAGTTTCTTTCTAATATTGTATCCCGTTGTGATAGGCTGTTGATTCTAGGAGACTTTAACATTCATATCTGTTGTCCATCTAAACCTTTGGTGAAAGAATTTTCTTGTCTTATTGAATCTTTTAACCTGTCACAATCAGTCTTTAGCCCTACTCATAATCTGGGTCACATTTTAGATCTGGTGTTGTCACATGGTTTTCCCGTAACAAACTTGAGAGTAGTTGATGCTGCTATCTCAGACCATATGCCAATTGTGTTTGAATCTGCTTGTGTTGTTCCCACCTCAACTCGCTCAAAGTCTTTGAACTACTCTCGTTTTATCCAACCTTCTACTGCCAGCTTATTTTCTGAGTACTATCAGGCCAACCTTGCGAATGTCATTCCATTTGACGAATTAAATACTGAAGAGATGGTGGAGGTTTTTACTAAAGCCTGCTCCATTTCTTTAGATGTTGTTGCCCCCCTTAAGCCCAGGAAAGCTAAGGGAAAGGGCCCCTCACAGCCTTGGTTAAATGATTTTACTCGCTCTCTTAGACAAGAGTGTCGTAAGGCAGAGCGTAAGTGGAAAAAAGATAAACTTCAAATCTCATATGAATGTTTAACTGCATGCTTAATCACTTACCAAAAATCAGTGAAAGAGGAAAAATCCAAATTCCTCTCAAAACTCATCACAGAAAATGCAAACCGGCCGAGAATGCTGTTTAAGACAATTGATTCTGTGCTAAAACCATTACCAGCCCCTACTCTTGTTCTATCTCGAGAAACATGTGAGAACTTTTCACAGTTTTTTAATGAAAAAGTTTTGACGATCAAGGGTTCCATTAAGCCAGTAATATATACTCCACCTCTGACCTGCTCACCAATCGATTCACTAATGTGTTTTCACCCTGTTTCCTCTTCTCAGCTGGCTGATATTGTTTCTAGGGCAAAATGTTCCAGTTGTGAGTCTGATGTTGTTCCTACTCGTCTCTTTAAGGAAGTGTTAGAAACTTTGTGCCCAGCTGTAACAGATATTGTTAATAGTTCTCTAGCGACCGGAATTGTCCCTGCTAGTTTTAAACATGCTGTAGTTCACCCTCTGCTTAAGAAACCCCATTTGGATCCATCTCTCCTCAATAATTTTAGACCTATATCTAAGTTGCCTTTTATTTCTAAACTTTTAGAGAGAGTTGTGCATAGCCAGTTGAATGCCTATCTCAGTACATCCAATATTTCTGATACTTTTCAGTCTGGTTTTAGATCTATGCACAGTACAGAAACTGCTTTGTTGAAGGTCAACAATGACCTTTTGCAAATCCTCGACACCGGATCGCACGCAGTGCTTGTCTTATTAGATTTAAGTGCTGCTTTTGATACGATCGACCATAGTATCTTGCTGCATCGTTTGGAAAAAGTGGTGGGCATTCAGGGTGTTGCCTTGCAGTGGTTAGCCTCGTATCTCAAAGACAGAACCTTCTCAGTAAATATGGGGAAATTTACTTCTACATCTGTTCCCCTCCTTTGTGGTGTGCCCCAAGGGTCCATTTTAAGCCCGCTTCTCTTTTCACTCTATATGTTGCCACTGGGTGCCATTTTTGAGAAACATAGGATATCCTATCACTGTTACGCTGACGATACACAGTTTTATCTACCGGCAAAAACTGATATGTCTTATCCCCTGGAAGCACTGTGTGACTGTTTTGAGGAGATCAAATGTTGGATGGCAAATAATTTCTTACAATTAAATGAAAGTAAGAGCGAAATTTTGACTTTAGGCCCCTCTAGCTTCTCATCTACTTCTAATTCTGGTTCGATCCCTGTCAGTGCTCGACCTCATGTAAGGAATCTCGGATTTACATTTGATTCGGCACTTAACTTTGATAAACAAGTCAGCTCAGTGGTAAAAGGCAGTTTCTTTCACTTGAGATCGATTGCAAAGGTAAAACATTTCTTGTCTCAGAAAGATTTAGAGATTGTAATCCACGCCTTCATTAGTGGTCTTCACTGTGGTCTGCCTCAAACTACAATCTCTCGCCTGCAAATTGTTCAAAATGCTGCAGCGAGACTTCTGACCGGTACAAAAAAGAGAGATCACATTTCACCTATCCTAGAAACTTTACATTGGCTTCCGGTGAAGTTCAGAATCGATTTTAAAATAGCAGTTTTTGTTTACAAGGCGTTATCCGGTGTTGCACCAAAATACCTATCTGACCTTCTTACTCTGTACACTCCCCAAAGAACTCTCAGGTCTTGTAATCAGCTTCTTTTAACTGTCCCGCGCTTTCGCTGCAAAACCAAGGGTGGTCGGGCCTTCTCTGCTGTGGCGCCTAAACTCTGGAACAGTTTGCCCTTCGCTGTGAGGTCTGCCCCGTCATTATCCAGTTTTAAATCGGCTCTTAAAACTTATTTATTCTCTCTGGCTTTTAATTAAGTCTCTTTTGATTGATTTTATATGATCTATTAAATGGATTATATTGGGTGTAATCGTGTCTATAATTGTATTTTGTCTTGTCTATTCTAATGCTTTTTATTTGCACACTGTAGCTCTGTACAGCACTTTGGCGCAACTCTGTTGTTTTTAAATGTGCTATAGAAATAAAATTTGACTTGACTTGACTTGACTTGACTTGACCTTATCAAAGCACAGCAGGCGGATGATACTCTTCAAGAATTGTTCTCTTTAGCTCATGAAGCAGGAGACACGACTTCATCTCCCTTCTATTTTCTTCAAGATGGATTGCTTCATAGACAACAACCTCCGACTTTTCACTCGATCCTAGGATCCAAATTGTGGTTCCATTTAATTTTCGTCAAGACCTCCTACAGCTTTCACACCAGGGCATGGCTGGTCATATGGGGGTACGAAAGACATATGAGAGAGTTCTTAGGAAATTGTATTGGCCTAGATGTAAGCGAGATGTGATTAACTAAATACGGTCCTGCAATACTTGTCAAATGACTGGAAAGCCAAATCAAAAAGTTCCATTGGCTCCTTTACAGCCTATTGCTGCAGTTACCACTCCTTTTGCACACTTGACTATTGATTGCGTTGGTCCTTTACCACGATCTAAGGCTGGACATGCTTATTTACTCACTGTAATGTGTCAGACTACACGTTACCCTGCAGCTTATCCTCTGAGATCAATTACTTCTAAAGCTATTTTAAAGGCTTTAACAAGTTTACAAGAAGTTTACTTTAACAAGAAGACAAAGCGATTCATTTGTAGCATCTCACATGCATCTCCCATCAAAACGTACGGATACTATCTTCATATTTCTTCATATTCCTGCAGCTATCAGTGATGCTCTTACCTCACTGTCAGGTGTTTTAATTGACCTGCTTTTTAAAGATCTTGTATTATTGGGTGATTTGAATTGGAATTGATTGACATCAAACTCAGATCAGTTCAAAGCATATTGTGATTCTGTGAATCTTACTCAATTAATTGATTTACCTACACGACCTAATCATAAGAACCCAAGCAAGTCCACTCTAATAGATATTTTACTAACAAATAAACCCCATAAATACACCTATACAGGGGTTTTCCTGATGATGTCAGTGATCATTGTACTGTAGTTGCTATAAGGAATGGTAAAATTCCCAAACTAAAACCTAGAATTATTACAAATTATTACAGACCTTTAAATTGTTTGATACTCAAGGGTTTCTGCATGAGTTGTTTGCATCTGACTGGGATAGATTGTTTTTAATACCTGATGTGACCAGTATTTTCACACTTTATTTTTGAAGATTGTGAATAGGCATGCACCTGTTAGGATATTCAGAGTAAAAGGCCGTGATAATCCATGGTTCTTAAATGAATTATCTGAACTCCTTCATGAAAGAAACTTGGCTTGGGCCACAGCGAGGAAATCGGATATAGAAAGAGATTGGGTAGCATTTAGAATATTGAGAAACAAATGTACAGCTCTTATACGCAGATCAAAATCTGAATATTATCTAAATGAAACTTCAAAAAATCTAAATAATCCTATTCAATTTTGGAAAACCATCAAGTCACTTTCTCCCTCCACGTTATCTAATGATTTTCCTGATCAAATTTTAGTAAAATATAGTCTTATTACGAATAGGACGGATATGGTAAATAGCTTTAATAAGCATTTAATTTCTTCAGGTTCTATTTTTAACAAAATTTCAGTGATTGATATACCAAATCCATCTCCTCTTCTTAGAGAACATAACCATACTTTTAGCTTTTCTTCAATCTCGCATTCGTTTCTAGCTGGCATGAACGCGTTTCGTCAACTGTTCATGTTTAAATAAGACCAGATTGTTGACAATCATACACACTGCTCAAACATTCTAAAACTGCAAAATCAGTTGAAACAACTGGCATTGAACACTTCAATTAACTTTTTTTAATGAAAAATTATTAAATACATTAGATACAATATTTATAATTTAATTAAGATAGGGCCTATTTGGATAGAGATTTATCCTGAAATGAATTTTGCCTTTGTCTGTTCTCATTATTTAAGTTTAATGAATGTGTTTTTAATAAATATACAATATGATTAGGCATTTAGCCTATTTCTATTTATAGATTTCATTATTTAACAAACATGTACACTCATTCATAAATTATGTTTATACACGTACATTTTCAAAGTGCAGCTTAATGTTTGTTATTTTGTATTATGTCTATGATATTTGTTGCTTGATTTATTTTGGATAAAACTTTTTTAATCAAATAATATTATGACATATTTACTAATATAAGTATTTTAAATAAGTACTACAATTTTATATTTGCCTGGCTAAAAGCGGAATCCCCCCTCCGACTTCAGGATATCAGCGGCAGGGCAGCTGACGTCTGGATTGATTGACAGGGACTGTTGCTGAACCCCCTACAGTTGGCGACCGATGACGGTGCCGTCTCTTCCCTCATTGAGAGTTTCGGCGTCGAGTCTTCTGAGGTGAGGAGAGCAGTTCACGGTATTTCTCATATTTACACAACCATCACACACACTTTATACAGTTTGATTAAGCGACAGGCTCATTTCTGTATTGTTTTCATCGATCACAGCGATACTTGTGCGTCTTTTCTGGCGTCTTCCTTCTGAAATAAACATTTAGTGCAGCAGCAGCGAGCATGAGGAGAATATGTTGAGTTCATTCAGACCTGAGCGATGTTGTGTTCGTTTGTGTGATTGTTTCGTCAAGTCAAAAGTCAAAGTTTGAGATCTATGAAGGGAATTAATGTGAATCGATCTCAAGTGTCATACTGGAACAGAGACTGCTAAATGCTTTACATTGAGCCTAAGATGAGCCACGTGAGACATTAAAGCAATACTAATAAATATGAATGGCGTTTTACTCTTGGAACAATAGTGTTTGTGATGCTCTTTATTTGTTACATTTTTATGATAATTTTCAGTTTCTGCGCATATAAAATGTTATTATTTTAATGATCTAACTAGCCTACATAGTGATTAATGGAGTTATTATAAAATCAAACTTAATGTGGACATATTATGCTGCTGTTTATTTCTCTGTAGTGGTTGATGGAGATGAGTGTCATAGTGATTGTTTTTCTGTTATTGATGTTTTATCCATGTCATATTGTGAGAAATTACAATCATTTTCTTTCAGTAGAGCAGTTTTACAGGCTTTTATCATGTATCCTGACTCAAATAATGTGTTTCTAACAGCAAACACTCAGAATAAAGTGAGATGATCTGCTGATGATCCTGAATGGCTTGTTGAATGAGTGTTGATAGTCTGAGGCTCATCAATATTAACAGATCTGCTGAAAACACTCTTTATTTCATGACAATAGTTCCTGTTTTCATCTCATTTATTATGCTGATGTCTTCAGATCTCCTGTAAATTGACACTTAAAGCTCATTTCATTGGTGTCAGCAGACTGAGGGGATTTGTTGGCTACTATATGATAGAATGCGCGATATTGAAGAATGCGATATTCAATACGATAATGCTTAAAGTTTGTGAAATTAAATTAAATTGTCTATTGTACAGCCACCATGCTTGTTTCACATTCTTTTTGTGACAAGAAAACATCCCTACTACTTCTGAGAGTGAACATCAGTGTTTACTGTCGTATAATAAGTGTTATTTTAACATCAGTGTAAACCACAGGGTTTAGGGTTTCAGGTTATCCTACATTAGGTTTATGAAAAATAAAACACGGCTTAGTTTTCACCCTATGAATTAGGCTAAATATATTTAGCCTACTTCTTATTAAAGCTACAAAAGTTCAGCCAAGAGTGAGTAATTTTGTCTTTTGTTCATGACCGCAGTTATTGCAAGTTTTTGCGATAAGCTTATCGTGATATGTGATATTTCGATAATCTCGATATATTGTGCAGCCCAACTATAAGCATGTTTATTTCTGTGTTTAGGATTTTAACTGTCTTTCTTAGCATTATTTATTCTTGGAAGAATTACAATTAGCCTATTTATATTCTTTTCTTTATGTCTAGATAGGTCTGTATTTTAATGAAGAAGCAGAATAATGTTAGGATTAGCAAAAAAAATAAAAAATAATGAATTGGCATCAGTTACTGTACAGATAGACATAAATTTCTTAGTGTAATTTATTAAAAAAACAAACTCAGTAATTTTTATTTTTTATTTTGGCAGATCAGCGCTTCCCACGCTGGATACATCATCAGTGAAGCTCCTCCCACAGTAATTCTCCAATAAATGCTGTAAATTCCCATCAGCTGCAAGTGAAGACGAGCATCAGAGCATCAGGAAGAGCTGAAATCTGCAAAGACTGAGTTTATTAAAGAGGACAGAGAGAACATGAGTGATCCAGAACCCTGCAGAATGAAACACCCTGAAGATCCTGAAGAACAAAGAGGTTGGTGTTTATTCTTCATTCATTCATGATGCTGAAGAACATTCATGTTAGAAACATTCAAGCAGTTCATCACATTTAGATAAACAGTTCAACTATGAAACGGTACAGAATGTTCTGGGTCAGAAAAGTTAATGAAATCATTACTACTAAACTGTAACGGGATATTTTGTTAGGGTGACGTCTGTTTATTTGTTAGTCTAGCCACGGTGTTAAATAAAAACCTTGGATTGTTTTGGTTATTTTCTATTAGTTCGCGGAGGTGCTCAGCCCTGGCCGCTTTTAGGGCCTTTTTATAACGTGACATACTGTCTTTCCATGCGATTCTAAAGACCTCTAAATTAGTTTGTTTCCATTTACGCTCTAAATTACGGGTTTCTCTCTTTAGAACATGCGTAGTATTGTTGTACCATGGTGCTTTAATTTTCTCTCTGACCTTTTTTAATTTAATGGTTGCGAAGAGACTGTAGATGGTTCGCACTCTGAAAAACTAGACAAAGTCTTTAACAAAAAGAATCAATTATTTTAATAGAGCAAGAGCAGACGTTTCAGCCATCCAGCTAATCTCAATGCTCATAATGAATCAACACCAGACATGCAGTCAATTAATACTCAATGGGTAATCAGGAAACAAGTAACAGGTGCAAAGGGAGGGGCTTCAGCCCAGACCCAGAAAACAAATAGAAACACAATTCTTTTAATAAAAAAGTTAACAATATTTATCTCTAAAAAAGAATAAAAGCATTTACAGAAAACATGAATAGTTTATCTCTTCATTCATCCCTTTCGGGAAAAGACTGTTGAGTTCAAAAATCCAAAAAGATTCTCTCTGTAGCAGTTTTTTATCTACATCACCACCTCTCCTTTTAGGCAAAACTCTTTCAATGCCCAGAAATTTCAGGTCAGAAATTGCATGCTTAGCTAGTTGAAAATGTTGAGAAACAGACGAAGTTGCATCACATCTCCTGATTGCACTCAAATGTTCCAAAATTCTCGTTCGTAAAGCCCTGATAGTTTTGCCTACATACAGCAATGGGCAAGGGCAGATCAAAATGTACACCACGTGGGTAGATTTACATGTAATCAATTGCTTGATTTTATATATCTTACGTGTGTGCGGATGTGTGAATGACTGGAGTTTAAGGTAATGTGAACAGGAAGTGCAACTTTTGCATGGAAAATTACCCTGGGCATTAGAAAGAGTACTAGAAGGAGGCGTGGCAATATCAGCATGGACCAGCCTATCTCTAAGGTTTGAGCTTCTAGAAAAGACACAAAGAGGCAAATTTTGAAAAAGTCCATTCAGTTGATAATCACTTTTAATTATATGCCAATGAGAATGAACAATGTTTCTAATTTCTCTGCTCAAAGGACTATGGGTCAGTTTTAGAATGCAGCGGTTCTCATTTTGTTTGGAGACCAAATTAGACGAATGTGTACCAGAGGCACGTACTTTGTTTAGTGCTGTATCAAGCCAACTGTTGGGATATCCCCTAGAGTTAAAATCTCTGTATAGAAGTCTTGCTTTTACCTCAAAGTAATTTTTGTCAGAGCAGATACGATGCAATCTGGTGAACTGACTGAAAGGCAGACCACGTTTCAGGGATGTTGGGTGAGCACTTGTGGCATGAAGTAAGCTATTTTTCTCTGTGTCTTTCCTATATAAAGAAGAAACAATATGTCCATCAATAACAGAAATACAGGTGTCTAAAAAGTTCACACTAGTGGCACTCGCTGTATAGGTGTACTTAATAGAAGATCTTAAGCAATTCATGTATAAGACAAACAGTTCAAATTCAGATAATGAGCCATGAAAAATCACAAAACAGTCGTCAATGTATCTCTTGAAAAATATTATCTTCTCCAAAAAAGGATTGTTATTGAACACATACTGTTCTTCCAAAAAACCAAGATATAAATTGGCATAGTCAGGGGCCATAGTGGCACCCATAGCTGTGCCACTGATCTGAAGGTAATATTGATGTTCAAACAAGAAATAGTTTTTAGTGAGCACTAATTCAGACATATCTACAATGAATTTAATGGGTGCAACAACATCCAATGTTCTAGAGAGAATGGTGCTCATAGTGCTAGTTAGTTCTTCTAGTTCATCTGTTTGTTTGGGTTCAGGCAGCAGCTGAGACAGATTAGATAAGCAATTTGAGAAATGATCTATAGTGGATGGAAGGATTGATCTGCCCGGTCAATAACGCGGCGCCGCATGACATATTACAGCAGTACTTAATATGCAAGTTACCAAGTAATGGTCAGTGACATCATCACTTTGTGGAATGATATCTATATCAGTTGGATCGGTTCCATATGATATAATTAAACCGAGTGTATGATTAAGACGATGAGTTGGTCCAGTTACGTTTTGCTTGACCCCAAAGGAATTTAATAAATCTATTAACGCAGCCCCTAACGCATCATTTGAATTATCTACGTGGATATTAAAATCTCCAACAATTAATGCTTTATCGACATTGACCAATAGATCTGAGAGAAAATCTGCAAACTCTTTTAGGAAATCAGCGTAAGGCCCAGGCGGTCTATATACGGTAGCCAAGGCTAGAGATAATAGGGATGTTTTTCGAACATCTAAGAGCGTAACATTTAGTACAAGTACTTCAAATGAAATAAACTTATAACCCGTTTTCTGAGTAACATTGAGAACATATCTATAGATTGTTGCAACACCGCCGCTACGACCATTCAGACGGGGCTCGTGCTTATAGGAGTATCCTGATGGAGTAGACTCATTTAGACCGAAATAATCATTTGGTTTAAGCCAGGTTTCAGTAAGGCAAAGTACATCGATGCCATTATCTGTGACTATTTAATTTACAGTAACTGCCTTAGGTGTGAGTGATCTAATGTTTAGAAGACCTAGCTTTAAAAATTGTTTTTGTTCACTAATAGCAACATTTTCTGTTTTATTAACAATTAGATTTTTCCAAGATCCTGCAGTAGATTTATTATTTGATCTCACTAAACAGGGAATAGACACAGTTTCTATGCAATGTTCTACACTATTTATATCAGTTAAATTTGGTGCAGCAGAGACTATGATTTGGACTTTTGGTTACTAGTCATCTAACGGTATTTAACATTTTGGAGATGTTATTCGACAGAAGATCCACTCCGAATCTGTTTGGGTGTAAGCCATCAGCACGGTAAAGCCTAGGACGCTCCCAAAACAGATTCCAATTATTTACAAAGAGCAGTTTCTGCTCATTGCACCATGATATTAACCATTCATTTAGCGCGAATAGTCTACTAAACTTTTCATGTCCTTGACGGTACGTGGGAAGCGGTCCTGACACAATGATCGTTATATCAGGCGATGTGCTGCGTACCGTATCGATCAGATTCCTGAAGACTTTCTTCAGAACCTCCGTCTGGACGGCCCCTCCCGCGTGCAAGACCACAGTTCCGACGCACTCGTTCAGAATCTCGGGAACGCGAGCAGCGATTTCAGAAACACGAGCACCAGCAAGGCAGTGACTATGCACCTTACTTTTACCTAACGTAGCGCATACGTGCCGAATGATGGAATCGCCGATGATCACAGCTTCGTGTTCTGTTTCGCGTAGAGGGGAGAAGCGGTTTTGTGTGGATAACTCGAAAACCGGGAGGGTCGGAGAGAGTCTTGGTCTAGACCTGACTCGCGTCTTCCGCTGCGGAAATATCCAGGCTTCGTAGTGGCGTGTTGGAGCCGGAGTGAACGAGACCATGGCTGATCGCGACCTCGACGCTCGGGACCGATGCTGAGTAATGCACGGAGTAGACGAGGTCGGAGTCAGCAGGTTAGTAACGTTAGTCACTGATTTGTGAGCATCGGCGCGTGATGTTTCAAGAGCTAACCGCCAGTCTATCAGCTCGGCTTGTCTTACTAAAAGGTTGTGGATCTGTTTCTCAACAGCTTCCAGCTCAGACTGCAATGCGTGCAGCTCAAATGTGTCCTAACCTGCACCAAAAGGTAGACTACTAAATGGATAGGGCTGTTGGAACGAATTCCGAAATTCGAATATAATTTGAATATTAAAAAAATCAATACTATTCGAATGCTGAAGTTCCTATTCGAATATTGCTTTTTTGTGTATATTTTTAAAAAAAAATGCAATCTTGCCTTTCTCGCTGCCTTGGCACACACGTGAAAATTAAATGCTTTTGTTTCGTCTGATAAACAATAAAGTTTTTGAATCATAACACAATTGTGCACGTTATCCACGCTGTATCATCATAACAACTGTCAAAAGTCGCGGAGAGGAATGTCTCCACGGTAACGGAGATCAACAATTTGATTCTCAGTCCACACTACAACGTGAAAACGTTGAACTTCAAATATATCCACTTTGGAGTGCGTTTTCATTAATAAAAACGCCGTCTCATTGTGGACGGAAGGCCAAAACGGAGAGGAAAATACACGGTATTTTTTTTTATGACAACTTACAACCTGACAAGCTAGGCGATCTGTCACTAAAACAGGCAAGAATTACTTATGTTCTGCCTCTCTCTCTCTCCTCATCACGGGGCTCAACTGCTACCAGCTGTCCGCCAAAAGGCAATAATAGACAAACTGACGGTTTATCTGTGAAGATATGAGACCGATCAACATCACGCATTTGGCGATCCATAAGACTGTGTAATGTCGTAAATATTAATAATAGGATGAATTTGAGCATTTAATATAGAAATATATTATATAACACCATAGCAACCAATCAGAATACCCTAGCAACCGCCTAGCAACACCATAGCAACCACCCAGAACACCCTAGCAACCGCCTAGTAACACCATAGCGACCACCCATAACATCCTAGCAACCGCCTAGCAAAAAACGTTCTGGTCCGAACTTTCTCAAGCCAACTTCAAAGTTTGTCTCGACGAACTTTTGCATCTAGATTTAATATTATTCGAATATTAAATAAAATAAGGAATGGAATTCGATTAGTATTATAGAGGAAGATTGACAGCCCTAAAAGGTAGAGATATATTCGCCATGTTTGTAAGTGAATGTGGAGAAGACGCGTTCAGCGGTGATAAATCAAATCGATAGAGCTCCAAAAGACAACAACGCGTTCAGACGCGACGCATGCACATTCGAATTCGTATCTCGTTACGGAAATGATAAGGCGAGTATCCTGTGGCTTCGTTCAGGCTGCTATTTTACACGTGTATAAGATGTCCATTGTTACGGCTCCACGGCGGTTTCTGCTTCGGATCCAGGGTTCCCAACATATCCAAAAGGGTCCGGTTGAACCATTCTGGTTGTGGATCACCCTGGGGACGGTATGTGGTTGTAGGGGATTTCTTCACTCCTAACAGGTCAAACAACTCCTGGATGAGCCTGCTCTCGAAATCCCGTCCCTGGTCCGAGTGCATCCATCTAGGCCAGGGATGGGCAACTTCGGTCCTGAAGGGCCACTGTCCTACAGAGTTTAGCTTCAACCCTAACCAAACACACCTGAACAAGCTAATCAAGGTCCTCAGGATTACTAGAAAATTACAGGCAGGTGATTTTTTTCAGGGTTAGAGCTAAACTCTGTAGGACAGTGGCCCTCCAGGACCGAAGTTGCCCATCCCTTGTCTAGGCAGACCATAATGAACAAAAATACTTCTCCCACAATACTTTTGCAACTGCAGACGCCTTCTGGTCCTTAGTCGGAAACGCTTGCGCATGCCTTGTGTAGTGGTCAGTGATGACTAAGACATTGCCAATGTTCTTGGAGTCGGGCTCAATGGATAAAAAATCCATACACACTAGATCCATAGGTCCATCTCTGGATAACTGTGACAATGGTGCAACCATTTCTCTTTGGCAAGGTCTTCCTCTGGACACATCTGGCACATGTTTGGCAGTACTTCCCCACCTCCATCTTCATTCGTGGCCAGTAAAATCTCTCTCTTACCAAGCCATACATTTAGTCAAATCCCAGGTGTCCAGAATCATCATGAAGCGACCAGAGAAATAATTCATGGAAACAGCCTAGGCAAGAACAATTGATTACAACGGGGTTTGTCTGGGGCTTGAGTGCACCGAGACACCACTCCATTCTCCATTACTAATCTTTCCCACTCTCTCATCATTAAGGGAAGGTCCTCGTGAGCTTCCTTCTTGACCTTGGACAGATCTCCTCCTTTAAGACCTCTCCATATCTCTCCAAGACAAGGATCCTGGGTAAGTCTTACCTTCAACTCATTGAAAGCAGCTTCACAAGCATCAGTCCATCTACTTCCAAATGGATCCAAGGCTTTATTTATGACTCTGTTTGGGTTGTCTCCAACCTTGATTTTCTTTAAACTCTTGTTAGGAAGACACCCTTGCAGCAACTGGTTGAGTGGCTAAGACGCTTTAGAATAGTCTTTCACAAATCTTCTGTAGTACCCACAGAAACCTAACAAGGAACTCAGCTCTGTCACGTTATGGGGTCTGGGCCAAGATTTGACAGCTTAAAGTTTGGAGGGATCAGTCGAGACACCGTCTTGAGACACGATGTGACCAACATAGCTGACAGAAGTCTTGACAAAAGGTGCACTTGTCCAGGGACAACTTCAACCCTTCGCTCTGCATGCGGTCCAACATCTTGAGCAGCCTCTCCTCATGCTCCTCCAAAGTTCAACACCAACACTTCCAACAGGTTCATGTCTCCCACCATCTTTTCCATCACTCGCTGGAAAGTCGAGGGAGCTCCACAAATCCCTTGTGGTATCCGCTGGAATTGGTAAAACCCCACTGGGCAAATGAAAGCTGTCTTTTCGTGGTCGTCTTTACTCAGGGGGATCTGATAATATCCACTCCTAAGATCCAATACACTGAACTTCCATTTAAGGGCCAGAGCATCTTCAACTGCGTTGCCTTTTTCTTCTTTCACCCCACCCCCTGCACCTTGAACTTCAGGGGTCAAAGTACACAGTACTCATCGTCAGAGCGATGCTCTCAGAAAACACATAAAATTTAGCCATTCATGTTTTGTTTTCCTTTACACATACATTGGAATTTTTTTTTTTTATATGTACATCTCATATGTGAAACATACAATTAAAAAAAAAAAAGTCCATCGACACTTTGTTTGTGTATGTGCGTATCATTTCAGACCCAAATACAAATAATTAACTTCTCTTCTCAATAACAAAAAAACATAGTTATACATTTAGAAACACAAGACATTTGTCCATTTGTCATTTTCAACCTAGTGTATACATGTTTTTTTTAGGAATAGTCATTAAACACCAAGTTTCTGATAAAGTTGTATTTGTAAATTATCATGCAAGTTATTTATAGTTAGAGATTCTTCTTATAGTAACTTAGGTAACAGGGTTGATGAATGTGATCAACACTGTAGAGTTTGTGTAAAAACTGAGACAATGGATTGAGATTATTTTCTTGTCTTCCCATCATGCAGTAGAAAGAGCCCAGATGATGTCACTTCCTGTGTGTCACAGTTTCTAGAAATGCTCTGTTTTTAAAAGGAGGAAAATCATGTCAGGAGTAACAGGGTTGGTTGAAACATGTAGGACACGGGCAATTCTAATTTTTTTTTTAAAATTTTAACTAAATTGAAGTTAATTTAAAGCCAGTTAAAGTTATGGCCACTCTATGGCTTGTGAAGTTTCTACAGACACTGCAACGGTTGTGAAATGACGTCACATTCTGCGGCAGCTTTTTTACAAACATAAATTTAACGTATAACAAATAATAATAATTCAAAATGTTAAAATAAACAATCCACTCCACTTGAATGCTAAACGCTTGTTTTATTTCTCACAGGGTAATTCACTTGAGCTTGTGTTTCTGGTGTCCCACTTTCACATGCGCCTGAATGGAAGTCAGTGCAAGGAAAAGTCTAGTGTGACCGGCCATTAATAATTAAATGTTTTTAGTCAAATAAATACAGTATCAATCTCAAAGTTGGTGTCAAAATATGGCAGTATTGTATATTTTAATGTTGATATCACGCATCGTTCGTCCACGCCCACATCCGAAAAAAGTAAGCTTGCCACAGTATGGAGTTCTTCGGCTTCAAAGAAAACGGCACCAAGGGGTTGCACACCGGACGAGAAGCGCAGCGCCACGTCTTTAAAATTCGAACACATTATTCTGTATAAGTGTACACACACCGGCGGCTGTGCCATTCGGCTCTGTCCGCGGCGCCGAGACACACAAATTACCGCGACACAGAGCGCCATTTACATCGTTTTATATTAAATTTACGTTAAATTTGTCTCAAATCATCGTAAATGACTTCACCCTGTGCTGCAATATACATTTAATTTTACATTCATTTACAGAAATCAGCTGCTTAAATGAGAATTGCTGATGTTATCGGATTTTCAGGTTTCAATTCATTCAGTTTAACGGACGCTCTGAGGTAAAGCGTTCAGACTGCATACTTGGCAACGATTGTATTTAATTGTACAGTACAATCATAACATAGTACAGACATTATCTTAATTTCATAATGTCTTTAAGCATAAGAATATTGCTGGCCATAAACTGAGAAAGTGCGCGTCCGGTGTGCGATACCTCGATTTGTCTTAGATCCGACGCGGCGCTGCAGAATGTGTAGCTATCAACCTTTTTACCCATCTCCGTGTCCATCACCCTGCAGATTACGCCATTTTACAGAGAGTAAATTGCTATTATTTTACTAGTCATGGAATGGGAAACGTGACATTAACCTGTTAACAGGGGGTTTCTGTGTTCATATATTTAATAAAGGGTGATTATTAAGAACCCCGTTTTCTTTACTCATCTTATTTTTGTATTTGCAATAGATATTTTGTTCAAATCTGCTATCTGCATGACTTTATTGGCGCCGGCGCAACAATAGGTTTTAAAACTTTTCAGTTCTTCAGAAAACCCAAAGTAAAACAAATTTTTACTGATAACTACCCCCCCCCCCCCATGTTAGATAGTTGTTTATCTACTGGTGGGCTGAAAGGAGATTAGAGATGAATGGGGAATTGTGTCATTGATCAAATATATTCAATAGTTCTTGCTAAAGAAACATGGGATTTGTGCAGTGTTGGGAAAGTTCACTTTCAACATGAACTAGTTCAAAGTTCAGTTCACAAATTTTAAAATGAACTAGTTCAGTTCATAGTTCATGTACTCAAATTTTTGAACTAAGTTCACAGTTCCAAAAATGAACTAGTTCATAGTTATAGAGATATTATTTTTCAAAATGATTACCACAGCCCATATAGAACCACAGACAATTATTTTATCAGTTTTAACACACAGTTTTTCCCATCCTCACCGACCTTGTCATAAAACTCGTTTAAATGATCATACGACGCCTCCTTGCTGCTTTTTGTTTTGATTTGATTTGTAACGTAAGTGATGAGTCGTTCATGAACGATCCATTCATTGTGTCTGTCACGGGACAAATAAACGAAAGACTCGAGGTAAAGTATTTATTTATGTTCCCTGTAAATGATTTTTGACTGCATTATTATGATTTCTTAATTCAGAATATGATCAAGATTGCGTAGGTGGATGTGTTCGTTTTTTTCCAGTTAATAGTATAACATTTAAAGCCCCTTAAATGAACAAAATGACTCAAAAAAAGATTTGTTCAAATCTGGCATCCTATTGAATGAAGTTAAACTGAGAGAGCGTGCCGTTCACAAACACCAGAATGAACGAGTTCACAGTAACGTTCATCAGGCAGTAATACGGTGCGTTCAGTTCACGTTCGCCCAAAATATGAACGAGTTCATGAACTATACGTTCAATGAACGCGGTCTGGCACAACACTGGATTTGTGCCTATAATGTTTTAAAGATAACAATTGGAAGATAAATTTACCTCATTTATGCAAAGTTTCAAGGACATATAATCAATTTATAAAAAGGCATCAAATTATCAGACTATATAATAAGTTGTCTACTTTCTACTATTACATCAGGGCTCACTTTCATGTCCTTTCACTTTATATTTCTCTCTTTGAATTATTTTGATGTACTGAAATTTTAATGTAATTTTTTTTTTTTTTTCATGTCAAACCTGGAGGAAAACCTCTGAGTCGCTCAAAGACTAAAAAGACTTGAGCAACACATGAGGATCCACACTGGAGAGAGGCCGTTCTCATGTGATCAGTGTGGGAAGAGTTTTACATACAAAAAAAATCTTGAGCGTCACATGATGATCCACACCGGAGTGAAGCCGTTCTCATGTGATCAATGCGGCAAAAAATTTCTCTGTTCATCAGACCTGAAGGAACACCTGAGGGTTCATACGAAGGAGAAGCCGCATTCATGTTCTGAGTGTGGAAAGAGTTTTTCACTGCGGCAATATTTACATAAACATGAGAAAATTCACACTGGAGTGAGAGAGTACATGTGCTTTGAGTGTGAGAAGACTTTTATTACAGTAACCATTTTAAAACGGCACCAGAGAATTCACACTGGAGAAAAACCTTACAAGTGTTCACACTGTGACAAGAGATTCAGTCGATCAGAACATCTGAAAACACATGAGATGATTCACACTCGAGAAAAACCTTACAAGTGTTCACACTGCGACAAGAGATTCAGTCGGTCATCATCTCTGAAAAAACATGAGAGGATCCACAGCAGAGAGAAGCTGCACACGTGTGATCAATGCGGGACGAGTTTCTCTTTTAAAACTCACCTGAATCTACACATGAAGATCCATGCAGTGGAGAAACCACATCACCGCAGTCTGAGATCACGGTAAGTAGTTTATCTTTATGTGCTGAGAAACAAAGTCTCGTCTGTGTAAGTTAGCCACACATGAATTGGAGTGTATTGGACTTAACATAACTTTATCTCCATCTATGTCCTTTTCACTTATTACACTGTCGCCCTCCATCTTCTAAGAATATATTTTATATTTTGAAAATATGTTAAAGGAATGTAATTTTAATAAGGAGGTGATTATTATGGGAGACTTCAATATCATTTGGGAAGACAAATCGTCAAATTGTGATCTTACACAGTTTATAAATGGGCCTATCAGAGTAACAAATTCTACAAGAACACAAATAGATTTAATATTTAGCAATAGGCCAAAGCGAATTGTCAAATCCTTTAATATGCTGACTGGACTATCAGACCACAATATGATCCTGATATCCAGGAAGCTAACTAACAAGCGTTTCACTGCGTTTGTCCAAGAACAAGAATCTTTAAATATCCCCCAAAATATGCAGGATCAGTTTATAGGTGCTGTCCAGAGCATTAACTGGGATTACATACTTTTAAGCAGATCTTTGGAAGAAGACAGTCAAAGATTTACACAACAACTGCAGAGATCAATTGATGCATTTACATGCAGACAACGACGTAGGAAAAAAAGAACACACCATTCCTTGGATAACCACTAAAATCTTAAATCTAATGAAAAAACTGGATATGTCTTTAAAATCTGCCGTTAAATCCAAAGAAAGCAGTGATCGACATATTTCCACTTCGCTACGGAGTAGTTAAAGAGATAAGGATAGCCATAGCAAACTTCTTTTTGACCATAATTGAAAAAGCAGGAGGTAATACTTAAACTATCTCGAGCCAGTTGAGAAAACTAAAGGGACGTAATGTTAACAAAGCCAAATCAATTGAACTTTTTTGTTGGTGGAAAATTAAGATTAAGTAGCTGATCCTCTCAATAATCATTTCATTGACTGTGTAGAATCATGAAGTGTTTTTCCTCTGAACATAAAAACACTCCTTGTCAAGTCGAAGACACAGAGCCAGCTTTCAACATAGAATATATCACTGAGGCAAATGTTGTGAGAGTGATTAGATCACTGAGGCCCTCTCGAGCGAAAGATGTCATTGGTATGAACACTGTTATGTTGAAAGAGCTCTCTGAATCATTAGCATACCCAATTACGAAAAATGTTAACCTTTCATTTGCTCAGGGATTGTTCCCAAATGTGTGGAAGTTGGCTGGAGTCTTTCCTGTATTTAAAGGAGGTGATTGTTTGTCCATCTGCAACTACAGACCTATTAGTATCTTGCCGGTGGTTTCCAAGGTGGCCTTGGGAAAAAAACTTGTCTCAGAACAAATGACAAATCATTTAAATACTAGTTCCTATTCTTTACATCCATTTCAATTCGTCTTCCATATTAACCTGTCAACGAAATAGCAATGGGCTGTTGGATCGAGGAGTTCTTCTGTCTAAGTTACAAACTTTTAACTTTGCCACAGGCACTATTAAATGGGTAGAATCGTATTTAACACATCTGACTCATTTAGAGTTAGGAATTATCCATCAGCTGTTAGTGCCTTGTCTGCAAATTGTACATGGACTGGCTCCTCCTGTATTGCGGCAGCTAGTAAACACATCAACAAATGCTCACAATCTACAAGGAGTGCAGCAAGAAGTGATTGCATTGTCCCGATGAGGAAGAGTGCGCTTGGTCAAACAGCTTTTTCAATCAGGGCTGCTCACGTATGGAACCTCATTCCAATTCACTATAGGGATTTTAAAACTTATGCCTCTTTTTCTGTAGCCTACCTCCATGAAATACTTTCAAGTTAGCCTTCATGTCGCCACCACCTACAAATCAGCATAAATGCTCCCGATAAATGATTTGTTATTAAAGCTTTAACATTCACAAACTTTTATTTAACATAAAAAGCAGGCATAGGCTAATGCGTGCATGGTTTGGCATGACTGAATGCGCGCAAAGTAATAATTGGGGATAATTCACCCAAAAAAAGAAAATTAGGGGGTGGATGAGATCCGCCCTGAGTACCTCAAGTCTCTGGATGTTGTGGGGCTGTCTTGGCTGACACGCCTCTGCAGCATTGCGTGGCGGTCGGGGACAGTGCTTCTGGAATGGCAGACCGGGGTGGTGGTCCCTCTTTTTAAGAAGGGGGACCGGAGGGTGTGTTCCAACTACAGGGGGATCACACTTCCCAGCCTCCCCGGGAAAGTCTATGCCAGGGTACTGGAGAGGAGAATATGGCCGATAGTAGAACCTCGGATTCAGGAGGAACAGTGTGGTTTTCGTCCAGGTTGTGGAACACTGGACCAGCTCTATACCCTCTGCAGGGTGCTGGAGGGTTCATGAGAGTTTGCCCAACCAGTCCTCATGTGCTTTGTGGATTTGGAGAAGGCATTCGACTGTGTCCCCCGCGGCGGCCTGTGAAGGGTGCTTCGGGAGTATGGGGTCCGGGGTCCTTTGCTAAGGGCTGTCCCTGGTCCCTGTACGACCGAAGCAGGAGCTGTTCGCATTGCCGGCAGTAAGTCAGACTTCTTCCCGGTTTATGTTGGACTCCGGCAGGGCTGCCCTTTGTCGCCAGTTCTGTTCATAATTTTTATGGACAGAATTTCTAGGCGCAGCCAGGGGCCGGAGGGTGTCAGGTTTGGGGACCACACGATTTCATCTCTGCTCTTTGCGGATGATGTTGTTGTGTTGGCTTCATCAAACCAGGACCTTCGGCATGCACTGGGACGGTTTGCAGCCGAGTGTGAAGCGGCTGGGATGAGAATCAGCACCTCCAAATCCGAGGCCATGGTCCTCAGTCGGAAAAGGGTGGCTTGCCCACTTCAGGTTGGTGGAGAGTTCCTGCCTCAAGTGGAGGAGTTTAAGTATCTTGGGGTTTTGTTCACGAGTGAGGGAAGGATGGAGCGGGAGATTGACAGACGTATCGGTGCAGCTTCTGCAGTAATGCGGTCGCTGTACCGGTCTGTCGTGGTGAAGCGGCGAAGCTCTCGATTTACTGGTCAATCTACGTTCCTACTCTCACCTATGGTCATGAGCTTTGGGTCATGACCGAAAGGACAAGATCCCGGATACAGGCAGCCAAAATGAGCTTTCTCCGCAGGGTGGCTGGGCGATCCTTTAGAGATAGGGTGAGAAGCTCGGTCACTCGAGAGGAGCTCAGAGTAGAGCCGCTGCTCCTCCACATCGAGAGGGGTCAGCTGAGGTGGCTCGGGCATCTGTTCCGGATGCCTCCTAGACACCTTCCCGGGAAGGTATCGGGGACGACCTGGGACACGCTGGAGGGACTATGTCTCCCAGCTGGCCTGGGAATGCCTCGGTGTCCCCCCCCCGGAAGAGCTGGAGGAAGTGTCTAGGGAGAGGGAAGTCTGGGCATCTCTGCTTAGACTGCTGCCCCCACGACCCGGCCCCGGATAAGCAGAGGAAGATGGATGGATGGATGGATGGATGGACAAAAGATGAAGCTCTGTTTTACTCAAGAAAATCACCATAAGAGCGGAATAAACACAATACAAGAAGTGTAATCATGAAAGTCTAATCCATAAACTCTCTCTCGCCCTTGTATTATCATCAAAATACACAGCGAATTACACAAACACTAAATAACAGTAAACAAATATACAGACCTGTGTAGGATTTAAGGGCGAAGAAATCCCCAATCTGCTACATCTTAGATCACAAATAAATCATGCGATCTATTATAACAATTAGATGTTTGAATGAAAGTGTTTCTTGTTTCCTATCAGTACGATCATATGTTCATAATTCAGAAGATGGCTTAACTGAAATCTGTGTAAAATGTTTTGTATTCTTATAATAGGAATCATGTCTAAACTGTGGCCTCTGTACTCTCTGCTAGCTGGTGTGTGGTGAGCGCACTGGCGCCATTGTACTGTGGCTGCCGTCGCATCATCCAAGTGGATGCTCACACTGGTGGTGTTGAGGAGAGATTCCCTGATATGATTGTGAAGCGCTTTGGGTGTACAGTAGTACATATGAAAGCGTTATATAAATACCTCATTCGTTCATTCAAAGAGTTTCCATCCATCCACCAACACACCATGTGATTGACCGCTCAAGACATTGGTGGATGGATGGAAAGTCTTTGAATGAACAGCTGTATTTTTATTAACTAAGATTAACAAAGATTAATAAATAATACAGTAACAAATGTACCTTTTGCTCATTTTTAATTATGCTTAAATAATTATTTTCAGCACTGAACTCTTTTTTTTTACTTGTTCTACCTCACCTGTTTTTACTATTTGTTAAATATAGTTTTTTTTTTAAGTTCAATAAATGATCCTTCTTTTAAATTGAGACTTGCAACATTTGTTATCATCATGATCATTGTGTCATTTTTATGATGTAAATTGAGGGAGCAAAAGCAGTATCGGCTCCAAATATCGGGTCAAGAAAATCGGCAGCCCGTATCGGTCATCGGCTAAGGCTGATTAAAAAAATCGTCTCGGGTTACGACTGTAACCCTCGTTCCCTGAGAAGGGAACGAGACGCTGCGTCGAGAATCGACACATTGGGGAACGCCTTCAGCGTGACGCGTCTGAAGCCTGTATGGAACTAGTCCAATCTTGATTGGTGTTGCGTGATGACGTCACCCGTGACGTCGCATGTGACGGTGAAGCGGAAGCTATAAAAAGGGCACCGGAACATAACAGCGCTAGCTTTCAATTGGTCGAAGCAAGTCGTTCTCAGGAGCGCGAAAAGTGTGGCCGAGGGACGCAGCGTCTCGTTCCCTTCTCAGGGAACGAGGGTTACAGTCGTAACCCGAGACGTTCCCTTTCGAGGGAACTCGCGCTGCGTCGAGAATCGACACATTGGGGAACGAAATGCCCACTGCGCCACACTGAGAGAATACGCCCTGGTATGAAGCAATCTGGCATACTCAAAACGAGAGAACCCGTGAACCCGGTGTAGAGGGCAGATCCAAACTGTAGTGTTTTATAAAAGTGTGAGGGGAAGCCCAGCCTGCAGCATCACAGACCTCTTGGAGGGAAACTCCTGCTAGCAGAGCTTTAGAGGAAGCCACTCCTCTAGTGGAGTGGGCTTTTAACGCTAGAGGTGAAGGCAAACCACGCACCTCATAAGCTGAAGAAATTGTTTCCACTATCCATCTGCTAATAGTTTGTTTTGAAGCAGGTGACCCTTTCCTTGGGGACCCAAAGCACACAAGTAGTTGATCCGATTTCCTCCAGCCCGAAGTTCTTTGCACATAGATCTCCAGGGCCCGGATCGGGCATAGTAGATGTAATTTAGCTTGCTCATCCGACACATGCGGTGGAGGATGAAAGGCCTGGAGAATTATGGACCGTGCCACATTAGACGGCACCTTAGGCACATAGCCAGGTCTAGGGTGGAGAATAGCCTTTACTCTGCCGGGAGCGAACTCGAGGCAGGAAGGAGCGACAGATAGAGCCTGCAGGTCCCCTACTCTTTTTAGGGACGTGATGGCAAGCAGGAACGCTACTTTAGCAGACATAAACTTCTCAGTCACCTCATCCAAAGGTTCAAAGGGTGCCACAGATAACCCCTCAAGAACCACTGTCAGGTCCCACGTAGGGACCCTAGACTGGATGACAGGCCTCATCCTCCTAACTCCACGAAGGAAACGTACTATAAGTGGGTGTCTCCCCAAAGTGCCCACCCCTAAAGGCGTGTGGAAGGCAGCTAAGGCCGCCACATAGACCCTAAGCGTGGACGGGGAGAGCCCGTCCGAGAAACGACTCTGAAGGAACTCCAGCACTGAAGCCACCGGGCAGTTAACTGGGTCCACTTGATGTTCTCTGCACCATAAAGTAAATACATTCCATTTTAATGCATACAATTTCCTCGTGGAGGGGGCTCTAGAGTTTAAAATGGTCTCGACAACCTCGGTTGAGAGACCGACATTCAAGAGTTGGTCCCCCTCAGGGGCCAAACCCACAGCTTCCATAGCTCTGGTCGAGGGTGGAAAATTGTGCCCTCGGCCTGAGACAAAAGGTCTCTCCTGATCGGAATTTGCCACGGAGGACCTGCTAGGAGAACCATAATGTCCGAAAACCACACTCGGGCCGGCCAGTACGGGGCTACTAGGAGCAGGCTGATCCCGTACTGCCGGACTCTCTCTAGAACCCCTGGGAGCAGAGCAACCGGGGGAAATGCGTACAGACGAAGCCTCGGCCACGTCTGCACCATGGCATCCAGTCCGAGAGGAGCTGGAAGCATGAGGGAGTACCAGAGCGGGCAGTGGGTGTTCTCTTGAGAGGCGGACAAGTCCACTTCCGCCTGACCAAACTCCCTCCATATCAACTCCACCACCTCGGGGTGGAGTCTCCATTCCCCGGGCCTCAGCCCCTGCCTCGACAGGATGTCTGCCCCCACATTGCTGTCCCCAGGGATAAACATTGCCCTGAGTGAAAGAAGTTTCCCCTGGGCCCATAGAAGGACCTGATGCGCCAGTCTGCACAGAGGGCGCGATCTCAGGCCCCCCTGTCGATTTATATATGACACCACCGACATATTGTCTGTTCGCACTAGAACATGATGGCCTCTGAGATACGGACGGAAATGTCTGAGGGCCAGACACACTGCCATCATCTCCAAGCAATTGATGTGCCAAGAAAGATGATGGTCCTTCCAAGTACCCCTGGTGTAGCGGCCTTCCATGACCGCACCCCAGCCTGTGAGGGAGGCATCCGTAGTTAGAATGTTTCTCTGACACGGTGCTCCCAACACAGGACCTAGGGACAGGAACCCTGGTTTCTTCCACATGACCAAAGAACGAAGGCATCTGCGCGTTACTTTGATCGTGCGAAAAGGGTTGCCCCTCGGGGAAAACCCTCTGGTCCTGAGCCACCACTGCAGGGCCCTCATGTACAGCAGGCCAAAAGGAATCACGTTGGACGCTGCTGCCATAAGGCCCAACACCCTCTGAAAGTGTTTGACAGTGATGGCCTGGCCTAGCTTGAGACTCGTTACTGTGTTCAAGATAGTATCTACCCGAGCAGGAGACAGCTGTGCCCGCATCGTGATAGAATCCCACACTACCCCCAGGAAAGTGGTTCTCTGTAGAGGAATTAAGGAACTTTTCTTGGCATTGAGTCTTAAACCTAAGCACCTTAGATGGTTCAGAACAACATCTCGATGTTGAACCGCCATCTCTACCGACTGTGCCAAAATGAGCCAGTCGTCGATATAATTGAGAATGCGAATGCCTTGAAGTCTCAGAGGAGCAAGGGCCGCATCCATGCATTTTGTGAAGGTGCGAGGAGACAGTGCTAGGCCGAATGGAAGAACTCTGTACTGATACGCCTTTCCCCCGAAAGCGAATCTTAGGAACTTCCTGTGTTGGGGAAGGATGGAAATATGGAAGTAAGCATCTTTCAGATCTATCGTGACAAACCAGTCCTCGGACCTGATCTGACTCACGATAAGAGGTATAGTCAACATTTTGAACCTGTATCTCCTCAGAGACCGGTTCAATACCCTTAGATCTATTATAGGTCGTAACCCCCCATCCTTTTTGGGAACTATAAAATACCGACTGTAGAACCCGGCTTCCCTTTCCTGAAGAGGAACTTGCTCTATGGCCTCCTTTGCTAAGAGGGACTGAACCTCTTGCTCCATAACCTGACCCTGCTCTGGACTGACCAGTGTGTGAACCACCCCACTGAATCTTGGTGGACGATACTCGAACTGAATTCTGTACCCCTTTTCCACTGTGCGCAGGACCCACTGAGATATATTTTGAAGACCCTTCCAGGTGTCTAGATAATCTACTAGGGGGATCAGTCTCTCGGGACTGACCTCGGGTGTTGTAATTGAAATATCGGTGGCCTGAAGCATTCGTTTGGCAGGAACTAACCGACATAATTTTATTGCAGGCCTCGTGAGAGGGAACGCAACCAACAGAGCCGCATCGTTTTTGGGCGGACACTGCGATTTGCGTTCGCTGAAAACCGATGTGTCCCGAAGCGCACGTAGCGGCGGGGAGCACAAATCGATTTCCTGAGGGCTCCGTGAAGGAGCTTGATGTTGTTGCTCCATCACGGGGGGGACCACCCTCAGAGGCCTGCGCAACGCGTCAGGACCTCTTTGCCGAAGCCTTCCTCGCCTGAATGACAGTCCTCAGATCTGTCCTAGGCCCAGACGACTTCGGCTGAGAGTGTTGCCCTCGGACCCAGACCTTCCTCGGGGGGGCACGAGAAGCAACACTCTCCTTCTGCTGCTGCAGGTGTGAGGAACTGGCGGCTGCCTCCTGGGACTGCCCCCTAGCAGCAGACCCATGAGACTTAGAATGACGGCGGGGAATGAGATGTTTTAGAGCGGCCGATTGTCGTTTCGTCTCCTGAAACCGATCGACGACAGTGTTGACTGCGTCGCCGAAAAGGCCAGAAGACGAAATCGGGGCATCGAGGAGGAAAGCCCTGTCCTTCTCCCCGATGCCCGACAGATTTAACCAGAGGTGTCTCTCCGTGGCTACCAGTGCTGCCATAGAGCAGCCAATGGCGCGGGCCGTCTCTTTGGTAGCACGGAGAGACAAATCGACCGCTCGACGCATTTCTCGAATGTCATCGAATGAAGCCTCCCCACCGTCATCCACCTCTTTTAGAAGGTCGGCCTGGTATGCCTGCAAAAGCCCCATAGTGTGCAGGCATGAACCAGCCCGACCTGCCGCCATATATGCCTTCCCAATGAGCGCCGAAGTGGTACGGCAGGGCTTGGAGGGAAGCGCCGGAGCTCTCAGGGACGATGCAGCATCGGGCGAGAGATGAGATGCAAAATTCTCCTCAACCCGAGGCATCGTCCCATAGCCCTTCTCTTTCGCCCCCACAATACTGGAATATATATGTACATTAGGGCTGGAAAGACGAGAAGAGAAGGGCTTATTCCACGATCTCGACACCTCGGTGTGGAGATCGGGAAAAAACGGGAGAGACCGGCGTGAAGGTTGTGGCCGGGCTTGCAGGAAGCGCTCATCAAGCATACTTTTTTTCGTCGCTTCCTGCTTATCTGGGGGCCATTCTAAATTTAATTTACCCACAGCCCGGGTTACAACCTCCAGCAACTCCTCAAAGGCAGGAGAATGTGATGATGGTGTTTGTGTTTCACTTTCTCCTGCCTCGATGTTCAAACTATCTGACCCCTCGGAGCCAGACAATTCGAACATCGGGACCTCCTCGCGGGCGGAAGAAGCCGCTGGGCGGGCTTCCACCTCGCGAGAAGGACCGCAGGAACCGGCCGATGAATGTTGAGAAAGGGCCGCGGCCGTCTCAACATTATCAGCCAGATCCTTTTGCGATCCCCATGAATGCAAGCGCCGCGCTGCCTCGACAGACGCGGGACCTGATCCATGGGGAGCGCGTGCCTGGCCTGATTCATCGAACAGACCACGGCGGGAGCGGAGCGTTCTCAGGGGCATTAGATCACAGTTTGCACAGACAGCGCCCTCGAGCGCTGCCCGTGCATGCTCCGCTCCGAGACAAACAACACAGAGCACGTGTGTGTCACCCTCGCTCAAATAGCGCGGGCAAGGGGACGCACACTGTCTGAACTGTTTCTCTTTTTCCATTTTACCTTACCGAACAATACAACACCAAATAAGACACACAGTTTCACATATAACGCTTGCTGAAGAACAGAAAGCTAGCGCTGTTATGTTTCCGGTGCCCTTTTTATAGCTTCCGCTTCACCGTCACATGCGACGTCACGGGTGACGTCATCACGCAACACCAATCAAGATTGGACTAGTTCCATACAGGCTTCAGACGCGTCACGCTGAAGGCGTTCCCCAATGTGTCGATTCTCGACGCAGCGCGAGTTCCCTCGAAAGGGAACGGTATCGGCATCGGCACTAAAAAATCCATATCGGTCGATCCCTGGTTTATTCTTGATTCCTCATTAATTCATCATGACGAAGAACATGCTGATGCTCACCAGATTTACATTGTTCATGACCAAACTAGTGATTTATAACACAAATCATCTTCATGACATTAAAATAGATCGAAATCGTGCACATCAGTTGTTGACCAGATTTGATGGGATTAAAATGTCTATTGAACTCATCTGTGATCTTGACTTTGAGCCTCACTTTTCATTTTACATTTGTCTCTCATTTGAAATCTCACTTGATTTATTTATTTCTTTTAGACCTGATGGACGTGAACAAGAAAGGAATAACAGAAGCCAAAAAATCTGTCTCCTGCCCTCAGTGTAAAAAACGCTTCACATGGGAAAGTCTGAAGGTCACATGAGTGTTCACACTGAAAAGAAACTGTGACGTGATCAATGCGGGAAGAGTTTCACTGGAGCCTCCGTTCTGAAATCACTTCTGCCTTCTCATTCTGAAGAAGAGCACCGGAAAAACACACCGGAAAAGGCTTCCATGTTCAGGGAGCTGAAGAAGAGGCTGTTACACTTTCAACAGAGACATGAATCTGATTTTCATTTTAACTTGTTCATTGTTTGAGATCTGTCTCATTCATTTTCACTTTTAAAGGTGCTGTGTGTAGCTTTTCTACCAAAACGAATCCTTTTTTTTTTATTGCCTGTGTGTGAAGGGGTTGTAATCTCACATTAAAATGCAGGTTTTGCTATTACCTCTGAAAGCAAGTATTCTTATTTTTATGTGAAGGTCCCGGGTCGGATTTACCGCCAGTGATGTGACCTGCATGCACGCTCCCGAGCCTCTCGACTCGTAGCCTACTGACTTTGCACTCAACAGCGACGACACTGCAACTTATGACATGGACTTATGACTTAGGCAACTTATGACATGTCTGATAACACTAAGAAATGACCTGCGCCCAGCACAACACAGACTCCAACACAAACTCCACATATTGATAAAAAACAAAAAACTAAAATTATCCGCTGACGCTCGTAAGGCCAGACGTGAATCGGATGAACTTCGGGTAAAAAAACACAGATCAACATCAGCAGGGCATTTGAATCATGGAGAAACCTTATCTACACGATTGATAGGGTTCCATACTTATCATGGTACGAGCATGGACCATTAGTTCAACGTGAAGCTGATAAAAGTAGCCTATTATTGTAACGTTGCAGTGGGAGTTTACCTGAGTTTCCAGCATGTTGTGGGATGCTTTGTGTGTTGCGTCTCAGTCTGGCCACAGTGCTCGCTCATAAATTCGAGCATGCATAAGAGCACGCGCTTGCATTTGCTTCTGTAACCTTTGTTACGTAACGTTTGTTCCCCTAACGTTAGTATTTGGTTCCTGTTTGGTTATTGTTTTGGGAAATAAATAATAATGTTCTAGGAATGTTCTTTTTAATTAATTAATTTAATTTTTGTTACAATAAAATAACTAGGGATGGGCGTGAGTACTCGTTCGTGACATCGACGATGGCTCATGAAAATGTAAGGCTGGAAGAATGTTGAAGATTTTATTATTTAGAAAATAAGTAATTTAACTCTTTTTTTTTTTTGTACACTATTATTTCCTTTCTGTCTGAGGGTGACTTTTGAATTGACTTTGGAACCTGAGAGCTGTGTTGTTACAGCAGAGAATTCTATTTCAGTAATGTCACATGGTACAAACTATTTCTCAAAATAATCTATAGAATGCATTACCATATTTGGGACAAGGATGTAGTATATATGTTAGCTGGACAATTTTGCAGGAGGGGTCTTTCTGCAGAGGGGCACTCGGCTTTGTTTTGTTAATAAAGTCTAATTTTTCTGCCATCAAATATCTCTGAAGTCATTCCCCTGTTGTAGTTTAATTATTTTCAGGGGAATGACTTCAGAGATATTTGATGCCAGAAAAATTAGACTTTATTAACAAAACAAAGCCGAGAAATTTTAAATTAGAAATGCGCATATGTCATATGTTATCAAAATTTCCAAATTCTTCCTTAATATTTGGTGGTGATTTTAATGTTGTTTTGAATTGTACTTTGGATAGATACCCCCCCCCCCCCCCCCCAATCTACTAATACTAATTCTGAATATTTATTATCCTTTATGCAAACATTTTCTGTTGTTGATGTGTGGCGAGAAACCCATCCCTTGCAAAAAGTATTCACATGGAACAATAATTCCCTTTCTAGACAATCCCGACTTGATTTTTGGAGTTATCAAATATAAAGACTGATATACTTCCCTCACCATTTTCTGACCATAAGGCCATTTCTATCTGTATTCCATTTGTATCCGCTCCCTCACTGAGTAAAAGATCCTCATATTGGATTGTTGGAAATACAGTAGTTCGTTAGCAAAATTAAGAAAAAGTAATGAAAACCAGATTATGGCTAGAATTTTGGCATTATCATGTAAAAATGTAGATGATCTTACATACAGACTCAGAAAAAGTTGAGCTTGTTGATCAAAAACATAATTTAGAGGATATATAAACGGAAGGCTGAAGGCGCCTTCATCAGATCTTGACGGAATTGGCTAGAGGAGAGTGAGCAGAATTGACCCTTCGCAGGGAGCTTGATTGACCAATCATACTTCGCCATCCGCCATTTTGTCCGACAGAGCAGTCAGTTTAACATGGGAGGATTTGAACTTGAAAATCGGAGTTTATTGACGCCTTTCCGTGGTTAAAACTTCTTATGTTTGTTCATGTTTATTTGAGGCTATAAATTAACTAGAAGGAAGAGATGATCGGTTCACGAGCAGCTTTAACTGATGCTCTACAGCGATCTGTCATGGCACATTTAAGAGCCACAAAACGGTATTTATTGTTTAAATTTCTTTAAAAAAATGACCAAATTTGAAAGGTGAGACTTTGTTTAATATGTTTAATATCAAACATAACCGAAAAGTAACCTGGTATGTCCTGTCTGTCAGTGTGTTGTCTTTATGTCAAGGGCTAATAACTTTGATTCCCAAGCCCAATAAAGATCCCCTTTTCTATTAGAAAATTGGCGCCCGATTTCCTTATTGAATACCGATTATAAAATCATTGCCTTAAGTTTTAGCAAAGAGGCTAAAACTTATTCTTAATAATATAATAGATGAGTGCCAATCAGGTTTTATGCATGCAGAGACATGGTTCTAATAATATTCGCTTGTTTTTTGACTTGTTGGATTATTCAGATCTTATTTCTACCGATAGTTTTATCCTCTTTCTTGACTATTATAAAGCATTTGATTGCTTAGAACATGAATTTATGTTATGCCTATTAGGAGGTATACATTTCCTTTTAATGTGCAATTATTCAGTTAGTAAACTTCCTGTCAAACTTTCCAATTATCATCAGCAGATATGCTTATAACTTGGAGACTTATTTACAAGCATAATTTCTCGCAACACAATTTTTTTTAATTTGGAACAACTGTAATATTCTACATAAGAGGAAATCTTTATTTCTTGAAAACTGGTTCAATAATGGAGTGATGTTAGTAAACCAGCTATTTGATAGTGAAGGTAATTTATTTAATTATTCTGATTTAGTTTCAGGATACCAATTCCCAGTATCCAGTAAAGAATTTAATATAGTTTTCAAGGCCATCTCTTTGGAAATCTGTATTTTTGGACCCTGTTACTTCAATTGGAAATCTGTATTTTTGGACCCTGTTACTTCAATTCCTTCCTCCATTTCTTATTGGAATAACCTTTTTAATGATAATAAATGGTCATATGTTTGGTCACTTCCTCAGAAATTCTTTCTAACAAATAAAGTTAAAGAAATATCCTATAAAACTATTCAAAGATTTTATCCAGTTAAATGCTTTTTTAAAGAAATTTAGAAGTGATATTGATACTTCCTGCTCCTTTTGTGAAGCCTCTTCTGAAACTGTTGATCATTTGTTTTGGGAATGTCCTTTTGCTCGGTCTTTCTGGAATAATATTGATGCTCTGATTGTCCAAAGGGTTTTTTGTAACTTTTCTTTATCATATAGACACATTCTTTTGGGGTTTTATGTCAAAGGCAAGAGTCTAATTAACGCAAGTTTTTGTATAAACTTTCTTTTATATATTGGAAAGTTTCATATCCATAAATGTAAATATATGAAAAGTAAACCCCACTTTAGCTTTTTCAAAGAAGAATTGAAGATGTATTTAAATACAATTTCAACTTCTGTTAACAAGAAAGCAATGAAAACATCCAGAATTTGTGCCATGTTTAATATTCTTCCTTAATATGTTTTTCTTTTTTGTGCCCTCTTCTTTTTTTTTCTTCTCTCTTTTTCTCTTTTTAAGACTATTGTTGAATAGATTTAAATTTATTTCACATTTCCTCTTTTAATGTATACTGAACCATAATTTATCTTTTGTTTTGAAAGATTGTTTATATTTCTTGTATGTATCGTCTTGTTCTGTTTGTTAATATTGCAATAAAAAAAAAAAAACTTTATCTAAACTTCCCTACATAACCGCCGGACTCGAGCGTCCTCCGTGTCTGTAGTTTTATAGCTCTTTTCACTCGTGTTTGTAGTTCTAACCGAATCCTCGGGCAACGCGCGATCTGCACTTCTGATTCTGACCGGAAATAGTAGACCATCCGGGTATCTTTGAAACCAACATACTACAGCTGTGTCCCAAAGTGAAGGCTGCGTCCTTCGAAGGCCGTATTTGAAGGCCGGATGGCCGTATTTGAAGGCCGATTGCGTCACCGCGGCGAGACAAAACGTCACAGCGGCGCGACGAAGGACGTCCCAATTCAAAGGCTGCATCCTTGGAAGGTCGCATTTGAAGGCCGATTGCGTCACCGCGGCTCGATGAAGGCTGTCCCAATTCCTGCGAAGGCCGTATTCGAAGGACGGTTGCGTCATCGCGCCGCGACGAAGGCTACCCTGATTCAAAAGCGACGCCAAATGCGCCCTTCGTTTCCCCGTGAAAAGAAGGATACATAAATGGACACTTGGCGGCCTATTCTACCCCATAAGTCATTGCGCGCCGTTGACGACAGGCCGGCGGCCGAGACTAGAGATCGGTGGTGGACAGCAAATTCACATTTAAATGTAAGTATTTTGTTTTCATTTACTCAAATAGCTAGCGAAACCAGAGTTAAAGTTTATTATAAACTTCATCTTAACTCCTTCGTCATCATTGCATGGCTTCATTTGTCAGGTAGTTTTAGGCAAAACTTGTGGTAATAAAGTTAACGACCTATTTGTAATATTTGCACTAGTCTATCTCACTTGTGTATTATAAGAAATATCACTCACCCTATAAAGCCTAAAACAACCAACCCCCAAATTTGGTTTTTACTGTTGGTCTAAATTGGTATTGATGTGTCATAATTTGCAGTGTTAACAATGCACTTAAGATTGCACCCCTGTGTTAAGTACACTTTTCTGCTTTTTTAGAACAGTTCAGTGAAAAATGGGTCTGGGGAATCTAACTCCCATACAGGCACAAAATAATATATATATATTATTTTGTACCTGTATGGGAGTTACATTCCCCAGACCCATTTTTATATGGGTATATAGTTTTATATACATAAGAAAATTAATACACACATCTTTGCTGAAATGTATTGTGCTGTTGTATTGTGCTGTTGTTGTTAACAAGCCGTGGTTAATTTGCTCTGCCTTAGATTGCACGTGTCCTGGGACAGGAGAGGGTGTGAGTGGGAAACCCACTGCTGAAACTTGGCCCTGGTTTGTCCTCATGGATGAGGTGTTGGGACAGAGGCATTGCACCAACCCCGCTGTCCTCATTGCCTCAATCCCTGAGGACACACCAGGGCCGAGTTCAGCAGTGTGTGACAAGAAGAGGAGGAGCCAGAGGCAGCAGCATCAGCATCAGCATCAGCACCAGCACCACGAAGAAGGCGAGATGGAGAGGACGAGTTTTTGGACTTGATTAGAGAAGACATGGGACTGCAGAGGCGAGGAGAGCACAGGAGAGTAGGGAGAGGATGGACAGGCTGTTTTCTCTTCTTGAAAGAATGATTGAGAAATATATATATATATATACAGTATATAATCTTGTTTAACTTTTTTTTCACCTATATTTTTTAAAAGGAAAAAAAAATCTGTACATTTATTTTTATGCAACTTTAAATGTGTAAATAAAAGAGAATTCATTGCTCTGGACATTGTTTATTTTTGTAATGATAGTCATAATTTCTACATGAAACAAATTCTTCTATACCTTTTTTCCCCCCAACTATTTACAACATACGTTAAACATATCAAATTAAACATAAACATTTAAATTTACAGTACATAAAATAAGAAAAATGATGTAGACTTTTATTCGGCTGAGTGGGAGACCCTGGTGTGCTGCTGGACCGAGATGGGCTGCACAATAGAGACCCTGGTAAGGCTTCTGCTGGTGGACATCATCTGGGACAGTCTTCAGAGTGTTTGACTGCATATTTACACTATCCACTAAGTTGTCTACCAACAGGTTTGCAGGGCTGACTCATGGAATAAATATTGAGATACTTTATTACACTAAAGTACTTTTAATAACCACTAATACCAAATTGGCGAAAAACTACTAGTCATATTTTATTTTTATTTTAAACCTTAGTTAAGCAAATTTTTTTCATTATCTTGCATACTCTAATGTACTTAAGGCATCAAGAGTAAAAGTAAAGGAATTCTGCATTTCTATTACTGCATGTTGCATTTTACTTAATAATATTTTCAAGGTTGATACATTTAAACTATATACTTTTGTGTAGTTTAATGTAAAACAATGCATCATATTGTAAAATAACAGTTTTATAGTGTTGCTGTCCCGTGTGGGAAAATTACTTCGAGTATTAACGAAGTATGTAGTTCCTTACCACCACTGGTTATTTTGAAAATTAAAGTAACAAAATGTAGGCCTATTGTCACAATATTAACAAATTGTTGCTAACTACAGCTCCGTCCCATTTCAAAGGGCGCATCTGAAGCGCTCGGACCGGTCTAGCCTACGGAGGACTGTTCTTGTCGCCTAGCAACAGTGACTGACAGCTGCCGATGAAGAGCGGGAGTAACATCCGCACTCGACTGTTTATATTCAAATGGGGTTAAAAATATGTGTAAATATATTTACCATGGTCCATTTATGTGCATAATAAAAATAATACACTAGCCTACAAAATCGCATCAAGGTAAGATATAAATAAACATTTGAATCTTCGGCTAAGCCGAAAGTATGACCTGAAACATCCTTAATACCATTTCCTCCAGTAAAATATAAAACATAAAAATTACAATAGCCAGTTCTGGCTCCATAGCATATCAAATGAATTGTCAGGATGGCAGCATACTCTCGCACCGTTGCTTGGCGCCTGGAGCGGTAATCGGGAACACCTGGCTGCGCAATTAGGAAATCCTACGGAGGCTACATGGTGCGTCCTTCGGAGGACGAATAGGCTGCATCCTTGAAGTCTTCAGTCCTTCGAAGGATCCAGCCTTCACATTGGGACACAGCTTACGATTTGAGATGTAGGCTACTAATTCTATTTTCTGAGACTATTTAGGGCGGATAGTACCGCATTGGGACGCAGCGTCGAGTCTTCTGAGGTGAGGAGAGCAGTTCACGGTATTTCTCATATTTACACAACCATCACACACACTTTATACAGTTTGATTAAGCGACAGGCTCATTTCTGTGGTGTTTTCATCGATCACAGCGATACTTGTGCGTCTTTTCTGGCGTCTTCCTTCTGAAATAAACATTTAGTGCAGCAGCAGCGAGCATGAGGAGAATATGTGGAGTTCATTCAGACCTGAGCGAGTTTGTGCTCGTTTGTGTGATTGTCTCGATGTTTGGAGTGAGAACTGTTACTGAATGTCGAGTTAAGAGGTAAAGTTTGAGATCTGTGAGGGGAATTATGTGAATCGATCTCTTACTTTACGTTGAGCCTATAATGAGCCATGTGAGACATTAAATCAACTCGTAGGCTAAATGTTAATAAATGAATAGCGTTTCCCTTACAAAAAACAACTGCAGTATATTGAAGTACAACTGCAGTACAAAGCAGTATAACTGTAGTATAATTAAGCACAGCCATAGATTTGCAGTATAATGACAGTACAACTGCAGTACATTGAAGTACAACTGCAGTACAAAGCAGTAAACTGTAGTATAGCCTAATTAAGCACAGCCATAGATTTGCAGTATAATGACAGTAACGTTACAACTGCAGTACATTGAAGTACGACAGCAGTAAAACTATAGTTAGTTAGCCTAGAAACTAGACGCACCCTAGCGGCAGCAAAATGTAGTCTGGCTTGCCAGGCTAATAGTTAGTACATCTGCAGTCAAATGAAGTACAACTGTAGTTTTCCAATATAATGAAGTAATGAAATGCATGTATAAACCTAACACTCATACTACATTACTGCATGCTATGGACCACTGCTATGCAAAATTAACCCTTAAGCTATCTTAAATAATAAATAATAATAATAATAAAAGTTGTCTTAATCTAAATGGCATAAGACTTGGTGACTTTGTGGACACTTGCTGACAATTCAATTTTTCAAATAAAATAAATAAATCAGCCACAACACAAAAAGTTCTCAAAATTCATGGATAAACATACACAATATTTTTTACTATATTTATACTAAGGATTCAAAGATAAATCATTTTCTCCTCCTCACATTTTACATTGAGATACTGTCACAATAAATCTGATTCTGATTATTTGTTAATCTCGTTATTAATTATTTTAATTAAGCGAGTACACGTGATTTTTCAATTCATGTTTATTTGTATTGCATTTTGTATGTTTTATGTAAGGGATAATGTATAGTGAGCCAGTTGTTATAATGCCAGTTGTTATAATGCCAGTTGTTATAATGCCTCCGCTTCGCGTCGGGATCCCGTTCAGCCTGTCGGGGTTGTTATTCACTATAACAACCGGCTCACTATACATTATCCCGCTTATTACATGGCTACCTACAAAATAAATAAATAATTTGACACGAATTATTTATTTAAAAATGAGTTTATTGATTTAAAAACGATTGTATTGCTTCCGCTAAAGAAAATAGTCCGTTTCGCGTCCATAGCAACGCTCTGTTTTTCATGCCGACGGTCTGTTATACTTCGCAGCGGTCTTATCAAGAAATAACAGACCGCATTCTACATTGGAATTCAGCCAAGCCATGTAATAAACACATACATTTCATTTGTCACATTTTTTAGATTAAAACATGCAGTTAATACAAGAAATATAGTACATTTATATTGAGTTATTCTAGATGGGTAAGCATACACAATGCAATTTTACTAAATTTGTACTAATGATTCAACCATAAACATTCTTTTCTCAAAGCATACATTTTCTCCTCCTCACATAGTACATTGAGATACTACAGTAAATATGATTCTGCTTATTTTTTAATCTCTTTCATGTGTGTTTGGTAGGGGAAAAATGACAAGCCCATCTGGTCTTTTTAAAATTTCTATACATTTGTTTGTTACTTCAGATGGAAGTACTGCCTTGTAGCCTGCACAGAATGTGACATTGAGTATGTGAGAATCCATGCAAACATACTCCGTTCGCTTTTTGTGAAAGGCTTGAATTTGATTTGTTAACCTTACCAGTAAAACTGGTTGTTTGGGGGTGGCCTGTGTTTGAACAACAATGATGTGTTCAATTTTTGCAACCTGTTGTCCAATGCTTACCAAGGAATTACATCTGGAGTATTTTGAGTCATTCTGATCAGTGGAGTAGAGTGCCCCATCACAAACAAACCTCTGAAAGTAGGTGGCTTGATTTTGTTCTGTATGAATTCCAGAATCCTGTAGTAGGATGTGCTGAGACATTGGTAGCTCCTTCACCTGACCATGACCAAAAAAATTGCAGCTACTGAGTAGGGGTGGGAATTGGCAAACATGTGACGATTCGATAGTATTGCGATATTTGGCCCACGATTCAATATTATTGCGATTTTTAACATATTGCGATACAGCAAGTATTGCGATTCGATTCTGCGATATATTGCGATTCATGTCTCCCATATTATTCGAAGGCATTACAAAAAATGAGGAAAAAAAGACTGCTCAACTCACTTCAAATGTCACATTTAATTAGGCTATGTTGACATTATCTTTTACACATTAATAACAGAAGTGCCAAAACTTAGGAGGGTAGTGCAAAAACTTTGTCCTTGAACATTCAGGACATGACCTTATTACAGGACAGGACACAATTATTCTCTGAATAGGAGACCTCTCACATAAATGGTGAGCTCTCAGCACATAAATTAAAATGTAAATAAAATTTAGTAACATAAACATGAGAATAATTATATAAATAAGAGTAACTTAGAGCTTCAATCAAATTGAAAAAAAAAAAGAAAAAATAATGTGTACTGCTAGAGTCCAGTCCTGTTGGCTGCAAGGTCATCAACCAAAACTCATTTGGGAATATTGGCATTTTTGTTAAGAAAAAGGAGTTGGTCAACATGCTCTGATGTTAAAGTGCTCCTCTGGGCCGATACTATGTCTCCTGCAGTGGAGAACACCCTTTCAGCAGACACACTAGTGGCTGGAATGCTCAGGTATCTTTTAGCGAGTTTGGCTAGGTAAGGATACGTTGTCTCATGAGCTTTCCACCAGTTGAGGGGGTTTTCTTCTAGTGGCAGTGGAGAAGCCTCCTGGTATCTCTTCACTTCCTCTTCAGCTTGGGTAAATGGTGACCTTTGTGGGGCTGTGGTAGAAAATGTTTCTCCCAGTAAATCAGCTAGCCCAGATCTTCTTTTAGGTTTAGGCTCTTCAAGCTCCTGTCCATCCATTTCTCCAGAGGCACTGCTGGTCTCTTCTTGCCTAATAGTGGGCTGTAGGGAAACATTAGATATATGTTAAAAGATTTTCCATTAAAACAGATATAAGAAAATAATGCTAACCACCAGTATAGAGATTAATCACCAGATGAACATAGGCTTGGTTGTAAAAAATCAGATAAATAATATAGCATTTTTAAATACTTTGACATTTTAAAATAACTCTTTAAACAATGTAGTTAATTAAATAAAGCCTACCTGAAGGCTGGCTGCCTCCACAACCAGTCTGGAGTAAATGTCACTGATGTCATCTGTGGTCAGGAAAGGCAGTGACTTAAATCGTGGATCCAGGACAGATGCTGTGTGGAGGGTGTTTTTTTCTTCAACAGTGCTGTAGCTCTTCTGCAGATCTTGACTTATTGCCTGTTTGATGTCCCTCACAATTGGTTTGTCCCCCAATTGTCTCTCGTGTGTCATTTAGCAGCTTTGCCTGCACTGGAGCAATGATAGACAAAGTGGGATTCTTCTCCTCTGAAACAAGTTTTGAGGCTACTAACATCGGTCGAAGTGCTAGCATTATATCCTCAGCATCTGTAATGTCATTTTCGTTTAGGGTGCAGATATCACTGCCTGACCTCCTGACCTCAGAGGACAACAGAGCAGCACAGATCGCTGGTTGCTGTTCCAGGAAACGTTCAAGCATTTCGTACCCGCTGTTCCAACGGGTCACAACATCGGTCTTGAGCTTGTGAGTGGGGAGGTCCAGAAGCTTTTGTTTTTGCTCCAACATGAAGTTGGCGATTGCACTGCGGTGGAGAAAAGTGCTTATGCGCCAGACTCTTCCTAGTAACCTGGCGACAGCAGGCAGCTTTAGTGCGCGCTGTGAGGCGAGGTTGAGCGTATGGGCAAAACATTTCACGTGAAGATACCCCCCCACCTGCGCGGCCACAACCATGTTGGACGCGTTGTCCGTAACCAAAACAATCTGTTTGTTAGCGATACCCCACTCTTCGGTTGCCGTTTTCAGCAACTCGGCCACACTGGCCCCGGTATGGCTCTCATGCATCGCCCTGGTTTGTAAAACATGAGTTAAAAGCTGCCATTCATTCGTGATGTGATGCGCGGTTATGGTCATGTACTATTCCGTAGCTCTTGATGACCAACCGTCACACGTTATAGCAACTCCGTCGGCTAAACTCAAAGTTTCATTTACCTCATCTCTGACTTCGCTGTAGAGTTTGCGGATGGCAGAGTCGGTAAAATATTTATGTGAGGGGATCACATACCTGGGCTCCAGTATGCTAAGCAGATTCTGGAAACCTTCGTTCTCCACAACACTGTAAGGCTGCAAATCTTTGGAGATAAAGTAGGCAATCGCCTCCGTGATTTTCTTAGCTCTTTCGGAGTTTGGAGGTAACTTGATCATTTTTGTTTGGTCCAAGGTGCGTTGATTTGGGGGTAGGACAACAACTTTGGGGCGTTTCACTTCCTCAGTGGCGGCTAACTCCAAATGATACCTTGTAAGATGGGCTCTCAAGTTTGTCGTATTCCCACAGTACTTAATCTTCATATGGCATTCCTTGCATATAGCATGCTGCATGTCAAGGTCTTTACTATTTGCTTTTTGATGAAACCCAAAATTTACCCACACTTTCGATTTGAAAGACAACGGAGCGTCTTGTACAACCGGTTGTGATGAAGCCATTTTCATTTTAATTTGTTGTTGAATGCACGAGCACGACTACAAAGCGCCACCCTGTGGATGTAATATGCGAATGTACATGATCAGAGTAAACTCAGAGAAAACCAATGAAGAAAACCCGAAAGTAAAACAGATAATTTTATAATTAAATATCGCAATACTTTGAGCTACTGTATCGATATAATCTCGTGCGCAAAATATCGCGATACTAAACAGAATCGATTTTTTCCCCCACCACTACTACTGACCTGTGCAATGTTTTTGCACAAGGAATAACCCCGAAGTGCTGATGAAACGTATTCATGTGCCAGGGAGTCTTCTGCAATGTAAACTCTCGATAATATTTTTAACTCCTTTAGTCTTGCTAGATTTTGAGTTATTTGCAATGGTACATGTTGTGTTCCATTGAAAAGTTTGGGCAGTCTACACCATTATGTCCTTCAAAGACGAATGTTGACGTCAAGGACAAAGGTCCATGTCTTCTGACACTCTCAGCTAAGTGGGTGAGGAGATGAATGTTGTAAGACACTTCTTGCTTTCCATACAGAGACTCGGTTAAAAGTACAAACTCACAAAGAGCCATGTGAGCCTTGTCGATGTTCACATGTGAAATATGTGAACTAGTTAGCAGATAAACGGCAAAGGCTAGTAGCATCCAGTGGTGGAAATACTGTGTCGGGATTAAACCCATCAGAATAAACGGAGAGATTAGAAGAAATGTTCTCCACTCACTTCCTTTCCATTTTTGCCGTTCTTTTACAGATCGTGGCAGACGGGTTATCTCGCTAGGTGGCCGGACTGATTTCAATCGTTTGTCTATCTCTTTCAAGACACTTGGATTTTTGAAGTTTACTTCTGGCACTTTGTTGTCAAACCACAAGCCTGTTATTTGGTGCACTACTCCAAGAAGTACACTATGCAAAACTTTCTGCCATGTCAAAACACTGTAAAGTGGTCAAAAGACTTGGTCCTTTAACACCATTGACTGAGTTATTTACAGAGGCCAGTTCTGCATCATGGATCATGCCCTCGTGTGTTCTCAGACTAGGAATGGGTACTGAGAGTGGGTAGACCCACTGGTAAACCCATCATCCTTTTCCACTCTCTCTCCAGAATGAGTGCAAAAATTACAGCCATGTGCCCCATTAAAACTGGTTGATATTTTGCACTGGAGCCCTTGCAACAGAGTCAACAGTGCATAGAATCGCAGCAACTTTTGAACATTCATAAGTTTTTGTCACAGTGTTGTGCCACACAACACCTACAGATTCTAAAGATCTGCACTCTTCAATGAATGGTTTTAGAAAGCTTTCCATTTTTGGCTTGGTTTGCCCAAACCAGAGTGCAGGCACCAACACAAAGTTTTTTCGTTCAGAAGGAGGGACTTCGTTTATGGTACACTGAATTGGCCACATTGAATAGCTTGAAGAGTCAAACACTGGGACACCATCTGTATTCCATGTCAAAGATATATTGCCCTGGTCTGTCAGCATTGGAATTCTCTTATACAGTGTACCATCACTGATATCTTGGATGCAATCAGAGTTGTTTTTCTGTGATAGTTTCTCATTAAGGTTGTGATTTTCAAAAAGATTTTTAATTTCATCTCTCAAGGGGGTGTACATCAAATAATAGCCTTCACTCAGATGTTCTGATACTTTGCATTCTGTATCACACATTGGACATAGTACACTCTCGACATCTAGTATGCCAATGTAAGCTCCACAGTCAGGATTCAGACAATAGTGATGTAACTGCCAGCTGGTTGTGTCAAAAGCACGCTTGAACAGGTAGTTTGTGGAGGGTAAACTATTTTCAGGGAGAAGCATCTGCAGCAGATGCAGTAGCCTAAATCTTGACTTCCTGCCTTGGTCACATGGTGGCGTAGCATGTAGCCCAGAAGTGCAGTCAGACTTTCCCCTTTTGAAAGTTTGGCTCCAGAATACAAAGGCTGGTCTCCATCAATGATACAAGTGGTGGTTCTGATATTTCCATCCTCGAGATTGGAACTGCTTTGCTAGAGATGAAAAATGAGAAGGAAATAAATGTATGTATGGTAATTTAAAGTCATTTTACATTCCATTTGTCCATATTACTCATGCACAACTTTCAAAAAACAGTGCTGCCAGTGGTTTACTGTAAAATCAAATGTACTGTGAATTGAAATACAGGGATGTACTGTAAAATAGTCAAATATACTAAATGAAACAAGTTAATATCACTTAAATATTAAGTTCATTACACTAAGTAGAAAAATAGTTATGTGTGAACTCAATTGATCAGGAAAGTTGAACTTAAGTGTTATTTTATGATTAATTGATTGCTTTATTTATACTTAAATTAAATCAGTTTAAAGTAATAATATCATATACATATTAGGCCTAGTTGTTAAATTTGAATGGTTGGCGCAATCGGTTTTCCCAAATTAAATGTTATCTTCCATGGTATTATTTCGGTAACAGAATTTTTTTTCAACTTTTTATTCATCTGTATTACTGTAAATACATATTAATAAAGGATAACTTCATCATACAAGGAAGGCTTAAAAAATAATTGTTTCATTTAGACACTGTCCATGGATGTGTTTGATCAGTTGGCTATATGTACATTATAGCACATTTGCATAACAAGCAAGCATGTCCTTTATTAGACTATACCCTACAAAATGAACCTCTTCATTGCTCAACCATTGTGTGTTTTGCTCTTCATCTTCTATATCACCACCTGATATGTCATCTGGCTGAAGAAAAATGTAAATGACCCTCAGGCTTACAAAAAATATAAAATAAAATGGTAAACTGTAAAAGGATTGGTAACACTTAACAGTAAGATCTCATTTGTTAACTAACCATGAGCAATGCATTTGTTTATTAGTTAATACAAATATAGTGGTTAATTGTTTGTTCAGTGTATTAACTAATGGTAATAAATACAACATTTGATTTTAATAATGTATTAGTAAATGTTGAAATTAACTTTATCTAAGATCAATACATGCTGTAGAAGTATATTGCTCATTCTTAGTTCATGTTAACTAATAAAACCTTATTGTAAAGTGCTACCAATTGATTGACTGCATGGTTAGCATGCAATCAAAATGAAATAAATATGATTAAAATAATAAAGGAATATATGTAAAATAAAGAGCAAACTAAATATTTTGTAATCCCTCAGTGAGTTGCCTAGCTGCCTCTTCTCTGCAGAGCAGTTGTGTGTCTTCTTCAGAGTCAGCATCAACTCGGTTCTCTGTGTGTGTCTAAAGTAAAAAAACAAATTAACTTTAAGCCCGTTGTGTAATGTCTCCGTTTATTGCAAAATGTGTATTATTATTATAATGAATAATAATTAAAAATACTGTTAAATAATATTAACGGAACTGAATTAGCGGTTATGTTGGCTGAGAGATGTATTTATTTAATTGAACTTGATTTATTTTACCTGAGGTGACAGGCTTGCAACATCACCTTCCCTGCTATTTCTCCGTACACTTGTGCTCCTGTGGGGTTCTTCTTCATTATCTTCCAGAAATATTTTGTACTTGTTTCTTCTGGGATTTTTTTTTTTTTTGGAATATAGTCATCTTCTAAAAAAGATTTGTATTTTTTTCGCCTGTTGGACATTTCACCCTCATAGATAATTAGCACGCGCATGTCTAGATCTTCTTCGCGCGTTCGTTGCCCTGACCATAGATGTCATATAAAGGCTAGATGTCTCGCGGCCATCTTACCACAGGGTGCTCGCTCACTCATAACATGGTGCATGTACTTTAAAATAACCATAACTTGCTCAATTTTCTACCGATTTTCAAAGGTTTGGTTTGTTATAAACGTCAGAGATGTAGCTATGAAACTGCATACATATGAATAATTATACAAATGGACTTCCATATGAAAGAATTATAGCCACGGTAATGACGTTTGTAAGAAACCAAACCGTTTGTAAATCCGTCCAGATTTCAGCGAGATAAGAGGATTTGTGTGCGTGCTGCTCACTCACCTTAATTCACAGAGCCCTGTGGTAAGATGGCCGCCGGTGATGCCGGAAGTGACTTCGCCTTAAGACATCTAGCCTTTATATGATATCTATGGCTCTGACAACGAGTCTTGAGAGCAGATGTTCCTTGATGAGCGAACTGACGTCAGTCAGTGTCTTCATTAGTTCAGGTCAGGATTGACATAAAATACGTTTTGGTAGATTTTTTCACAGACAACACCGTTCATATATGTGAACTTTCACAAATAAAACACAAAAATATGTCAAAACTACACCCCGCGGCCATTCACAAGTGGAACAAAGAAGAGGAAGCATATTTTACTGGAAGAAAACTTCGTCAGGCGAGCTGCAGCGTTGGCCTTGTCGACTCATCCAGTTTAGTGGTGAGTAGGCTATAACGTCTAATGTCCTCATATCTGTGGTTTTTTAATTTAGAGAGCTGTACAAATACTTTTATTTATCTTTTATTCAAACACAGTTGAGAAAATAGGGGGAAACGCTGCTTACGTACTGATTTGTAGTCTGATAGAAAGACAAAACAATGTTGTTTTTTGGAGGTGATACATTCACTGTCATGTTTTAGTAATACAATTACCAGAAGTAAACTGACCATTTATGGGATCCATTTTATTGCGTTGTAAAGATATTAATTTCAATATGGTGATAAAGTGAGACATAATCGTAAGCTATCATTAAAATCTCACTCCAACCAGTTAACGTTACAATCCTTTGTGAATAGACAAATGTATTATATTTTAATTGTTGAGCTTCAATGATAGCATAAGTAAAAACTTATGAAAAAAAAAAAACCATTTATAACAATGGAATAAACAAAACTGCACTGAATGTGTCTTTGTTTGTTTGTTTTTAGGAGAGCGTCAGCCCCTAATTGACTTGAGAAGAAAAATTGAAAATGGCTGTGACTTTGACAGTATACCCCTCTTTGCAACAGGGGAAGCATTAGGAAAGGGTAGAAGAGAGAAAGTAAAAAGGTCCTCAACAGATGTTGGCGAGACTTCATTTCTGGGCCTGGTAAATGGATAAAATCTCATTCACATTCTACCTCAAATGTCAACCTGATTTTAGATAGTATTTAAATGAGATCAAGAAATCCAGTTACATGTAGGCCTAAAGTCCTGTATATTTCATACACTAAATGTGCTGTAGACAAACATTTATGTTTAATAGTTACATTTTTCTGGGATACTTTTTTATTGTGTGATTTCTATTTTCAGGAAAATGCACCGGTAAAAAAAAAAAAAAAAAGACCAAAAACATCCTTCAACAGAAGATTATGGCTGCGGTGAAACAAAGCTGCACTCAAATAAAGGTGAGCAGGAAGCTACTTTATTTTATCTTTTATAAACTTTAACGTTACAGCTAGAATACATAATAACGGATATTGTACTTCAGGAACCAAGACCTGCTGTGGGAGTGCTGAAGGATTCAAGTGTACCAAGTCCTTTGTCTCCTCTGCCATATAAGAGGTCAGACATGGCTGAAGAGATCAAAGAGTTAAAAAATGAAATTAAAGAGCTTAAAGAAGATTTAAAATATGAGCGGCGCTTCAGGATAAAAGCAGAGAGAGAGCTGAAGGAGTGGAAAGGTAATGAAATCTAGCTATAGCACAGCAATTGTTCTCAATTTTCAGTTCTCAACTTGTGAACTATCTTCTTCAGTATATTATACCATGTTCTTTTAGAATACTCGATTCTGATTGGCTGGAAGTTGTGCATTAAACAATGAATGCACAGGTTACAAGTCAGTTGAATCACTGTTCTAAATTAATGTGCTGTAGGACACACACATACACACACACACAGGCAGTCACTTGCAAACAGAGATCTTGCAGCGCTCTCACACGCAGAAATATTACATTTCTAATATATGTAATTGTTTAACCTGTTAACCGTTGCCAGTGCGCCCGCGCACTGAAGCGTTTTTTTTTTTTTTTTTTTTATTTAGTTCAAATTTACTATCAGATTTAATGTTATACCTTGACAAACTATACATCATTAAAAAGATATAAGTACTCAAGTTTCAGTATTTGACCACTATTGTATTCTGAGAAACTTATAGCGACTCTGTCAGGAGTTATGAAATGAAAAAATGAGTCGATACCTTTAATATGAATTATGCGCGTCAGCCGCTTTCATTCATAAAAAAACTCTGTGCTGTCGTCATGACAGCGATACACAAAACAACGTCCCTCAGGGCTTTTAGCTCAAAAATGTGCAGACTTGGAGAAATATTGATAGATTCTCATAGGTTTACATCAGATTTCTATTGACAGGAATAATATTTATTGAATTTATACCCAAATGCGTCGATGTATTCTTTATGAACGTTTGGCACTCTGATACTGTGTTTTCAATTCATACCAATAGCCTGAGGGCGCTATATGCACAATAATAGTCCATATATGGAAGATGAAGAAGAGCCATAATCATGTGACATTCCAGGACGTCACTGATACACACAAAGCTACAGAGATTGCGCTGTAAAATGCAGATAAAGATGTTTTGAAGACAATAAACATGATTGCAGTGATATTTGAGTTACCTGTGTTTTTCAAGCCATGCCAGGTATTTTCATAATAATAGATTATATTTATAATGTAATGCTAATCTATATAGAACATCATTGTGCAGAATATGATCAAATAGTATATTTTCTGTCAGATTTTTTTTATCTGATGCCAAATTAGATCACAGAAGATTATTTAAAACACTTCACTTCACTTTTAAAGTAAGTTTGGAGCACAAACATGGTTTTAATCTCATAAATTGTCATGTATTGATGGTGTGCTAAGCTAACATGCTAGCTAGCTCTAGGTGCTTCTATCTTGAAAAAAATTTAACTAAATACAGAGTTTTAGACTTATCTTCATATTTTAAATACAATATGGTCAGACATGTGGCTTTAGCTGCAGTGCATTTCTAGATTGCTACAGTGCCAACTACAATTTTATTTTCATGAAGATGTTTCATAAAAATAAATTTCTAATAACTTTACAAAACTTTAAAGCTATTTATAACAAATTTTTTCATTATGACAATAATTAATTCTACATTTACAATAAACTGCCAGGTGTCAGCTTTCAAATGAGATCATACTTGTGCTTTTAGTGCAAAGGGTTCATGAACTGTATCTGTTTCAGTTTGGGTATGTCATTTCTGGGGATTTTTCAAAAGTGGGGTTGCAGCTTAACAGGTTAATATCAAAAGTAACCGAAAAGTAACCTGGTCTGTCAGCGCGTTGTCAGTCTCCTCTCTGCTCCGCAATGTATTTTTCATGGGAGCAGCGTAGCTTGTCGGGCATAGCGTCAGTAACTAATGGGGGGCGGGTCTTTGCGAATGGTCAATTAAAGTGACAGCTTCATTAGAAAAATGCTGTGCCTGATGAAAAGGAACACTCCACTTTTTTTTGGAAATAGGCTAATTTTCCAACTCCCCATTTATCCTGACCACGGCTGTATTTATCAATTCATATTCATATTTTTCCCAATTATTTTATGTTGATTTTAGATTAGAATTTTGAAAGAAAGACCAAGAGGATAAATGGTGCCAATAGATGTGGAGGGCACTGTAAAGGTTTTGTGGATTGTGAACATGATTGTGTCGCTCTGCTTTTTTCCAGAAATGCATGCTCTTGTGCAGGAGCTAAAAGGCAGAAAGAAAGGAGAAATTAGGGGAGAAATTAGGGGTGTGCGATATGACGATTTTTGATCGTGGACGATTAAAATGTCTCCACGATCTGCTTTTGAAGAAATATCGTAGAATCGTGCATTATATCTGTACTGGCGCCTCTGTCCCAACATACTGAACAACGCGACGTATATTCACATAAAATGTTAGCGCAGCGGAACAGGAGAATGCAGTTCACAAAAGTTCATAATTTGCATGTGCTTTAATGCCTTGTCGGCATATTTTGAAGAATGTGGCTATCCAAACTGTAGCTGGTCCCCATTGACTTCCATAGGAGAAAAATATACTATGGAAGTCAACTGTTTGGTTACCCACATTCTTCCAAATAACTTTTATTTTCAACAGAAGAAAGAAACTTATTCGAGTTTAAAACAACTTGAGAGAGTAAATTATGATAATTTGAATTTTAAGAGAACTATCCCTTTAATGTTAATAAAACAACACAATGCAAAGAGAAAATCACTCACTGCTCTTGACTGATAACTTTAATAGTAGCGTTAATAGTATCAATGTATAATTTATACAGTGAAGTCTGTTTTGTTTTATTTTCATATTTGTTCATTTAATTACTTCAATGCTACTGTTAAATACACCTACTGTAGCTGAAAACATAAAGCACTGTTTAGCCTATTTAATTTGTATATTAAGTTGTGCATATGTAATGTGTATCTTTAATCTTAATATTTAATAACAAAGAAAATAATGACAAATATTTTTATCTTTGCCCCTGTCTGCCATTTTTTTTATTTTGTTACCTAAGGCTTTGTTTTTAAAATATGGACATTAGTTTGGCTGTAATGATCAGTCACAAAATAGTAAAACCAACATAAAAAGAATCGTGATAAAATCGTTAATCGTGATTTTCCTGAAAAAATCGTGATATGATATTTTTGCCATATCGCCCACCCCTAGGAGAAATAAAGATGATGTGCATTTCAAAGCAGAAGCCTGACACTCTGCAGACCTCATCTTCTTTTATACAGTTTTATATCAATTATACAGTATTCCATTTTCTGTCAGAATTGTCAATTCTGGCTAGAAGGTGTGTTAAAATCTACCTCTTTTACATAACACAACTTGTGGTTGCTGATGTTGTTTTTAACTCTGTACCGGGCAAACCAAAAGTATTTGGATTTTGCTCTGTAGCTTTATAATTTATTCTAAAAGGCATTTCTGAGCCATTTTGTTTAAATTGTAGTGTGTCACTGTGGTGTTCAACTTTCTTTCTTTTTTTACTTTTTTAGAAAAGAACATAATCTGTTCTCTGCTGTTCCCCACTAGGTAGTCGATTACATCAATTTGGGATAAATATGAGCCAGTTTGATAGGATCAACACCCAAGATTTTAAACAATTTACCAGCGAGCTTTTCCTTGTAACCTTTGGGCGAGAAACTCTTGCCACTCACTCTCTAAATGGAAGAAAGGCACCCAATGCAGAGACCAGCAAGCAGGCAGTGTCCGTCTTAATAGGTAACTCCTCATGTATTTCTACAGACTAGCTCTGCTGTGAAAGAGAATTTGGGATTTTTTTTATCAGTTGCTTTATTTTTTATTTGTCAAACAATTTAGTTTGTTTCAGTCCATGTATATAATTAGTTGTTTATAGTTTGTGTGATTAGGGGAAGTGACTCAATTAGGGTCAACCGATCTAATTTTTAAGTATTTTCGAATTGTTATATTAATAGCTTTATCTCCCATTTAAATAGCATGTGATCTTTTGTCATCAAATGATAATTAAAAGAATTACATTTAAATTCTTAACATTTCAAAAAATCCCTTTAAACTCACTGGAAACTCTTTTACATTTAAAAATACAATATTGTACTGTTGGAAACTTTTTCTTCGTGGAAGCAAGAAACCAGGAGATGTTTGGGATCACGTTCAAGAAGTTATTCTTTATTGAGGACTTCGCGTTGACGTGGCTGCAGTTCTTCCAAAGTCTAATCTAACATAACTTTACATGGTATCTTATAGGCATTTTTAGGAGGAGGGACTTTTGGGGGTGGAGACCTTCCCTTTACAAAGTATGCAAATACAATATAGGCGTCAGCTCGTTACCAGAATTTCCGCAGCTCTGTTCTCATCAGCATAACAGTGATCCAATCAGCCTGACTAGATCACCCATAACCCATTAACGTTATCATAGAGACAAAAGCACAGCTGTACATTGAGCCCAATGGTCAGGAAATGCATAAAGACAAAGGGTGAGGGTGAGAGTCTCAGCAATTGACCCATTTAGAGAACAGGACCGGCAGGAATCTCTTGATACAATCATCATAACAGCTGCTAAACTTTCCCAGTTTATATTGGAATCTAAATTAAAAACTCAAATGCTAAAATCAGTATTCTTCACTATGATGTTCATGTAAGGAAGCATATTTGAAAGAGATTCTTAAATTTGTAATCCTTCAGTATCTTAAGTCAACAATGTCAAGATACAGTATGACTCTTGGGAAAGCAAAATATATGAAACTATGGGATATATAATCCATTATTACATAAGTGAATAAAATTATAAATCGTCATACTCTTAATACTGTATTATTACTATTGTTACGATTATCAATAAGACGATATGACACATTATAAGGTTGTTTATAAGGCATTATGCATGCATTATAATACAATAAAAATACCCTTGTAATGCATTATAAATACAGGCTTCATAAAAAAGTGTTATGCTATGTCTTCATAATGTGTAATGCAATAAAACACATGACAAACAACCAATTTCAGATGTAACAACCAATCTGCAAATATAATGCATTTTAACTTTAGTAACAATTATTTATGAAAATATACAATGCAATATAATGTGCATTATGAACACCTTAATTGTATTATACATAAATGCTTTAAGAAGTAAAGTGTTACCTTAACTTATTTTACTTGAAATGTTCATAGCCATTAATGCTGACCAATATGCCATTACAAATGAATTGGGAACAGTATGAATACTTACCCCAAACATTTGGTGACACCACAATGCAAGATTCAGTTTAAGCATACTATATGCCTGTGTTGTAGACTGTGACTGAAACTTGAGAGTTTTTCTGAATCTTTTTTTCTTTTCTTTTTCAGACTATATCCAAAAGAAATTCAGTGTGTCTTCATCTGATGTAAAGGCAGTCATAAGAACCAAGCTTAACAATGAGGACAAGCTATTCAAAAAACGAAACCTTCCTGAGTAATGGAAATATACTAGAAAGTGTTTATTTGCAAATGATTAATTTATTCATTTATTTCCTAACTCTCAGCCGGTTATTTAAAGTTTAAATTAAAATAAAAAACACATGTATTGTTAGGTTGCAGTTTCACTTTTTTTTGTACATAAATTCATATATGTGTGAAAATAAAACATAATTTTCTGGATAATCCGATTGTATCGTTTTTTTTTTGTCCAAAAAACTGCATTTTTATTACTTCTAAAAAAACTGCAGTAATTTTTTGTAAGGGTTTACTCTTGAACAATATTGCTTTGTGATGCTCTTTAGTTTTAAATGTTTTATGATCATTGTTAGTTTCAGTGCATATTATTTTAATGCTTTAAGTACTTGATTAATGTCAAAATCAAACTAGATTTAGATTAATGTGGACATATTATGTAAGGGTTAATGCCCGACGAGGTGTCCATTGTCAGGTATTAATGGACGACGGTGAGGCGTGAGCCGTACGATCCATTAAGTCCATTAATACCTGACAATGGACACCTCGAAGGGCATTAACCCGCTCATACCATGGTCACTTGCCAAATAACACATTTTTAAAACATTAGTTTATATTTTAATTAGTTTTACAATCGAAATCTAAAGTTTTTACAAGCAATAACTTGGTTTCAGAGATATTTATAGTCCGCTCTACAGTGGCCCAGTAGTGCAGAACACAACGAAATTTAAAAAGCAAGCATAAGTTCACAACACAACGAAATGAATCCACAACATAACGGAAATGAGGCACAACACAACGAAATAAAGCCGCAACACAACGGAAATGCCCCCGACCACTAGAGGGCTCTCGGAGCGCGATAAAGTTAGTTTTCCATGCCACTGAGTCTAAAAAAAATGAACAACACCACTATTAGTTTTAACAGTATATAGCTAACCATTGTATATCGACATTTATTAATTCAAAATCACCTACGTGCATTATAGCTGCATATTTATAGGGGAGAGCGGGGCACAAAGTAACGCTTTTTGACTTTCTCAGTTTGTGTAAATCTACTTATGGTTTAGAGTATTTATTTTTTCCCACATTCATTTCCCACATGTCTAGTAAAATTATGTGTTTTTGTTTTATTAATACAGTATGTACTTTTTTCTTGATATACCCCGAAAGAATGGAAGTGAAATGTGACAACATGCCCCATAGGTGGGGTACATTGTAACATGTGTGGGGCACATTGTAACATGACATATGGCAGCTTAAAATGTTATCCGATCTAATAAAAAATATATACAAAACAAACTAAAATATTTTATAAATAAAATACAATTAAAAACTTTTTCATATTAAATAATGGCAATTTTTAATAATTAAATATAAACTCATTTTTGAGTTTTGACTACGAACACATGAAAACACAGCTATACAGCATAGTTCAAAACAAATAATTAGTAATTTCTAAACATTGACTCTCAGTCTTTATTCACGTTTTTCTCACGTTTTCTCAATAAAATTAATAAAAATATAGAATATAATAGCATATTTCTAATAGGGGCACATTGTAACACAGTGTTACAACATGCCCCCGCCTGCACAACTGGGATTTAAACCCTGCTAGTGTCTTCTGCTAGTTAGCGAAGCATTAAATAACTATCTCAACTGTTAAATAACATCTTGGAGATTAAAATAATACCAGATTTGTCTTATTTTAAATAAACACAAAAAATAGTGTTGAAAAATTAACTTAAGAAATTTACTTTTGCTATGGTTTAATAAATGTCTATGGATATCTTCCAAAAAAAACAAAAAAAAAAACATTTGGCAGAATAGTGTTGATATGGCAACTAGTAAATAGGCTACACAAAGTTTCGTCATCCAAGCATGTGCGGAAGTATTTAAAACAAGCGTGTTACAACTAGCCCCGCGTTAGGTTGTGCCCCGCGCTCCCCTACTTTAGAATGCTTTGATGCGCTGCCAGCGCTTGATCTCTAAGCAAACGTCCGCCGATTCTTTCAAGTTGTTAAAACGTATAATTTGTATCAATTAAAATTACTTTTAACATTCAAAAACAGACATGTTCCATATCCAAAGCTTGATTGTATTGGTAGTAGACTGACTTACTACTTACTTACTTACTACTTACTGATTTCTTTCCAATACCTCCCCTTTATTACAGTAAAAAATATATTTTTTAGGAAATTTCTGTATAATAAATGTTTTTTTTTCTTGTGTCATGTTTCAAAGGTTGTAGTTCCTATTAACCAAACTGACTTACAACAGGTGAAATTGTGCCAATAGCTCCCTATATGCACAGTACACAATTAGTTATTTAAAAAAAAAAAAAAAATTAGGCCTCTGTAATTCACCTAAAGGTGTTTTTTTAATGTCCCAAAGCTGGTAGGTTCCTAGTGACCAGACTGACTTATTACAGGTGAAATTGTGCCAATACCTTCCTGTAATTCTGCAATTCACCAAATGATTTTTATTTTTATCAAATCATATTATACGTTTTAATCACTTGGTGGAATTGCCAGACGTTCCCTTAGGGGTGCGCTGTTGTAGCGCGTCAAAGCATTCTCCAGTGTAAATACGCAGATACTACGGATACTTTGACTACCTGTTGCTATGGTTATACTCACAGCTGATGTAGTCAGAGCATTTATTTATTAATTTCGAATGGTAAACAGGCAGTTTCACCTGAACTCCTTTACTAGGTGTCATCTATCACTTTTTAACAGACACCCTGCAGCCAATCAGAATCGAGTATTCACCCAGACCATGGTATAAGCTGCTGTAATTATTTCTCTGTAGTGGTTGATGGAGATGAGTGTCATTGGTGATTGTTTTTGTGTTATTGATGTTTTATCCATGTCATATTGTGAAAGATTACAGTATTGTCTTTCAATATAGCAGTTTTACAGACTTTTATCACGTATCCTGACTCAAATAATGTGTTTCTAACAGCAAACACTCAGAATAAAGTGAGATGATCTGCTGATGATCCTGAATGGCTTGTTGAATGAGTGTTGATAGTCTGAGGCTCATCAATATTAACAGATCTGCTGAAAACACTCTTTATTTCATGACAATAGTTCCTGTTTTCACCTCATTTATTATGCTGATGTCTTCAGATCTCCTGTAAATTGACACTTAAAGCTCATTTCATTGGTATCAGCAGACTGAGGGGATTTGTTGGCTACTATATGCAAGTTTATTTATGTTTTTATGATTTTATCTGTTTTTCTTACTATTATGTATATTTGGAAGAATTTAAATAGATAGACAGACATAAATCCTTAGAAGTGTCGTCATTTTTTTTTTGAAAACACATGATTGATATTTTTTATTTTGGCAGATCAGCTCCTCCCACGCTGGAATACATCATCAGTGAAGCTCCTCCCAACAGCAATCTCATCATCAGTGAAGCTCCTCCCACTGCAATCACATCATCAGTGAAGCTCCTCCCACAGTAATTCCCCAATAAATGCTGTAAATTCCCATCAGCTACAAGTGAAGACGAGGATCAGAGCATCAGGAAGAGCTGAAATCTGCAAAGACTGAGTTTATTAAAGAGGACAGTGAGAACATGAGTGATCCAGAACCCTGCAGAATGAAACACACTGAAGATCCTGAAGAACAAAGAGGTTGGTGTTTATTCTTCATTCATTCATGAGGCTGAAGAACATTCATGTTAGAAACATTCAAGCACTTCATCACATTTAGATAAACAGTTGAACTATGAAATGGTACAGAATGTTCTGGGCAGGGCTCCAGACTAACTTTTTTTACTGACAAATTCTTTAATAATAAATAGACAACGTTATGCTTGGGCGGTATTCGAATTTTGAGACCGTCAAACCTCCTCCCTATTTTACCGGGGTATACGGTATTACCGTGACTAATTAAAAATTATGACATAATGGGCTCAGACGGTCACCAAACTGTTGGCTTGTGCCTACACCGTTCAGAAACTGAATGCCAGATCGGACAAAAAAAATTAAAAATCAAGCCCAACCCGTGCACGTTGTGTCTGAGTCTGGCCGACGGCATTAACTGTTATTATGAGCCCGATCCCCCTATTATTCAACATAATATCTGTGTGCATGGAACAAGCAAGAAGTGCCTTTGTAATCCGGTGACGCGTATCCATTGATTTTTATTAATAAAACTTTTCTGCAAAGATGGAAGTTCATCATCTCCGTAGTGAATGCGCCTATAGAGGGAAATGCACATCATTACACAATTAGAGAGTGGCCTTTTTCTTTTCGTTTTGAATTGTTTTGTTTAAAGAAATTGACGATCGCCATCTCTGTAGTGAACGCTATAGAGAGAAATGCACACCATTGATTAATCAGACTATATTTCTTTTAGTTTTGAATTGTTTCGTTTAATGAAATTGACGATCGCCATCTCCATAGTGAACGATAGAGAGAAATGCACATCATGGATTACAGTAGGCTAGTCTATTTCTTTTCATTTTTAATGGTTTCGTTTACTGAAATTGATGATCGCATCTCCGTATGAACGCACCTAGAGAGAAATGCACATCATTAATTACTTAGCCTAATCAGTGAGTAGCCCATTTCTTTAGTTTTTAATAGTTTTGTTTAAAGAAATTTCAAGTTTTATTTATATTTGTCATGTCTGTGAGGCATAGCCTACACTGAGTTTCGGTTAATTTATGAGATTTCAATGCAAGTGACCACGGCATGCCAGCGCCCATCATGTCATGATTATATTAAATTCAGGCAATTGGTTGATGAAAAAATTATTAAAATTAAAATACAATTTATACAAAACGAAATTCGTTTTAAAGAGGCCTTTTACAAAACGAAATTTATTGAAGTGGTCAAATCGTCTGACTCCTGATGCATCCCATCTTATTTGTGCTGTACACTTTTCATAATCAACAAAGATGGAAAAAATAACATTATAATATTTTAACAAATACGAAACTTAATGCGCTTATTTAATGAACTCGAGAACAAAATGCATCCTGGCAGCAGTGAGTGGGTGGTTGTTTCGGAGATGCGACATTAGGTTAGAGGTGTTTACATCTCTCGCGGTCACCTTTTTATTGCACAATTTACAAATTGCCGCTTCAGTATTTACCGCCTCTCCCTTCTCATTCGATTGGAACCAGAAATATTGGCAAACTGCAACCACACATAAGCATTTTTTAGGCAATAAATAAATTATATATATTATAGGTTATATAAGTGCCTGTAATGACGGTATTGAAACTGATACCGGTGCTATTTTAAGATCCCGCGGTATCCGATATTACCGTTATACCGCCCAACCCTAGACAACATACAGATTTTACAATATGCAGTTTTATTTTAAAGGAACATGCCGACTTTTTGGGACTTTAGCTTATTCTCCGTATCTCCCAGAGTTAGATAAGTCCATACATACCCTTCTCATCTCTGTGTGTGCCGTAATTCTGTCTGACGCACCCACCGCTAGCCTAGCTTAGCACAAAGACTCAACTCAACTCAACTTTATTTATATACCACCACTAAAAACAACGATTGTTGACCAAGGTGCTGTACATTATTGCACAAAACATTGGCATTAACATCATTTACTACATACGAATACAGGACAAAACACAGAACATACCAGACACCGCACAAATCAGCTACAGTTATAAGCCAGAGAAAAATAGTAGGTTTTGAGTTTAGCTTTAAACTCATGTAGTGTAGTGACAGTTCTAATAAAAGCAGGTAAGCTGTTCCAAAGTTTTGGTGCAGCAACGGCAAAGGCTCGATCTGGAGGTAAACGGAGGTAAATGGTGAATAAGCCAAAGTCCCAAAAAGACGGCATGCTCCTTTAAGTTCACAGGCTCCAGACTAGCATCTGAGGGCAGCGGCACCGGACCCACTGAGTTCTGCAGAGAGTATCTGGTGGCACTGGGCTGACAATAAAGCACTAAGCTTAATTTAGGGTGTAGATGACATTAGAGGTCGACCGATATGGTTTTTTTCAGGCCGATGCCGATCTTTTGAAATCCGGATCGGCCGATGGCCGATTAGTGCTGCCGATTTATTTTGGCCGATATTTGGCAGATCATGTGCTTGTTTTTAACCTCTATTTGAAAGATAAAATGTAACACAAATAATTACTAAAGATGGACAAGATTTCTCAACAAAAACATTTATTGAACAATGAACAATTGACCAATCTGCACTTGTACAAAAGACAGAAAGACCATGAGATATGTTTTGTAATTGTACCTGAATGAATTAAACTAATTTGCTACATTTCAGATTAATATATTTGTTTTCCTTAATATTAATTAAGAGTAACTTAAACACTTTGCAGTTTGAACGATGTCTTGTAGGCTATAAACAAAATGACGGAGTATGTTTTTATGTTTCCACTGTTCGATCGCATCCGCGCCTCACACACACACACAAATATAAGTAAAAACTTTGCGACTTTAAGCACACGCGACTTTTCGATCGTGCCCGCGCCCCTCTCACCCTCTCTCACACACACACACACACCATATTCCAGCCATAGACAGTAGATTCCAGCATTGCAATCTTTACATCGCAGCCTGCTTCTGAGCTAAGGCGGAGCTACAGATTAGGTGTCCCTAAAGAACCCGCGTATCTAACAGTAGTTCCGCATTACATGAATTAATTTTGCACGCAAGTTTTATTTATTTTTATACTGTGTATTCTCCGTGTAAATTTATAGTCCAAACCGTGACGCGGCCCGTACCGTTTCGGTTCAATACGAATACATGTAACGTTCCACCCCTAGTCTACAATGAAATAGTCACACGATTAATCGGTCGACCCCTAGATGACATTAACTTTAATGACTATCATTCATAATGTCTTAATATTAATTAAAAGTAAAATGAGTGAAAAAATTGACAATAGGGAGTGAAAATAGCCAATAATCATCCTACTGTTTACAATGGTAATTTAGTGTTTAAATAAGAGTTTTCCTACATCTTAAAATGTTTAGTTTTAGTGGAATCTTTGAAGGATGAACATAATGTGTTATCACATTAAAAATGGCACATGTTATTATAGGTTTGAAGTGCTGGAAAAAGATGTGTAGTACTTGTAAGCCTTTGACTATTTCTGTCACAATTCATAGTTCCCTGAGATGAGGTCTCTCGTATTGCGTATGGCTAGCTTACGCTATGGGAAAACCTCCTTTTCTCAAGAATATTGAAGCAAACTTTTTAAAACGCAGTGCAGCTGCACAGCGAGCACAACTGAGCGCGAGAGCGGTCATTGGCTGTGCTGCGGCAACTGCACGAACCTATGGTGAGGCGGCTTTGACGTGAGAACTAATCAGGACGCATGGTGCGTCAGAGCCCGCCAGTATGGGCGTGGTCAGAGGCTATATATTGCCGTGCCTCGCCTAGGTGCCCCAGATTTTTACTCCTTCAACGACTTCTCCACTTCGCTGACCTCCGGAATAGAAGCACTCGACGCCGTCAAAACGCCTTTCAGCGGATACCGGCTTCATTCAGCACGCTGTTTTGCTGTGCTATCCGGCGCGCCATATCCTTTTATTGCAAATCCTGTGTGTTCACCGCTGCGTTCACACTCTAAAAGAGTATATTTCCGAGGCGTTGTTTCAAATGCCTTGCACCACCCACGCCTCGTGTAGAGGCCCACTTCCTGCCTGGTCCGCGACCACGCCGAGCTAAGGGCAGCTGCCCGGAATGTGATGTGATGGATCTTACCACTCTGCGGGCTCGACTCGCCTGCTTCACCGATGATGACCCGCTCACCGCCCTTTTGCTTGAGCCACGCAAGAAGAAGCGCCGTTCACAAAGGGAGCCTGAGCGAGCTGAGACGAGCGAGCTCACGCCGGCCCAGTCCCTGGGTGCCTCGGTCTCTCTCCAGCGGTCTCCCTCGCCAGTCCTGATTACACAGGACGACCAGCGACCCTCTCTGTGAAGGTGTGGGACCTCGTGTCGTTCGGGACGTCGGACGAGGAAGAAGAGGAAAAGGATGACAGCCTTTCCCTCGCGGCTTCGGACTGCAACGACTGGGCGGGGTCCGTTTCCGGCCCCCCTCCGTCCACACAAGACAGCGTGAGGACCAACATCGACATGGAATTTCTCCGTGTACTCACCAAGGCTGTGGCAGACCTCTGGCTCGACTGGTCTCCACCCCAACAACCCTCACGCAGTGGTTCCTGCAAGGGCGCCGACAGACCCCTCAGCAGCGACCCGCCCCCTTCTTCCCCGTAGTTCATGATGACTTACTAAGTCGTGGAAGGCGCCGTCTTATGTCGCCGCTGCTTCACACGATGGCAGTCCTGCAAGTTTTTCAGGCCAAACTTCTCCGTTCCTTGGACGAGTCTGGACCTGAATCAGAGGCTTTCAAGGACCTGCGTAGCGCCACTGACCTGGCCCTGCGGGCTACGAAGTCTACAGCCCAGGCCATCGGGAGGAGCATGGCCAACCTAACGGTGCTCAAGCAGCACCTGTGGTTGAACTTGACAGATATGAAGGAGGTAGATAGGGCGGCTTTGCTGGACTTCCCCATCTCCAGTTTCGGTCTCTTTGGCCCGGCATATGAGCTTCTCCGAGCACTACACAGAGGCGCAGAAAGCATCACAGGCGATGCACTTCCTTCCGAAACGTTCCAGCTCGGCTTCGAGCTGCCAGACCAGAAGGAAGCCTCCTCAACAGCAGCCCAAGTCAGCGCCGCCGGTCACCCAGCCCCCGCCCAGCGGCTGAAGTCCGTCGCCGCTCCCGCTCTGCTAGGCACACTCCGTTCCCTGAGAGGCGGGGACCCCGACCCAGGATTGCGTTGGACCCTGAGCCTCGTAAGCCGTCCTAGCCACAGGGAAAAAAAGAGAGAATTCGAGGCCGGACCGATCTCTCAAATCCTTCAGACATTCCCCAGTTCCCTCTGTTCCCTCTCTCTGGAAAGAAGTAAACGAGTCTGCCGTGAAGCACGCTCGCCTGCAAACAAACGCTGTTTTCACAGCAACACAAATAAAGCAAGAAAATAGCTATTTTCTCCATGTGTCATGTAGGTCATGTGCCCGCTATGAAGTTTGCACGCCTACACACAAGCACTGTCCCCACGGTAGCCAATTCGCCATTACGTGCTGTGAATTTAACAAATGTAGAAGGTGTGCCCACCACAAGCTCTGCACCTCCACACATAAACATTGTGCATACAGTCTCTAGCCAGCTCACACTGCCAGTGTAGTTCAGGTGTCCATTATGATGTGCGCGCCCCTACACACAAACACTTCCAACACGGTGTCATCTTTTTCACCTATTAGGGAAAAGAAGGTAATAAATGTAGACTGTGTGCCCACTGCTATGAACGCCCCGCTACATGTGAAAACTGTTCCTGTGGGGCTAGTTTCCACCCAAGCCCACACTATAGATGCTATAGAGGGCTCGCGCGCGCCCCTGTGCATGAGCGCTGCTCGCACGGGAGGGAAAACATTAGACAGCCGGACAGCTGGGCAGCTATCTCACAGCGACCCAGGTCCTGTCTTCATCCAGCCCCTAACTATGGGAGCCGAAGCCTGGGAGGCTATCCCCGAAATATCAAAATGGGTGTTGAACATAATAAAACGAGGATACTCGCTCCAGTTTGCTTGCAGACCTCCACACTTTCGAGCCAAGGTCGAGACAACGGTTGAAAAGGACGTGGAACATGTTCTCCGTACCGAAGTGTCAAAACTGTTGGAAAAGGGAGCTGTCGAAACCGTTCCTATGTCACAGAGCGAGTCAGGCTTTTACAGACGCTACTTCCTCGTCCCAAAAAAGGATGGCGGTCTCAGACCCATTCTAGATCTCACACTTGATCAAAGCGCTTATGACGCATCTGTTCAGGATTTTGACAACCAAACAAATTCTCGCGCATATTGGCTCGGGAGATTGTTTTTTCTCAGTAGATCTGAAAGACGCCTATTTTCACATCCAGATAGCGCCCCATCACAGACCATTCCTGAGGTTTGCTTTTGGAGAGCAGGCTTATCAGTACACAGTACTAGCATTCGGCCTGTCTCTAGCGCCCTGTACCTTCATGAAGTGTATGGACGCGGCGCTCTTCCCCTTGACACAGTGGGGAGTGCGAGTGTTAAACTACCTTGACGATTGACTCATCGTAGCCCAATCGGAGGAGCTATTAATAACTCTCAGAGCCTGGCTCCTCAACCACTTAGAATGCCTGGGCCTCAGGATCAATTTCTCCAAAAGCACACTATCTCCCAGCCGGAACATCTCCTTCCCGGGTATAGAAATAGACTCGGTACGCATGAGAGCGCACCTTACCGAAGCGCGCACGCTTTCTATTCGGTGCCTGGCGACATCTTTCAGGGCGGGCGCCCGCGTTCCCCTCAAGAGATTCCAGAAGATGCTGGGTCTCATGGCTTCGGCCTCACCCCTACTCCAACTAGGACTGCTGCGAATGCGTCCTGTTCAGTGCTGGCTAAAACCACGGGTCCAAGTTCACACACAAACGGTTCAGCTGCTGTGGGAATGTCTTCGGCAGGGCGGAGGTCGACCTCTTCGCCTCAGAAGACAACGCTCACTGCCAAATATTTTTTACAAATAACAGGGACGCGCCCACCCACGTGTGGCCGAGCCGCCTTCTGTGCGCGTTCCCTCCTGTCACGATGTTACCACAGGTCATCGAAAGGATCAGGGAGTGCAGATGTGCAGTGCTGTTAATAGCCCCCCGCACCCCCCCCGCAGGGGGACCCAGTTATGGTACCCAGAGCTGATAAAGCTGCTAAAAACAGCCCCATGGCCAATTCCACAGAGTAAAGACCTCACACAGGCGGACGGGAAAATTTCACACCCACGCCCTGACTTATGGGCCCTCCACGCATGGCCCCTCAACGGGTACCCGGGTATCTCCCGGGTAGGTTGCTGCAAACCATTTCGGAAGCTAGAGTGCCCTCAACAAAGGCACCTGTACACTCAGAAATAGGCAGTGTTTTCTAACTGGTGTGCTACACTAAACGTAGACCCTCGTTCATTTTAAGTACCTAGTGTGCTCGCATTTTTACAAGAGCTCCTGGATCACTCAGTCGCACCCCCTCCACAGTCAAAGTCTATGTGGCACCCGTAACAGCGTTTCACGCTCCGGTAGCCGACAAACCACTGGGAAGGAACAACCTCATTGTCCGTTTTCTCAAGGGCACTAGGAGGTTAAACCCTCCGTGCCCCCCGTCTGTGCCTATCTGGGACCTCTCCGAAGTCCTGGAGGCCATGAAGGGTCCTTAGAGCCACTTCGGTCTGTGGACCTGAATTTGCTCTCGCTCAAAACTGCTTTTCTGCTGGCGCTGCCCCAGTCAAGTGAGTGGGTGATCTACAAGCGCTATATATGAACGCCTCCTGCCTGGAATTTGGGCCAAACGACTCCAAGGTCGTCATTAAACCGAGGCATGGTTATGTTCCTAAAGTACTCTCCACTCCCTGAAGGCTCTCTCCTCGCCAGATGATGAGAGTGATGTGTATTTACTCTGCCTCGTAATGGCTCTCAGGAGATTTATCTGGAGCGTTCTGCCTCATTTAGGCAATCAGAGCAGCTCCTTGTATACTTTGGCGACTGCACTAAAGGTTTAGCCGTCACAAAGCAGAGACTGTCGCGCTGGATAGTGGATGCTATCGCGCTAGCTTGTAAGTCCAAAGGCCTTCTTTGCCCCCTGGGCGTCAGAGCTCACTCCACGAGAAGCATGGCCTCTTTGTGGGCCTGGTCCAGTGGAATACCCATTGAGGACATTTGTTCGGCGGCTGGCTGGGCCTCGCCGTCCACATTTGTGAAGTTTTATAACTTGGAGGTACCAGGCCAAGATTCTCTCAGTGTAAGTGTTAAGAACCCCCCCCCCAAAAAAAATCTTAGGGCTCATACATACCCGGCTCTGGCCTTCGGCTGGTTACTATGTATCCCTTATGACCATGAACTACGGTTCGTAGTTATCCAGTATATGAAGCCCGTCTAGAACTGGCTTATATTAGGATCATGCTTCCCTTGTGGTTCATTCATATGCCTTGGGTTACGGTAGGGCGAAGTTAGCACACACAGTGTTTTGAAGGGGGCTCCCATAGCGTAAGCTAGCCTTATGCAATATGAGAGACCTCTTGAAAGGGAACTACCTGGTTACTCATGTAACCTTAGTTCCTTGAGGTGAGGGAACGAGTATTGCGTAACCCGCCGTGCTACTGTGCTAGGATCAAGAGATCGCTTCATTCGTTTACAACCAGGAGCACCTAGGCGAGGCACAGAAATATATAGCCTCTGACCACAGCCATCTGGCAGGCTCTGACACGCCAGGCGTCCTGATGGCGTCTAAGCCGCCTCGCCATAGGTTTGTGAAGTTGCCGCAGCACAGCCAATGACCGCTCTCGCACTCAGTTGTGCTCGCTGTGAAGCTGCACTGCATTTTAATAAGTTTGCTTCTATATTCTGGAGAAAAAGAGGTTTTCCCATAGCGTAAGCTAGCCTTACGCAATACTCGTTCCCTCATCTCAAGGAACTGGGGTTACGTTAGTAACCAAGTAGTTATGGTTAGAGTTACTACATTAGTCTAAATCCATGGTGAATGTTGCTGATTTGTGGACTGAAAGCCTTCTATAAGTGTTTCTCTTGTTTCCACGTCAGCGCTGTTTGATCTGATATCTATAGGTTAGGGTTAGTTGAATTGGAATGTTTCTCACTGGAACTCGCAGCGATGATATTAATTCTGAAGCGAATTCAATGGATTTCTTCACTGGATCTCCAGAATCTGGATCTCCTAGTAACAGTGTTGTGTGATCGAGATCGGCCCGCGACTGGCAAGTTTGGGGCGCTGCGCTGTCTATGATTGGTGGATAAATGAGTAGCGCATTTTCATTCCACTTCATTCCACAATGCCGCTTTCACTTTTTTTTTTGCATTCGCTGCTCAGTAACGCTATGGTTGCACCAGCACAACCTAAATAAATATTTTGTCGCACCGACAGGAAAAATGGTCGCAAAAATGTGACCAATTGGTCACAATCTGGAGCCCTGCTGGGTTTGTTTTTTGTTTTTTCAGCAAATGGTCAGTAGAGGAAGGTTTGAGAATTTTATATTGATTGTCAACATCAGATCAAGCTAAATACTATTTTAACTTTTATTTTACATAATCAGTAAACACCAAGTTACTAATAAAGTTGTATTTGTCAAATATCATATGTTGTTCATAGTTATAGAGATTCTTCTTGGAGTAACTTTGGTAACAGGGTTGATGAATACAGTCAGTGCTACAGTTTGTGTAAAAACTGAGACAATGGATTGAGCTTATTTTCTTGTCTTCCCATCATGCAGTAGAAAGAGCCCAAATTATGTCAGTTCCTGTATGTCACAGTTTTAAGAAATGCTCTGTTTTTAAAAGGAGGAAAATCATGTCAAGAGAAACAGAGTTGAGTGAAACATGTAGGACATGGGTAATGCTTAACGCTTGTGTTATTTCTCACAGGGTAATTCACTTGAGCTTGTGTTTCTGGTGTCCCACTTTCACATGCGCATGAATGGAAGTCAGTGCAAGGAAAAGTCTAGTGTGAACGGCCATTAATAATTAAAACGTTTTAGTCAAATAAATATCAATCTCAAAGTTGGTGTCAAAATATGGCAGTATTGTATATTTTAATGTTAATATCATGTTAGATAATTGTGTCATTTACCAAATATATGTGATAGTTCTTGCTAAAGAAACATGGGATTCGTGCCTATAATGTTTTAAAAATAATAATTGGAAGATAAATTAAATGTTCCTCATTTTTGGAAAGTTTCAAAAACAGTATTTTATAACAGTTGTCCACTTTCTACTATTACATCAGGGCTCACTTTCATGTCCTTTCACTTTATATTTCTCTCTTTGAATTATTTTGATGTACTGAAAATGAAATTAATGATTTTCTCTTTTGATTTCAGACCTGATGGAAGTGAAGGAGGAGAGTGAAGAACCGAGTGAAGTGAAGGAGGAGAGTGAAGAACTGAGTGAAGTGAAGGAGGAGAGTGAAGAACTGAGCGAAGTGAAGGAGGAGAGAGAAGAACTGAAAGAAATGGAGGAGAGAGAAGAACTGAGTGAAGTGAAGGAGGAGAGAGAAGAACTGAGTGAAGTGAAGGAGGAGAGTGAAGAACTGAGGGAAGTGAAGGAGGAGAGTGAAGAACTGAGTGAAGTGAAGGAGGAGAGAGAAGAACTGAGTGAAGTGAAGGAGGAGAGTGAAGAACTGAGTGAAGTGAAGGAGGAGAGAGAAGAACCGAGTGAAGTGAAGGAGGAGAGTGAAGAACTGAGTGAAGTGAAGGAGGAGAGAGAAGAACTGAGTGAAGTGAAGGAGGAGAGAGAAGAACTGAGTGAAGTGAAGGAGGAGAGAGAAGAACCGAGTGAAGTGAAGGAGGAGAGTGAAGAACTGAGTGAAGTGAAGGAGGAGAGAGAAGAACTGAGTGAAGTGAAGGAGGAGAGTGAAGAACTGAGTGAAGTGAAGGAGGAGAGAGAAGAACTGAGTGAAGTGAAGGAGGAGAGAGAAGAACCGAGTGAAGTGAAGGAGGAGAGTGAAGAACTGAGTGAAGTGAAGGAGGAGAGTGAAGAACTGAGTGAAGTGAAGGAGGAGAGAGAAGAACCGAGTGAAGTGAAGGAGGAGAGAGAAGAACCGAGTGAAGTGACGGAGGAGAGTGAAGAACCGAGTGAAGTGAAGGAGGAGAGAGAAGAACTGAGTGAAGTGAAGGAGGAGAGTGAAGAACCGAGTGAAGTGGAGGAGGAGAGAGAAGAACCGAGTGAAGTGAAGGAGGAGAGTGAAGAACCGAGTGAAGTGAAGGAGGAGAGTGAAGAACTGAGTGAAGTGAAGGAGGAGAGTGAAGAACTGAGTGAAGTGAAGGAGGAGAGTGAAGAACCGAGTGAAGTGGAGGAGGAGAGAGAAGAACCGAGTGAAGTGAAGGAGGAGAGTGAAGAACCGAGTGAAGTGAAGGAGGAGAGTGAAGAACTGAGTGAAGTGAAGGAGGAGAGAGAAGAACCGAGTGAAGTGACGGAGGAGAGTGAAGAACTGAGTGAAGTGAAGGAGGAACATCATGTCAATCCTGAAGGAAAACCATTGAGTCGCTCAAAAACTAAAAATATTTTTTTAAAGAAAATAGCCAAGAAATCTTTCACCTGCACTCAGTGTGGAAAGAGTTTCACTACAAAACAACATCTTGAGCATCACATGAGGATCCACACTGGAGAGAAGCCATTCTCATGTGATCAATGTGGGAAGAGTTTCACATACAAACAAAATCTTAAAGAACACATGAGAATTCACACCGGAGTGAAGCCGTTCTCATGTGATCAGTGCGGCAAAACATTTCTTAGGTCATCAGAGCTGAAGAGACACCTGACAGTTCATACGAAGGAGAAGCCGCATTCATGTTCTGTGTGTGGAAAGAGTTTTTCACTGCTGCAATATTTACACGCACATCAGAAAATTCACACTGGTGTGAGAGAGTACATGTGCGTTGAGTGTGAGAAGACTTTTACTACAGCGGACTGTTTAAAACGGCACCAGAGAATTCACACTGGAGAAAAACCTTACAAGTGTTCACACTGTGACAAGAGATTCAGTCGATCAGCAGAACTGAAAAGACATGAGAGGATCCACACTGGAGAAAAACCTTACAAGTGTTCACACTGTGACAAGAGATTCAGTGACTCATCATCTCTGAAAACGCATGAGAGGATCCACACTGGAGAAAAACCTTACAAGTGTTCACACTGTGACAAGAGATTCAGTGTGTCAGCAGATCTGAAAAAACATGAGAGGATCCACACTGGAGAAAAACCTTACAAGTGTTCACACTGTGACAAGAGATTCAGTGACTCATCATCTCTGAAAACGCATGAGATGATCCACACTGGAGAAAAACCTTACAAGTGTTCACACTGTGACAAGAGATTCAGTCGATCAGCAGAACTGAAAAGACATGAGAGGAACCACACTGGAGAAAAACCTTACAAGTGTTCACACTGTGACAAGAGATTCAGTGACTCATCATCTCTGAAAACGCATGAGAGGATCCACACTGGAGAAAAACCTTACAAGTGTTCACACTGTGACAAGAGATTCAGTGTGTCAGCAGATCTGAAAAAACATGAGAGGATCCACACTGGAGAAAAACCTTACAAGTGTTCACACTGTGACAAGAGATTCAGTCGGTCATCACATCTAAAAAAACATGAGAGGATCCACACTGGAGAAAAACCTTACAAGTGTTCACACTGTGACAAGAGATTCAGTCACTCATCATCTCTGAAAAAACATGAGAGGATCCACACTGGAGAGAAGCCACACACGTGTGATCAGTGCGGAAAGAGTTTCTCTATTAAAACTCACCTGAAGCGACACATGAAGATCCATGCAGTGGAGAAACCACATCACCTCAGTCTGAGATCACAGTAAGTAGATTATTTTCATGTGCTGAGTCAAGTCAAGTCATCTTCATTTATATAGCGCTTTTAACAATGTAGATTGTCCCAAAGCAGCTTTACAGAGATAAGCGTATAATTTAAGGCAACAGAGATTGTTTCGGCTTTACAGCAGAGTTAAGTTATTTCCATCTAAAGTTAGTTTTGATTGATTTGCTTCCGTTGCAATGATCATTTGTTATTAAATTAGGGGCCGCTAAGACGACACCATTCCCTCTACACAGACTTTAAACGCGAACCCGTGAGAAACACCGATGGCGTTCACATGCGCATTTAGAATGGGTTCTATAGTTATGTGCGTTTGAATATACGCAGGTTTGGAATTCCCTACAAGCCAAGCCTAAACAGAATACTTGTCTTTCCTTATAAATTTTGATAAGGAATTTTATTTTATTTGTTGCTTTGGGGTAGGACCGCGAGACAAATTTTCCCGACAACGCCTTATCTGTAGAGTGGTAGCGGGATCCTCCATAGGGAGAGACTAGTTGGCACTTCAGCACTGCGTTGTCATCGGTCCAGGCGAAGGTCCTTCGTCAGATCTGGATACGGCCTGGATCCGGCAGGCTGCAGGAAAACCTCGGGATAAACACAGACACTAAAATTAGCGTAGATGCCATTCTTCTCATGATGTAACGAGTACATCAGGATTTTTGGGAAGTGTTCCCGGTTCCGGCTGACCTACTATATGCAGCCTAACATTAAATTATAGAAGTCTATAATGTATTATGTGAAAGCTAGGTCAAAGAGATGTGTCTTTAATCTGGCTTTGAACTGACAGAGTGTGTCTGCTTCCCGGACAATGGTAGGAAGACTGTTCCAGAGTTTTGGTGCTAAATAGGAAAAGGATCTACCGCCAGCAGTCGATTTTGATATTCTAGGTATTATCAACTGGCCGGAATTTTGAGATCGCAATAGACGTGAAGGACTATAATGCGTTAAGAGCTCGCTCAAGTACTGCGGAGCTAAACCATTCAGTGCTTTGTAAGTAATCAGCAATATTTTAAAATTGATGCGATGTTTAATAGGGAGCCAATGCAGTTTTGACAGAACTGGGCTAATATGGTCATACTTCCTGGTTCTGGTAAGAACTCGAGCTGCTGCGTTTTGAACCAGCTGTAGTTTGTTTATTAAGCGTGCAGGGCAACCACCCAGTAGAGCATTACAATAATCTAGCCTTGAGGTCATGAACGCATGAACTAACTGTTCCGCATTTGTCAATGAGAGCATATGGCGTAATTTAGATATATTTTTAAGATGGAAAAATGCAGTTTTACAGATACTAGACACGTGACTTTCAAATGAAAGATTGGTATCAAAGAGCACACCCAGGTTCCTAACCGACGACGAAGACTTAACAGAGCAGCCATCAAGTGTTAGACAGTATTCTAGATTATTACGTGAGGAAGTTTTTTGTCCAATAATTAGAAACTCTGTTTTTTCAGAATTCAGAAGTAGGAAATTACAAGTCATCCAATTTTTTATATCCACTATGCATTCCGTTAATTTTGTGAATTGATAAGTTTCGTTAGGTTTTGAAGAAATATACAGCTGAGTATCGTCAGCATAACAGTGGAAGCTAATTCCATGTTTCCTAATGATATCTCCTAAGGGTAGCATGTACAGAGTAAACAGCAGCGGTCCTAGTACTGAGCCTTGTGGTACGCCATACTGAACTTGTGATCGATGAGACATCTCATCATTTACTGCTACAAATTGATAACGGTCAGATAAGTATGATTTAAACCATGCTAGTGCATTTCCCGTAATGCCAACATAATGTTCTAATCTATTTAAAAGAACGTTGTGGTCGATGGTGTCAAATGCAGCACTAAGATCGAGTAACACTAATAGCGAGATACAACCACGATCGGATGATAAGAGCAAATCATTTGTGACTCTAACGAGAGCTGTTTCGGTACTATGGTACGGTCTAAATCCTGACTGGAAATCCTCGCAGATATCATTTCTTTCAAGAAAGGAACACAGTTGTGAGGATACCGCCTTTTCTAATATCTTTGACAAAAAGGGTAGATTCGAGATCGGCCTGTAATTGACTAATTCTGAAGGATCAAGTTGCGTTTTTTTAACAAGCGGTTTAATCATAGCCAGCTTAAAGTTTTTTGGTACGTATCCTAGAGACAAAGACGAATTAATGATATTAAGAAGAGGATCTATGACCTCTGGAAGTATTTCTTTCAGTAGCTTAGTCGGTATAGGGTCTAACATACATGTTGTAGATTTAGATGATTTAATGAGTTTAGTAAATTCTTCCTCTCCTATAGCAACGAATGAATCAAATTTTTCCTCAGGGAGACTACAATGCACTGCCTGATGTGATACTGTAGTAGACGGTTGCATAGTTATAATTTTGTCCCTGATATTATCAATCTTATAAGTGAAGAAGTTCATAAAGTCATTACTGCTGTGTTGCTTGGAAACTTCGGTGCTTGAAGCTTTATTTTTCGTTAGTTTAGCCACCGTTTCAAATAAATACCTAGGATTATGTTTATTTTCTTCTAATAGGGTTGAAAAATAAGCAGATCTAGCAGCTTTTAAAGCCTCTCTGTAAGTAATTGAGCTCTCCTTCCATGAAATGCGAAATACCTCTAGTTTTGTTTTCTTCCAGTTGCGCTCCATTTTTCTGGCTGCTCTCTTAAGTGCCCGAGTGTGCTCGTTGTACCACGGCGTTGGACTATTTTCTTTAATCTTCTTTAAGCGCAACGGAGCAACTGTGTCTAAAGTGCTGGAAAAGAGAGAGTTAAACGTTTCTGTTGTAATATCTAGTTCTTCTAAGCTATCTGAGATGCTGAGATGATGAAACTGATTAGGAAGATTATTAATAAAGCAATCTTTAGTAGCAGAAGTGATAGGTCTCACATATTTGTAACACGGAGTCGGCTTTGCAGCCTTGGCTAAATGGAAATTACACGAGACTAGGTAATGCTGAGCAACAAAGTCTCTTCTGTGTAAGTTAGACACACATCACCCTATAGCCAAATCTCTCCTCTCCACCTATAGCCGGTGTGTGGTGAGCACAGGACACTTTGTTGATTGTTTGATATCTATTAACTCGTGTTCAACCAACAGGAATGTCTAATTTGTCAGTTCAGATCAATGCAAAAAACCCACAAATTCGCTCTCTGACAGTAGATGGCGCTCATGTTAAGCAGAAATACAGCACTACACAGTAGTGATGTTACATATGACACTGAAGCTTCGATGCGCGTATCACACAAGCGAAACAATTTCTAGTGAAGCCCCGTATCGGGGTGTGTTTTGGTTTACTAGAGTCACGTGATCGATGACAAACGAAGCCTCACTTTCTCCCTCCAGTCACGTGCGCGTTTCGCTTTGGGTGTCAGAAGGCTCGAACTCCAGATCGTGTTTAACGAGTCATTGTTGCCTCAGTCTGTTTGAGAGGAGAGTGCTGTACTTTGAAAGTTAATCAATATATTACATTTAAATAAGCAAAATTTATTTTTCGCTACTTAGGCTATTATTTTTTGTTGTTGTGACTTTTTGTTTTTGTAAAATCTTTGCACTTTTTGGTGATTTTAGATAATTTGGTGTTGGTATTTGGGTTTAGGGTGGGATTAGGGGAGAGGGGATTGGGTGTTGGTGTTTGGTGAATGGTTTGTATTTAGAGCAATGGCAACAGCCAAAAATAATAAAAATAATAAAAAAACTTTATCAACTTTCTGTCATTCCAAACAGTTGATTAAGCACTATCAGTGACAAGTCTCATAAGCACATTTAATAACAGATGATCCTATTGGACAATGTCCTTATTCATTTTGTGTGTGTGTGTGTGTGTGTGTGTGTGTGTGTGTGTGTGTGAAGAGAGAGAGAGAGAGAGAGAGAGAGAGAGAGAGATCTTATTGAATCATATGCTCATTTTTATTTTAATTGTCACACTTTAATGGATAAAATAATTTATTTAATGAACAAATCAAACACAAACATGTAAGTTTTTTTATTTGTACACATAACATTGAAACTATGGAGTGTGTTGTGGTTGCTTCATCTGCCAGAGCTTCTAACACAGGCTTCTGTCTGCTTTATTTTAAATAAGCACCAGATGGCGCTGTTCTCGACACTCTCGAAGCTTTGAATCTTTTCCCGGGACAGTCAGGGGAAAGCCTCAGTGATTCATGTGGCTTCATTTTCCCATCCCTACTACACAGGGCTCTAGACCAGTGTTTCCCAACCTTTTTTCAGTCAAGGCACCCTTTGAAAATTAAAAAAAAAATGTGTGGCACCTTAAACTAGTGTTGTCACGATACTAATTTGGTACTATACCTTGAAATGTATACATTTTCAATACCACAGGGAAGAACTGCCGTATAGGCCGACTGTCATATAGATATTTTTTAATATTATCGAAAAAATTTGTCCATCCATTTAAAGTCTAGGAAATCATTAATTTCTTCTGAAGAGATCACTTTACATGATAACATATTTAAAGGGAACCTATTATGTAAAATTCACTTTTACATGGTGTTTGAACATAAATGTGTTTTGGCAGTGTGTGAGCAAAACTACCCTAGCACAGGACACTTTGTTGATTGTTTGATATCTATTAACCCTCTGGGGTCTGAGGTGTTTTCTGGGCCCTGGGCCTTTAAATTTGTGCTTTCCGGGTTTAAAATCTTCATTGTGCTCACGTATAGTACTTTGATGACTCATCGGTGTCTCATAATTATTAATGAGACTGAGTTTTTATCCATTGAAAAGACACTTTCTCTTAATTATTCATGACACCACGTGGAACTTTCCAATGACAGACATGTCAAACTATGATATCGCGTAGTAGATGAGAGAGGTAATGATGGGACGCGCGTTTGTTTTCATGGTGCAAAAGTTAAAGTGCATCTTTCCCCGCGATGCTGCCCGGGATGGACTCTGACTGCTGGCGGCTGGTTGGCCATCAACCACGGACACTTCTAAACTATGTGTGTGTAGCAACCATTCAACAGGAGAATGGTGGACTTCGACCTTGTACACACCAATGCAGGTTTTGTCTTGCGAGTGATGCGGTCCCGAGGACTTTTCTATCGCTTCAGAGGTGTGTGTGTGTGTGTGTGTGTGTGTGTGTGTCTAAAATGCAACCCTGAAAGTTTTACTTGCCTTCTGTTAAATCACTCGTTATTAAAATTTAGATATTTCGATAATACCTCAATTGTAAGGAACGTATGCTTAATTTATGCAAATTTCTATGTCACTGTACATCTTTATTATGTGAGTTTAGGGGGCACGTAGATCTAGGGGGGGGGGGGGGGGTCGTGACCCTTTAAAAAAGAATGGCTTTTTGATTGTTTGGATTTATTTACAACACAACATCATACAAAGATACACAACAAATGACAAAAAAGCACATTATTTAAAACAATGATCCAAAGACAGAGACCTTTGTGCCATTCCTAAAAGCATTGTACACACCTTTCATTTCCAAGGTGTTTGATTTTCACTTTACCACATTCATGTACAGAGACTCATGTGAATGTTGAAGTCAGCAGGACTCAGTGGCATCTGGTCCCTGTTAAAAAACACACACACAAAAAAAAACTGTGTCAAGAGAAACTATAGGGCTGCACGATTTTGGGAATACATTTTAGATTTTTCTGGTTAAAATTTGCATTTTAAAATTCACAGAACACACACAAACACACACAAATGTTTCCAACAATATATAATGAACAGGTTTGTTGTGCCTTGTAGCCATAGGCTACACGCAGTGCTGCATAAAATAATAATAAAAATAACAATAACCTATAGCAGCCTATAAATCTTTCAAAAGCAACATTTCAGAGTAACAGCTATGCTAAATAAACATATATTGATTATATATTACTTCAAATGTTTCCATTTGTTATGATGATATGAAATTAGATTGGAGTAAAACATGAAGCCTATTGTTTGGTGCATTTTGCTTTTCAAACGCACAGCCCATTTTGAATATGAAACAATCAAACGCACAGCACGCTCCAAAATATGAAACATTATGGTTACCATATTAGGCTATACATATCCATGTTTGATCAGATATCCACAAACAGTATTTAACAGTAAACACAGGTCTAAATATTATAATATTCACCATTTATCTAGCAACAGTTCAACTGCAATGTGAAGTTTATGCAACAATAACAACTAATATAATTAAGAATTTCTTACCTTACATCTTTCTTGTCTTTAAATCGCGTTGTTCTTCTTCTGAGGTAAATCCAATGTAAGCTCACGGCATGTCAAACTCAACGAATAGCAGAGACTGATGAAGTTTGGTGCTTTGTGTTTGAGGTAACGAGCGCGTTCGCGTTCCATGTGGAGATTTGCATGTGAATCTCTTTTGCACGCGTGGGCGTGGTCGAATTAAAAATAATGAGCAAGCGTTTGAGAAACTGGACATCTTGTTGGTTTTATACAAATTACTTAAACAGAGAATATTTGTTTTCGTTTTGAATCCGATCATTTAAAAGTACACACTTAAATGTTTATAAAGGTATATGGCTCATAAATATGTGAGTTTTGTTTCAGTTTATGCTCAAGAAAAGTTAAGCGAGACGGAGAGGCAGAAAGCACACCCTGTTTATTTTCTTTATTTAAAAAAAAGCACAATGTTTTGATTTGATTGTAAGTGGACACATACAAAAGTAGAAATATCACAGATTCTTTTTTTATATTTCTTTTTTCTGTATGACCATAAATGACGGAGTTATTAGGGCCCAAGCCCTGAAAGGGCGAAGGCCCTATTGTTTTCGTAAGGATTATTAGGGCCCAAGCCCTGAAAGGGTGGAGGCCCTATTGTTTTTGTAAGGATTATTAGGCCTATTGTTTTTGTAAGGAATATTTTTTTTTTTTTTTTTTTTGCCTTTTTGCCTTTTTGCCTTTGCACACAGGTCAGAACCCGCGGCCATCAGGGCCGGACTGAAGCTGGTACCGGGGCGTGGCAGGGGGGCTCGACAGCGCCCCCTGGAATGGGGTCCGAAATCTTGGTTGCATGTAATAATATGAAACTCAGTACACATATAGATCTCATCGGGCTCTTTTGTGCTCTAAGTTTTACAAAAGCCTCAACAGCAAGTCGGTTATTATACGTTGTTTGGAAAACGCATACAATGGAATGTGAAATACTCCTCTTAGGGAATTCATCCAATCGCCACCAAACTCGGTGTGAATGAAGTCAAGACAATTGAGGATGAATTCTTGTGAACGGATTTTTTGATATCTCGAACGGTTTGGCCGTGATGAGGAAACGAATTTATGGTGAATAATGGGACACAGGAAGTGTGCTATAACTTCTGCATACATTAACTGATCTTGATGAAACTTCAGCAGTGTGTTCGTGGTCAGAGGCTGATCACATGGATGTGACATTTGTAAGTCAAAGTTATAGCGCCACCAACTGGCTGCAGGAAGTTTGTCACTTTCAAAATGCTTTGAAGTCACTCTTTTATTTTTACCCGATTTGCTTCAAATTTTGTGTGTATAATGTAAACACACGGCAGATGTAGACCTGTGGAAGGATTATTGATATCTTAGATCAGTGGTTCTCAACTCCAGTCCTCAGGACCCGCTGCTCTGCACATTTTGTATGTCTCTCTTATCTGACACACTCAAATCAGTTCATGGAGTCTCTCCTAACGAGCTGATGATCTGGTTCAGGTGTGTTAAATAAGGGAGACATACAAAATGTGCAGAGCAGCGGGTCCCGAGGACTGGAGTTGAGAACCACTGTCTTAGATACTGTTGCCATGGCAACGCATCAAACTTTAATATTTTTTTCGGATGCTTTTGAGACTCTTAGCATGCTTCAAATTGGATGAAACTCAACAGACACAACACTTATTAGCCAGTAGACATGTGAAAAGTTTCAGAAACGGGCGTGGCAGGGGGGCTCAACAGCGCCCCCTTGAACGGGGTCTGAAAACTTGGTCCATATCAAACACGCTTGCATGAATTAATATGAAACTCGGTACACATATAGATCTCATCGGGCCAAACAACTTTCCCTGGTCAAGTTTTACGCCAGCCTAACAGGAAGTCCGCTATTATGGGTTGTTTGAAAAACCCATGCTGTGGAATTTGATGTCCTCTTCCTAGAGAATTCATCCAATCGCCTCCAAACTCTGTCCGCATAAAGTCAAGACATTGAGGATGCTAAATTGCGGACTGATTTTTGATATCTCGAACGGTTTAGTCATGGCGAGGAAACGAATTTATGGCGAGAAAAGAGAAACACAAAGTGGTATAACTTCTGCACACATTAACTGATCTTGATGAAACTTCAGCAGTGTGTTCGTGGTAAGAGGCCAATCAGATGGATGTAACTATTGTGAGTCAAAGTTATAGCGCCACCAACTGGTAACAGGAAGTGTGTCACTTTCAAAATGCTTTTGACAAAAGTGAGGGGGTTAATTTTATGTACAGTCACAAAAATCAGTACACATATTGGTCTCATCGAGCTGGACAATTTTCTAATTTACACTAATTAGCTCCGAGCAACAGGAAGTCAGATATTTTGGTTTGAATGTGGATTTCTTTGCAAAATCAGCCTCTGAATTTTTACCCACTCCTCTTAAGTGGTTTATTTTATTCCCACCAAACTTTTTCAACATGAAAATACATTAAAGATGCGGATCCTAGTCAAAATTTGTCAAAACTCAGTTAAACGGATCCTAGTCAAAATTTGTAGAAAACTAAAATATTTTCTTCCGGAAACTCGCTGGGCTTCAGCGCGTGTTATATAGGCTATGACATCACGACTGTGTAGTGCCACGACTTGTCAGTTCTTCGTGAACTTCTGGGAGGAAAGGTTCAGATCGCTGGTGAGGAACTTGTTGGCGCCCCGGCAGGAACCACTCGTCCAGGCGGCTCGTTCAGGAGAAGCCCAGTGAGTCCGAGCTCCTCGAAAGCTTCAACAGGACGCGGATAAGCTCGAACGAGGCGAGAGCGGAGAGAGATGAGAGCGGCATGTTCTCACAGTGAGATGCTCCAATGCTCTTTCTGTTTGATTAGCACCATCATCACCCATCAGAGTTTTAACAGAGAATAAATCAACTCCCAGAACGTTTAGACCAGTGAATAACAATCTCCTTTCCTCAGCATATCTCGGACAGAACATGATGACATGCTTGACAGACTCCTGTACTCCACAGGCTTGACACTTGCCGTCCCTGTGCTTTCCCACCAGAAACAGCCCTCTTGCCAATCCACAATGACCCACTCTTAGTCGGGCCAACTTAACCTGATCCATCCGAGGCAGGATAATTGAATTCCCAGGGTTGCCTAATGGTTTTATGTCATAGAGCTTCCTCCTGCTAATGTCTTTACTCCACTCGTGCTGCCATTGTTGTGTCAGTGTTTCAGTAATGATGCTACGGCACTCCAGTCTGTCAAATGGCACCTCCACCTCCACATTTTCCCTAACTAAACTTGCCCTAGCAGCCTCATTCCCCTCCCACATGTGCTGGAACCCACACTACACCCCCGCCTCTCTAATCTATAAACACTTGTTAAGATCTCCTTGTTGTTAAATCTAACCTAGCCCCTCCTCTTTCTCCCCCTATCACCATCAAGCCAGATAGCGAGTCACAACAAATGATGGCTTTCTCCACCCCACCTTCTTCCACCCACCTCAGAGCCCATATGATTGCTACAAGTTCAGCTGTAAAGACCATCAGGCAATCTATGACACTGTCTAACAAGGTTTTAAACCTGCTTTTAGCCTCTTAACATCCTTGATGTGTCATTTCAAGTGCACAGCTAATGTGCTAAGGAGTGATTCCTTCAGAGTGAACACGGGTGAATCTGACTGCAGTAGATGTGAAAGATATGAATAAAAATGATGTTTATTAAGCCAGCGCACATACCTGTATTTTCTTCCTGTTTTCGGTCGAAGTCCATAGTAATCGATTGTCGAGTTCACGCGCATAGGTTTAGTACCTATGATCACGCGCGTGAACTCAACAATCGATTACTGTGGCCTAAAAGCAGGTTTAAAACCTGCCCCATTGAAGTCAACAGGGTGCAAATTTTAAAAAGAGGATAACACGGTGTAGGCAACACCGATTTTTGTCGTTGTTCTCTGTACTGACAGCACTCCAAATGTACAAAAAAATGAGCTCAATGTTAAAATTGACCGGAGTTCTCCTTTAAGAATGTGCAAAAAGTAAATATGCATGTTTAGTATAATTTAAAGTGTCTCAGTGCGCCTGGTAAATGAAAATGAAATGAAAAGCTAAAAGAAGTAATAAAATATGAGAAAAGTGATGTGTCCATTAAAGGTGTTCCCTCCCCCAGATCCTCCATTCAGACTATACATGTGTGTAAAACAAGAGCCCATTCAAGTACAAATCCTGATCTCACAGTTGTGAACCCCTCAATAGGGGACCAAAATCTAATTCATTTGGTAAGAATATTGAATTATCTTGGTTTAATAAGGAAAAGGAGCAGAAAGGTTCGGGGAGTCTGTAGGTTGACTTCCCACACGACCGCTGTGTGTAATTGTCGTTGCCAGGTAATAATTTCTACAAATTCCTCTATTTCTGAATTGTTTTTATGATATGATTAACTGATGATTTTATGATTTAGGCCGGCTTACAAAAGCAAAAGCACAACTAAATACAATACATAGCCTACCAATGAAATAAACAGTGCTCTTCAAGCAGGTCTCATAGTTTTCAGGTACCGCAATTTAATAAAGTAGGCTAATGTGTGTGTGTGTGTGTGTGTGTTCTGCCGTTGCATCACCCAGGTGGAGCTGCACATTGAGGAGATTCCCCCTTCCATGTAAAGCGCTTTGAGTACCCAGAAAAGCGCTAGGCTATATAAATGTAACAAATTATTATTATTAAAGTTTAAGAGCAGTGAGTTTTTTTTTTCTTTGTCCTTTGCTGTTTGGTTAAGGGTTACTTGTTCTAGTCAGTTTAATGTTTCATTCACACCATGAGGCTTCATGAAGTCAGAACAATACTATGAACTCTAAAAAACACAATTTCTACAAAATAAACTGAAATGATTACTGTCTTCATGTTAGAATTAGGATTCCATGTGCCTCATTCCAGCCTCATTAGCAATTAGCATTTGAATGAACAATGACCCGGCCAGCGCTGAGGGAGGAAAATGTATCTCGAGTTTATTACCATTGTTTATGAACATTTAAAAGTTAATGGCTAAACGTATCTTTACAAAAGTTCACAATGCTGCTGCAGATGCAATATAATGTAGACAACATTGAATAAAGTTCGTCAGGTTAGAAACTGATAAGTAATAATCACTCAAACAAACCCCTTTATCTAAACATCTCCACATAACCGCGGACTCGCGCGTCCTCCATGTCTGTAGTTTTTTAGCACTTTTAACTCGTGTTTGTAGTTCTAACCGAATCCTCGGGCAACGCGCGATCTGCGCTTCGGATTCTGACCGGAAATAGTAGACCATCCGGGTATCTTTGAAACCAACATACTACGATTTTGGATGTACTACCGGTAATTCTATTTTCTGAGACTATTTAGGGCGGATAGTACCGAATTGGGACGCAGCGTCAAGTCTTCTGAGGTGAGGAGAGCAGTTCACGGTATTTCTCATATTTACACAACCATCACACACACTTTATACAGTTTGATTAAGCGACAGGCTCATTTCTGTGGTGTTTTTATCGATCACAGCGATACTTGTGCGTCTTTTCTGGCGTCTTCCTTCTGAAATAAACATTTAGTGCAGCAGCAGCGAGCATGAGGAGAATATGTTGAGTTCATTCAGACCTGAGCGAGTTTGTGTTCGTTTGTGTGATTGTCTCGATGTTTGGAGTGAAAACTGTTACTGAATGTCAAGAGTTAAGAGGTAAAGTTTGAGATATGTGAGGGGAATTATGTGAATCGATCTCTTACTTTACGTTGAGCCTATAATGAGCCACGTGAGACATTAAATCAACTCTTAAATGTTAATAAATGAATAGCGTTTTACTCTTGAACAATAGGCTATTGCTTTGTGATGCTCTTTAGTTTTAAATGTTTTATGATCATTGTTAGTTTCAGCGCATATTATTTTAATGATAGATCAAAGTACTTGATTAATGTCAAAATCAAACTAGATTTAGATGTGGACATATTATGCTGCTATAATGATTTCTCTGCAGTGGTTGATGGAGATGAGTGTCATTAGTGATTGTTTTTGTGGTATTGATGTTTTATCCATGTCATATTGTGAAAGATTACAGTATTGTCTTTCAATATAGCAGTTTTACAGGCTTTTATCATGCTGACTCAAATATTGTGTTTCTAACAGCAAACACTCAGAATAAAGAGAGATGATCTGCTGATGATCCAGAATGGCTTGTTGAATGAGTGATGATAGTCTGAGGCTCATCAATATTAACAGATCTGCTGAAAACACTCTTTATTTCATGACAATAGTTCCTGTTTTCACCTCATTTATTATGCTGATGTCTTCAGATCTCCTGTAAATTTACACTTGCTCCTGGGCTCCTGTACACGGGCTACACGGGCTCCTGTCTGCCTCGCTGCCTGCTGTGAGTGTGTTTGTGTGCTTCGGTGCTGTAAGCTCCGTCTTAGCCTTATATTTCCTTGTTTTGAACCATCATTTTACTACCATTTCTAGTTGTTTATACTACTACATTTTACCCAACATCTCAGATTAACCTGACATCGCTAGCTTTTGTTATTAGTACTACTAGCACAAAACGCTAGTAATTCGCTAGCCTGTTAACGCGCCACGCGTGCGCTCAGCTATTTTTATTTATTTATTTTTCTCTCGCGCGTCCGCGCCTTTGAGTTCATAAAAAGCTCAGGTGAGTAAGAATCAGTCAACAAACACGGTGAGTAATGTCTTGTCCTGTTATTGTCACTTGCACTTCATGTCACATGTTTAGTATAGCCTTCTCTGTCGACAATATAGGATTTATATGTGATAAATGTAAGGAGACAGTTAGGTTGACAGAGAAGATTTCAGAATTAGAAACACGCATCCAAACTTTAATTGAGGATAGTAAGAGTGCTAGTGCTTTAGATGCGCATAGAATAGTGAACACTTTACATGGCGTGGTTCCGGCTGAAGTAGAGCCTGCGCAGCCGGGCAAATGGGTGACAGTGAGGGATCGCTCTAGTCGCGGATCTAAAAACCACTCTTCCGTTCCGATTACCATAACAAATCGATTTGCCCCGCTCAGTGAAACACCCACTGAGAATGATTGTGCCCTAGTTATTGGCGATTCTATCACACGGAACGTGAAAATAGAGACACCAACCACCATAGTCACATGTTTGCCGGGAGCCAGAGCGCCTGACATCAAAGCAAATTTAAAAGTGCTGGCTAATGCTAATCGTAAATTCTCTAAGATCATTATTCATGTCGGCACTAATGATGTTCGACTCCGCCAGTCGGAGATCACCAAAATTAATATTAAAGAGGTGTGTGAACTTGCAAGTACGATGTCAAGGACTGTAATTTGCTCTGGCCCCCTTCCTGTTCGCAGGAGTGATGAGATAGTCAGTAGATTGTGTTCGCTTAACGGTTGGCTGTCTAGGTGGTGTCCGCTTAATAATATAGAATTCATAGACAATTGGAAAAGTTTTTGGGGCAAACCTGACCTGTTGAAAAGAGATGGTATTCATCCCTCCTGGGATGGTGCTGCTCTTCTCTCTAGTAATATGGCACATAGTCTTAGAGCTCAAACATGACAATCTGGGGCTCAGGTCAGGAAGCAGACAGCCTGTCTAAACCGACCGTCTGCTAGCGGCCTCGCGTCACCAAGGTCAGATAAATCCTATCACATAGAGCCTCTTTCACCTAGCTATCATCATATAGAGACTGTGTCTGTTCCCCAAATTTGGAAATCCAAAAAACGTTTAAACCCATCTAAGGTTAAAAATTTAATTGATGTTCAACAAATAAAAAACAGCTATATTACAGATGAGCAAATGCTAAAGCTTGGGTTGCTGAATATTCGATCGCTTACTTCAAAAGCACTCGTTGTTAACGATATGATTTCAGATAATAACCTAGATGTGCTGTGTTTGACAGAAACCTGGCTAAAACCAAACGATTACATTACTTTAAATGAGTCCACCCCGCAAGATTACTGTTATAAACATGAGCCTCGTCCGAAACGCAAAGGGGGTGGTGTTGCTGTAATTTATAGTAATAGTTTCAAAACCACTAAGAAATCAAGTTTTAAATATAATTATTTTGAAGCATTGGTGCTTAATGTAAAAATATATAGTGTAAACGATAAATCACGTTTGAGATTTGTGCTGGCTACTGTATACAGGCCACCAGGGCACCATACAGACTTTATCAAAGAATTTGCGGACTTTCTATCAGAATTAATATTGACTGCAGATAAAGTACTAATTGTTGGTGATTTTAATATACACATCGATAATGAAAAAGATGCATTGGGATTGGCATTTAAAGACATTGTAAATTCAATTGGAGTTAGACAACACGTGTCAGGACCTACTCATCGTCGTAATCATACTCTAGATCTAATATTATCACACGGAATAGATGTTGATGCCGTTGAAATTCTGCAGCAGAGCGATGACATCTCAGATCATTACCTAGTCTCGTGTAATTTGCATTTAGCCAAGGCTGCAAAGCCGACTCCGTGTTTCAAATATGTGAGACCTATCACTTCTGCTACTAAAGATTGCTTTATTAATAATCTTCCTAATCAGTTTCATCATCTCAGCATCTCAGATAGCTTAGAAGAACTAGATATTACAACAGAAACGTTTAACTCTCTCTTTTCCAGCACTTTAGACACAGTTGCTCCGTTGCGCTTAAAGAAGATTAAAGAAAATAGTCCAACGCCGTGGTACAGCGAGCACACTCGGGCCCTTAAGAGAGCAGCTAGAAAAATGGAGCGCAACTGGAAGAAAACAAAACTAGAGGTATTTCGCATTTCATGGAAGGAGAGCTCTATTGCTTACAGAGAGGCTTTAAAAGCTGCTAGATCTGCTTATTTTTCAACCCTATTAGAAGAAAATAAACATAATCCTAGGTATTTATTTGAAACGGTGGCTAAACTAACGAAAAATAAAGCTTCAAGCCCAGAAGTTTCCAAGCAACACAGCAGTAATGACTTTATGAACTTCTTCAATTATAAGATTGATAATATCAGGGACAAAATTATAACTATGCAACCGTCTACTACAGTATCGCATCAGGCAGTGCATTCTAGTCTCCCTGAGGAAAAATTTGATTCATTCGTTGCTATAGGAGAGGAAGAATTTACTAAACTCATTAAATCATCTAAATCTACAACATGTATGTTAGACCCTATACCGACTAAGCTACTGAAAGAAATACTTCCAGAGGTCATAGATCCTCTTCTTAATATCATTAATTCGTCTTTGTCTCTAGGATACGTACCAAAAAACTTTAAGCTGGCTATGATTAAACCGCTTGTTAAAAAAACGCAACTTGATCCTACAGAATTAGTCAATTACAGGCCGATCTCGAATCTACCTTTTCTGTCAAAGATATTAGAAAAGGCAGTATCCTCACAACTGTGTTCCTTTCTTGAAAGAAATGATATCTGCGAGGATTTCCAGTCAGGATTTAGACCGTACCATAGTACCGAGACAGCTCTCGTTAGAGTCACAAATGATTTGCTCTTATCATCCGATCGTGGTTGTATCTCTCTATTAGTGTTACTCGATCTTAGTGCTGCGTTTGACACCATTGACCACAACGTTCTTTTAAATAGATTAGAACATTATGTTGGCATTACGGGAATTGCACTAGCATGGTTTAAATCATACTTATCTGACCGTTATCAGTTTGTAGCAGTAAATGATGAGATGTCTCATCGATCACAAGTTCAGTATGGCGTACCACAAGGCTCAGTACTAGGACCGCTGCTGTTCACTCTGTACATGCTACCCTTAGGAGATATCATTAGGAAACATGGCATTAGCTTTCACTGTTATGCCGATGATACTCAGCTCTATATTTCTTCAAAACCTAACGAAACTTATCAATTCACAAAATTAACGGAATGCATAGCGGATATAAAAAATTGGATGACTTGTAATTTCCTACTTCTAAATTCTGAAAAAACAGAGATTCTAATTATTGGACAAAAAACTTCCTCACGTAATAACCTTGAATACTGTCTAACACTTGATGGCTGCTCTGTTAAGTCTTCGTCGTCGGTTAGGAACCTGGGTGTGCTCTTTGATACCAATCTTTCATTTGAAAGTCACGTGTCTAGTATCTGTAAAACTGCATTTTTCCATCTTCAAAATATATCTAAATTACGCTGAAGGGAGTGGATTGGAATCCACTGCTGCTTCAATGTATGTGATGAGTGATTATAATCAAGGTATTAATCAATATTTTTTCGTTCTAAATATCATATGAGTTGAATGACTTCTCGGGAGATTTTACTTTGTTATAGAAGTTACCAGTGTGACTACTGAAATGTTCTTTTCATGTATTCTTTAATGTCTGTATTTGATATTTGAATGTAGTAACATTGCTTGCATATTTACTATTTACATTGCTTGCCCATTGCTTCCAGAAATGAATTAGGGACTGGTTTTGTGTTTGAGAAAGGTCTTCAACATGTTAAAACACATAGGGGTCATTAAAGTCTATAGTTTAAGGGACCATTTGTCATTTAAAGCCTATACTTTCCATTTAGAATAAATTGTCCTGTCCTGAGAGAAAGAACTTGTTATCTTGATGTTTTGAGATGAGACTCCTGTTTATAGTTAGAGCCTGGCCATATTCAACCTTGGAAAAGATGTGTGTTGGGTGTGTGTGTTAGTCTTCTTGCTTACAGGTTAAGGAACCACTGGCATTATTGGAGATTGACTGAGTTGTTGTTCGGGACATGATGGCACCCAGCCACCCAAATCTGCGACCTGGAAGGTCACGACGTGCCTAACTTCAGGGTCCGAGTGTCAGCGGCATAATCTATGGAGATATGCTTATGTCTATCTGTATATGTGTGGAAAATTACTATGTTTATCAATTTCTTAGCCAATGAGAATCATTCAACCTGTAAGCAATGACGTAGCTTAGACCTTGGAAATGGTATAACCGCTGTGATCTTTCTAACTGTAAGCGGGGCGGCCTACGAACTCCTGTGTGAGTCTTGAAGCTGAACTTCTGCTGATGAAACTGCAAACTATCTTCAGTAAAACTTTTCTTCAATTTTTTTATAATTCTGACTCCGGGTCTTCTTTCAAACATCTGGTCCATGGGTCCTAAACTGTTAACCCCCTAACAACGCCATATGCTCTCATTGACAAATGCGGAACAATTAGTTCATGCGTTCATGACCTCAAGGCTAGATTATTGTAATGCTCTACTGGGTGGTTGTCCTGCACGCTTAATAAACAAATTACAGCTGGTTCAAAACGCAGCAGCTCGAGTTCTTACCAGAACCAGGAAGTATGACCATATTAGCCCGGTTCTGTCAAAACTGCATTGGCTCCCTATTAAACATCGCATCAATTTTAAAATATTGCTGATCACTTACAAAGCACTAAATGGTTTAGCTCCGCAGTACTTGAGCGAGCTCTTAACGCATTATAGTCCGTCACGTCTATTGCGATCTCAAAATTCCGGCCAGTTGATAATACCTAGAATAGCAAAATCGACTGCTGGCGGTAGATCCTTTTCCTATTTAGCACCAAAACTCTGGAACAGTCTTCCTACCATTGTCCGGGAAGCACACTCTGTCAGTTCAAAGCCAGATTAAAGACACATCTCTTTGACCTAGCTTTCACATAATACATTATAGACTTCTATAATTTAATGTTAGACTGCATAGATCAGGTCAGCCGGAACCGGGAACACTTCCCAAAAATCCTGATGTACTCGTTACATCATGAGAAGAATGGCATCTACGCTAATTTTAGTGTCTGTGTTTATCCCGAGGTTTTCCTGCAGCCTGCCGGATCCAGGCCGTATCCAGATCTGACGAAGGACCTTCGCCTGGACCGATGACAACGCAGTGCTGAAGTGCCAACTAGTCTCTCCCTATGGAGGATCCCACTACCACTCTACAGATAAGGCGTTGTCGGGAAAATCCGTTTCGCGTTCCTACCCCAAAGCAACAAAATAAAATAAAATTCTTTATCAAAATTTATAGGGAAAGACAAGTACTTTGTTTAGGCTTGGCTTGTAGGGAATTCCAAACCTGCATATATTCAAACGCACATAACTATAGAACTCATTCTAAATGCTCATGTGAACGCCATCAGTGTTTCTCACAGGTTCGCGTTTAAAGTCTGTGTAGAGGGAATGGTGTCGTCTTAGCGGCCCCTAATTTAATAACAAATGATCATTGCAACGGAAGCAAATCAATCAAAACTAACTTTAGATGGAAATAACTTAACTCTGCTGTAAAGCCGAAACAATCTCTGTTACCTTAAATTATACGCTTATCTCTGTAAAGCTGCTTTGAAACAATCTACATTGTTAAAAGCGCTATATAAATGAAGATGACTTGACTTGACTTGACTTGACTTGACTTGGGCTAAAGCTCATTTCATTGGTGTCAGCAGAGTGAGGGGATTTGTTGGCTACTTTATGCACATTTATTTCTGTTTATTTAAGCACACATTAATTCCCCAATAAATGCTGTAAATTCCCATCAGCTACAAGTGAAGACGAGCATCTGCAAATCTGCAAAGACTGAGTTTATTAAAGAGGACAGTGAGAACATGAGTGATCCAGAACCCTGCAGAATGAAACACATTGAAGATCCTGAAGAGCAAAGAGGTTGGTGTTTATTCTTCATTCATGATGCTGAAGAACATTCATGTTAGAAACATTCAAGCACTTCATCACATTTAGATAAACAGTTCAACTATGAAACGGTACAGAATGTTCTGGGCAGGGCTCCAGACTAACTTTTTTTTACTGACAAATTCTTTAATAATAAATAGACAACGTACAGATTTTACAATGTGCAATTTTTATTTTAAAGGAACACGCCGACTTTTTGAGACTTTAGCTTATTTTTCGTATCCCCCAGAGTTAGATAAGTCCATACATACCCTTCTCATCTCTGTGCGTGCCGTAACTCTGTTTGACGCACCCTCCGCTAGCCTAGCTTAGCACAAAGACTGGAGGTTAACGGCTCCAGCTAGCATACTGCTTAGAGCCCTGTACGGGGCAAAAAATCCAGCCCTAACTGAGACCTGGCCCGTGGTGTTTAAGCCCGAACCCGACCCGAGACCAACATCAATATCACTTTAAGCCAGTGGTTCTCAATCCTGGTCTTGGGGACCCACAGCTCTACACAGTTTGTATGTCTCCCTCATTTAACACACCTGATTCAGATAATCATCTCGTTAGGAAAGAGCTCTATGAACTGAACTGGGAGTGTCAGATAAAGGAGACATATAAAATGTGCAGAGTTGTGGGTCCCCAGGACCAGGATTGAGAACCATTGCTTTAAGCTCTCTCTGACATGCGCTGACTTTGCTACACACACGCGCTACTAAGAGGTAAAATTTTATTATAGGCCTTTTTATTTGACCATATATGACTCAAACATCTCCTGATGAGCATACTGACACCTTGTCAGCTCACAGCGGGTGCACCTATAAGCCTGTATCCTATTTTTCCTATTTTCTGTCGGGTCGGATTTTTCGCGCGCTGTCAGCGGATGTGACGTCAAGCGCGTTCATGTTGTGTCATATATATTGCAAACAAACTTAGTTTCTCAAACAATATATGTATTTGACTGTTCTTACCTCTGTAAACATAATGTTGACTTCTTTGCAGAGGATGACTTGTGAAGTGTGCACGTACGAGTGCGCTGCGAGAGCGAGCATTAAGGAAGAGCAGTTCCGTTTTTTGGCCACAGGTGTCAGTCGCGAGTTTAAATTTCAAAAGCTGCATATAGCCTCTTTAAGTAACTTTACTGAAGAACAACGTTTCAAAGAACTCTACGCGAACTGGCTAATGTCAAATAATAGCCTGATAAATAAAGAAATCCGTTGAACTGAGTCGGCTCATTCACTGTTTATGCTCACATATGCTCACATGAGACACAGACATCTTCTAGCCGTATACATACCGGGAACTATATTCTCAGAAGGCGAAGCACTGCTACTTCTGTGGAGTGATTTGCTCACCGCACTTGAGAAGCCCCGTTGTGAGGAGCAGAGAGTTCGCTCAGAGTTGGAGTAAATCACTCCACAGTAGTAGCAGTGCTTCACCTTCTGAGAATATAGTTCCCAAGATGGTTGTGTCTCATGTGACCTCATGTGGGGGCGGCAGTGGCTCAGTGGTTCATGTAGATTGTCTACAAACTGAAAGGTTGGTGGTTCAATCCCCGGTTCCACCTGACCAAGTGTCGAGGTGTCCATGTGCAAGACACCTAACCCCAGCTGCTCCCGACGAGCTGGATGGCGCCTTGAATGGCTGACACCGCCGTCGGTGTATGAATGAGTGAGTGAATGGGTGAATGTGTCTCTATGTAGAGCGCTTTGGTGGCCATAGGTCTGTGAAAGCGCTATATAAATGCAGTCCATTTACCATTTACCTTGTTATTCGTTAGGGAGTGAAAATAGCCAATAATCATCCTACTGTTTACAGTGGTAATTTAGTGTTTAAATAAGATTTTTCTACATCTTAAAATGTTTAGTTTTAGGGGAATCTTTGAAGGATGAACAAAATGTGTTATGTAAAATAACACATGATATTATAGTTTTGAAGTGCTGGAAAAAGATGTGTAGTACCTGTAAGCCTTTGACTATTTCTGTCACAATTCATAGTTCCCTGAGATGAGGTCTCTCGTATTGTGTAAGGCTAGCTTACGCTATGGGAAAACCTCCTTTTCTCGAGAATATTGAAGCAAACTTTTTAAAACGCAGTGCAGCTGCACAGTGAGCACAACTGAGCGTAGGGGTGATCATTGGCTGTGCTGCGGCAACTGCACGAACCTATGGTGAGGCGGCTTTGACGCGAGAACCAATCAGGATGCCTGGTGCGTTAGAGCCCGCCAGTGTGGGCGTGGTCAGAGGCTATATATTGCCATGCCTCGTCTAGGTGCTCCAGATTTTTACTCCTTCATCGACTTCTCCACTTCGCTAACCTCCGGAATAGAAGTCCACGGGTACTTCGGTCTCTCTCTAGCGGTCTCCCTCGCCAGTCCTGTTTACACAGGCAGACCAGCGACCCTCTCTGTGAGCGGCTGACCTCGTGTCGTTCGGGACTTCGGATGAGGAAGAAGAGGAAAAGGATGACGGCCTTTCCCTCGCGGCTTCGGACTGCGACGACTGGGCGGGATCAGAATCAGAGGCTTTCAAGGACCTGCGGGCTACGAAGTCTACAGCCCAGGCCATCGGGAGGAGCATAGCCAACCTAACAGTGCTCAAGCAGCACCTGTGGTTGAACTTGACGGATATGAAGGAGGTAGATAGGGCGGCTTTCCTGGACTCCCCCATCTCCAGTTTCGGTCTCTTTGGCCTGGCCATTAAGAGCTTCTCCGTGTGCTACACAGAGGCGCAGAAAGCATCACAGGCGATGCACTTCCTTCCAAAACAGCAGCCCAAGTCGGCGCCGCCGGTCACCCAGCCCCCGCCCAGCGGCTGAAGTCCGTCGCCGCTCCCGTTCTGCTAGGCGCACTCCGTTCCCTGAGAGGCGGGGACCCCGACCCAGGATTGCGTTGGACCCTGAGCCTCGTAAGCCGTCCTAGCCACAGGGAGAAAAAGAGAGAATTCGAGTCCCGCTGAGGCTGGACCGATCTCTCGAAAATCCTTCAGACATTCCCCAGTTCCCTATGCCGTGAAGCACGCTCGCCTGCAAAACAAACGCCGTTTTCACAGCGACACAAATAAAGCAAGAAAAGAGCTGTTTTCTCCATGTGTCATGTAGGTCATGTGCCCGCTATAAAGTTTGCACGCCTACACACAAGCACTGTCCCCACAGTAACCAATTCGCCATCACATGCTGCGATTTTAACAAATGTAGAAGGTGTGCCCACCACAAGCTCTGCACCTCCACACATTAACACTGTGCATACAGTCTCTAGCCAGCTCACGCTGCCAGTGTAGTTCAGGTGTCCATTATGATGTGCGCGCCCCTACACAAAAACACTTCCAACACGGTGTCATCTTTTTCCCCTATCTGGGAAAAGAAGGTAATAAATATAGACTGTGTGCCCACTGCTATAAATGCACCGCTACATGTGAAAACTGTTCCTGTGGGGCTAGTTTCCACCCAAGCTCACACTATAGATGCTATAGAGCTGTGCATGAGCGTTGCTCACACAAGAGGGAAAACATTAGACAGCCGAACGGCTGGGCACTTATCTCACAGCGACCCAGGTCCTGTCTTCATCCAACCCCTAACTATGAGGGCCGAAGCCTGGGAGGCTATCCCCGAAATATCAAAATGGGTGTTGAACATAATAAAACGTGGTTACTCGCTCCAGTTTGCTCGCAGACCTCCACACTTTCGAGCCAAGGTCGAGAGAACGATCGAAATGGGCGTGGGCGTACCGAAGTGTCAAAACTGTTCGAAAAGGGAGATGTCGAAACCGTTCCTATGTCACAGAGCGAGTCAGGCTTTTACAGACGCTATTTCCTCGTCCCCAAAAAGGATGGCGGTCTCTGACCCATTCTAGATCTCAGACACTTGAACAAAGCGCTTATGACGCGTCCGTTCAGGATGTTGACAACCAAACAAATTCTCGTGCATATTGGCCCGGGAGATTGTTTTTTTTTCAGTAGATCTGAAAGACGCCTATTTTCACATCCAGATAGCGCCCCATCACAGACCATTCCTGAGGTTTGCATTCGAAGAGCAGGCTTATTAGTACACAGTAGCATTCAGCCTGTCTCTAGCACCCTGTACTTTCATGAAGTGTATGGATGTGGTGCTCTTGCCCTTGAGACAGTGGGGAAATGCGAGTGTTAAACTACCTTGACGATTGGCTCATCGTAGCCCAATCGGAGGAGCAATTAATAACTCACAGAGCCTGGCTCCTCAACCACTTAGAATGCCTGGGCCTCAGGATCAATTTCTCCAAAAGCACACTATCTCCCAGCCGGAACATCTCCTTCCCGGGTATAGAAATAGACTCGGTACGCATGAGAGCGCGCCTTACCGAAGCGCGCACGCTTTCTATTCGGTGCCTGGCGACATCTTTCAGGGCGGGCGCCCGCGTTCCCCTCAAGAGATTCCAGAAGATGCTGGGTCTCATGGCTTCGGCCTCACCCCTACTCCAACTAGGACTGCTGCGAATGCGTCCTGTTCAGTGCTGGCTAAAACCACGGGTCCAAGTTCACACACAAACGGTTCAGCTGCTGTGGGGATGTCTTCGGCAGGGCGGAGGTCGACCTCTTCGCCTCAGAAGATAACGCTCACTGCCAAATATTTTTTACAAATAACAGGGACGCGCCCACCCACGTGTGGCCGAGCCGTCTTCTGTACGCGTTCCCTCCTGTCACGATGTTACCACAGGTCATCGAAAGGATCAGGGAGTGCAGATGTGCAGTGCTGTTAATAGCCCCCCCCCCCCCCTCTGGAGAACCCAGTTATGGTACCCAGAGCTGATAAAGCTGCTAAAAACAGCCCCATGGCCAATTCCACAGAGGAAAGACCTCACACAGGCAGACGGGAAAATTTCACACCCACGCCCTGACTTATGGGCCCTCCACGCATGGCCCCTCAACGGGTACCCGGATATCTCCCGGGTAGGTTGCTGCAAACCATTTCGGAAGCTAGAGTGCCCTCAACAAAGGCACCTGTACACTCAGAAATAGGCAGTGTTTTCTAACTGGTGTGCTACACTAAACGTAGACCCTCGTTCATTTTAAGTACCTAGTCTGCTCGCATTTTTACAAGAGCTCCTGGATCACTCAGTCAAAACCCTGTCCACACTCAAAGTATATGTAGCACCCGTAAAAGCGTTTCACGCTCCGGTAGCCGACAAACCACTGGGAAGGAACGACCTCATTGTCCGTTTTCTCAAGGGCACTAGGAGGTTAAACCCTCCGTGCCCCCCGTCTGTGCCTATCTGGGACCTCTCCAAAGTCCTGGAGGCCATGAAGGGTCCTTAGAGCCGCTTCGGTCTGTGGACCTGAATTTGCTCTCGCTCAAAACTGCTTTTCTGAGCAGTTCCTTGTATACTTTGGCGGCTGCACTAAAGGTTTAGCCGTCACAAAGCAGAGACTGTCGCGCTGGATAGTGGATGCTATCGCGCTAGCTTGTAAGTCCAAAGGCCTTCTTTGCCCCCTGGGCGTCAGAGCTCACTCCATGAGAAGCATGGCATCTTTGTGGGCCTGGTCCAGTGGAATACCCATTGAGGACATTTGTTCGGCGGCTGGCTGGGCCTCGCCGTCCACATTTGTGAAGTTTTATAACTTGGAGGTACCAGGCCAAGGTTCTCTCAGTGTAAGTGTTAAGAACCCCCCCCCCCCCCCCCCCCAAAAAAAGTCTTAGGGCTCATCTATACCCGGCTCTGGCCTTCGGCTGGTTACTATGTATCCCTTATGACCATGAACTACGGTTCCTAGTTATCCAGTATATGAAGCCCGTCTAGAACTGGCTTATATTAGGATCATGCTTCCCTTGTGGTTCATTCATATGCCTTGGGTTACGGTAGGGCGAAGTTAGCACGCACAGTGTTTTGAAGGGGGCTCCCATAGCGTAAGCTAGCCTTATGCAATATGAGAGACCTCTCGAAAGGGAACTACCTGGTTACTAATGTAACCTTAGTTCCTTGAGGTGAGGGAACGAGTATTGCGTAACCCGCCGTGCTGCTGTGCTAGGATCAGGAGATCGCTTCATTCGTTTAAAACCTGGAGCACCTAGGCAAGGCACGGCAATATATAGCCTCTGACCACAGCCATCTGGAAGGCTCTGACACGCCAGGCGTCCTGATTGGTTCTGGCGTCATAGCCTCGCCATAGGTTTGTGAAGTTGCTGCAGCACAGCCAATGACCGCTCTCGCACTCTGTTGTGCTCACTCTGCAGCTGCACTGCATTTTAAAAAGTCTTCAATATTCTGGAGAAAAAGAGGTTGTCCCATAGCATAAGCTAGCCTTACGCAATACTCGTTCCCTCATCTCAAGGAACTGGGGTTACGTTAGTAACCAAGTAGTTATGGTTAGAGTTACTACATTAGTCAAAATCCATGGTGAATGCTGCTGATTTGTGGACTGAAAGCCTTCTATAAGTGTTTCTCTTGTTTCCACGTCAGTGCTGTTTGATCTGATATCTATAGGTTAGGGTTAGTTGAATTGGAATGTTTCTCACTGGAACTCGCAGTGATGATGATATTAATTCTGAAGCGAATTTAATGGATTTCTTCACTGGATCTCCAGAATCTGGATCTCCTAGTAACAGTGTTGTGTGATCGAGATTGGCCCGCGACTGGCAAGTTTGGGGCGCTGCGCTGTCTATGATTGGTCCGAAATAATAAACGGTCTAATAAACGGAAGCATAAATGAGTAGCGCATTTTCATTCCACTTCATTCCACAATGCCGCTTTCACTTTTTTTTGCATTCGCTGCTCAGCAACGCTATGGTTGCACCAGCGCGACCTAAATAAATATTTTGTCGCACCGGCAGGAAAAATGGTCGCAAAAATGCGACCAATTGGTCACAATCTGGAGCCCTGCTGGGTTTGTTTTTTGTTTTTTCAGCAAATGGTCAGTAGAGGAAGGTTTGAGAATTTTATATTGATTGTCAACATCAGATCAAGCTAAATACTATTTTAACTTTTATTTTACATAATCGGTAAACACCAAGTTACTAATAAAGTTGTATTTGTCAAATATCATATGTTGTTCATAGTTATAGAGATTCTTCTTGGAGTAACTTTGGTAACAGGGTTGATGAATGCAGTCAATGCTACAGTTTGTGTAAAAACTGAGACAAGGATTGAGATTATTTTCTTGTCTTCCCATCATGCAGTAGAAAGAGCCCAGATGATGTCACTTCCTGTGTGTCACAGTTTTAAGAAATGCTCTGTTTTTAAAAGGAGGGAAATCATGTCAAAAGAAACAGGGTTGAGTGAAACATGTAGGACATGGGTAATGCTAATAAACGTTTGTGTTATTTCTCACAGGGTAATTCACTTGAGCTTGTGTTTCTGGTGTCCCACTTTCACATGCGCAAGAATGGAAGTCAGTGCAAGGAAAAGTCTAGTGTGAACGGCCATTAATAATTAACGGTTTTAGTCAAATAAATATCAATCTCAAAGTTGGTGTCAAAATATGGCAGTATTGTATATTTTAATGTTAATATCATGTTGGATAATTTTGTCATTTACCAAATATATGTGATAGTTCTTGCTAAAGAAATATGGGATTCGTGCCTATAATGTTTTAAAAATAATAATTGGAAGATAAATTTACCTCATTTTTGGAAAGTTTCAAAAACAGTATTTTATAACAGTTGTTCGCTTTCTACTATTACATCAGGGCTCACTTGCATGTCCTTTCACTTTATATTTCTCTCTTTGAGTTATTTTGATGTACTGAAAATCAAATTAATGATTTTCTCTTTTGATTTCAGACCTGAGTGAAGTGAAGGAGGAGAGTGAAGAACTGAGTGAAGTGAAGGAGGAGAGAGAAGAACTGAGTGAAGTGAAGGAGGAGAGAGAAGAACTGAGAGAAGTGAAGGAGGAGAGAGACGAACTGAGTGAAGTGAAGGAGGAACATCATGTCAATCCTGAAGGAAAACCATTGAGTCGCTCAAAGACTAAAATTTTTTTTTTAAAGAAAATAGCCAAGAAATCTTTCACCTGCACTCAGTGTGGGAAGAGTCTCACAACCCAACGAAGTCTTGAGATTCACATGAGAATTCACACTAGAGAGAAGCCGTTCACATGTGATCAATGTGGGAAGAGTTTCACATACAAACAACATCTTAAAGAACACATGAGAATTCACACCGGAGTGAAGCCGTTCTCATGTGATCAGTGCGGCAACACATTTCTTAGGGCATCACACCTGAAGAAACACCTGACAGTTCATACGAAGGAGAAGCCGCATTCATGTTCTGTGTGTGGAAAGAGTTTTTCACAGGTGCAATATTTACACACACATCAGAAAACTCACACTGGTGTGAGAGAGTACATGTGCTTTGAGTGTGAGAAGACTTTTATTACAGCGGACAGTTTAAAACGACACCAGAGAATTCACACTGGAGAAAAACCTTACAAGTGTTCACACTGTGACAAGAGATTCAGTCGATCATCAAATCTGAAAAGACATGAGATGATCCACACTGGAGAGAAGCCGCACACGTGTGATCAATGTGGGAAGTGTTTCACTAACAAAAAATCACTTGATGTTCACATGAGGATCCACACGGGAGAGAAGCCATTCATGTGTGATCAGTGTGAAAAGAGATTCTCATGCAAAAGTTATCTTAAGAAACACATGAGGATCCACACCGGAGAGAAGCTGTTCACATGTGATCAATGCGGCAAAACATTTCTTAGGGCATCAGTCCTGAAGACACACCTGACAGTTCATACGAAGGAGAAGCCGCATTCATGTTCTGTGTTTTTCACTGCTGAAATCTTTACGTAAACATGAGAAAATACACTCTGGTGTGAGAGAGTACATGTGCTTTGAGTGTGAGAAGACTTTCACTAAAGCGGACGGTTTAAAACAGCACCAGAGAATTCACACTGGAGAAAAACCTTACAAGTGTTCACACTGTGACAAGAGATTCAGTGACTCATTATCTCTGAAAACACATGAGAGGATCCATACTGGAGAAAAACCTTACAAGTGTTCACACTGTGACAAGAGATTCAATCGATCATCATCACTGAAAACACATGAAAATACACACAATGGAGAAAAACCTTACAAGTGTTCACACTGTGACAAGAGATTCAGTCAGCCAGGACATCTGAAAAGACATGAGAGGATCCACGCTGGAGAGAAGCCGCACACGTGTGATCAGTGTGGAAAGAGTTTCTCCTTTAAAAGTGACCTGAAGCGACACATGAAGATCCATGCAGTGGACCAATAGGAACGTGGCCCTACCCATGACATGAAAGCAAAATCTGACACGAGAGCAAGAAATTGCATCGAGAACAAAGAAAAGCGTTTTGAGAGAAAAAAGTATCCCACTTTTTTTTTTTAGGGATAATGTTTTCACACTGATAGCAAAAATATATATATTTGAGAGTTTTTTTCAAAGCATTTTGAGAGAGATTTTTTTTCTCAGAAATAATTTTAAAAAATTCAAATGTATATTTTTTTATGTTCTATGAGAAAATACTTTTTCTCAAAACTTTTTTTAGTCTCAAATATTATTATTTTTTGCTATCAGTGTGATAACTTTTTCTCTCAAACTTTTTTTTTTCTCTCAGATCATTTATTTTCTTGCATGTATAAAAAGACAATAATAGCTCCATATAATGTTGATAATATTTGTCCAAATTACTCTTTTATTTCTATTACTATAATTCAGTTTGCAAATACTGAATACACCTTTTGTTTGTTTTTCATATTTGGTCATTTGGTAATGTTTGCAATAATTTTAATTGCATATTCAATAATAAATTAATACTTCCACAAAAAAAAAAGCTTAACTTGCATGTCAGTTTTATTGCAACACTCTAAGTGATTGTCTGGGAAGCTGACACACTCTGTCAGTTTAAATCTAGACTAAAACTCATCTCTTTTACCTGGCATTCATATAGAACATTATACATTTCTATTATTCAAATCAATTAAATGATTATTAGGCTGCATAGGTCAGCCAGAACCGGGGACACTTTCCTATAACACCTGATGTACTCATTATTTAACCCTCTGAGTTCTGAGCTGTTTTCTGGGCCCTGGAGGTGTTCTGACATGCTCTGACATTTCTGATTATTTCTGTTACTTGTGACATTTTCATGGCTTAAGTCTAATTACACTGTATTCAGCACAAACTCTGCTACAATAATATATCAGCAGCATGTATGTAAAAGTTTGTAGTTTTGAGATAATGACATTTATGCGTGCTTTGTGAAAATGCAAAAAAAAAAAAATTGTCACTGAAATAAGGCCATGAAACCCATACTGATTATTTCTTCACAAGACTTTTGAAAATTGTATGACGTAGCCTAGAATATTTGCTGCAAAACTATGCGAAAATCACCCTGACTGCTCATTCAGATAAGACAATATATTGATTTAAAAATTTTACGACGTGTTTTGTGTGAAAAAGCTTTATGCGGGACCTCATTAATATGTAAGCTTTTCTCACCTGAGAAAGACAAAGAACCTCCCCTAACGGCCCTATTAGGAGCTATCAGGCCCTGTCATTCTGAGCAACCTTTCACAATACTGTAAATGAGGAGATTTAAAAAAGAATGGCTTTTAAATTGTTTGGATTTATTTACAACACAACATAATCCAAAGATACACAACAAATGCCAAAAAAAGCACTTCAAAGACAGAGACCTTTGTGCCATTCCTAAAAACATTGTACATACCTTTAATTTCCAAGATTTTCACTTTACCATGTTCACGTACAGAGACTCATGTGAATGTTGAAGTCCTCAGTGGCATCTGGGCCCTGAAAATAAAAGTGAACATACTGATATCAAGAGAAAGGCCTGCACGATTTTGGAAATAAATATTAGATTTTTCTGGTTAAAATTGCTTTTTAAAATTCACAGAATACACACACACACACACACAAATGTTTCCAACAATATATAATATAATGAACACCAGGTTTGTTGTGCCTTGTAGGCATAAGGTATATGCACAGTGCCGGATAAAATAATAACAATAAATAACCTATAGCAGCCTATAAATCTTCTAAAAGATTTCAGTAACAACTAAACTAGAGAAAAATATATTGATTATCATGTTACTTCAAATGTTTCCATCCGTTATGATGATATGAAATGAGATAATAATAAAAACATGAAGCCGTTTGGTGTGTTTTGCTTTCATCCAAAATATGATACATTCAAACGCGATCGTGCTGCAAAATATGATACATTCAAACAGGGCCGGAGTGGGGCCACTTTTCAGCCCGGGAGTTTCAGGCCCAAGACCGGCCCACTTTTTCCATGGTGGAATTCCAAATTAGCACTTTCTGACTTTATAACATGCAATTGCGACTTTATTTCACACAATTCTGACTATATATCTTGCAGTTCTGACTTTATATGCAATTGCGACTCTATTTCACATAATTCTGAATTTATAACACACAATTGCGACTTTATATCACACAATTCTGACTATATATCTTGCAGTTCTGACTTTATAAGCAATTGCGACTTTATTTCACACAATTCTGACCTTATATCACACAATTCTGACTTTATATCTCGCAATTCTGAGAAATAAAGTCAGAATTGCATGATGTAAACTAGGGGTGTAACGATACATCGATATGGATCGATGCATCGATATAACGTCTAACGATACGATGCATCGATTCCACACTTAAAATATCGATATACACCTTTATTTTTACACTCTCCACATTCTCACGTAACATCCTTCCGCCAAAGCGCACATTTTCGTTTACTCACCAACCGCCTGCCGGTGTGTAACGTTAATTTCCTCATCTGAAAAAGACGCCTGACAAGACTGACTAAACCCTAAACAAGTTTATTTTCACAAAAGTCAGTATTGTCCGCTGTCAAGGCATCGCGAGTTCATATGTTTTACAGCAGAAACAGACAAGCACCCGCACCCTTGTTGGTGAACACAACACGATAAGTCCGTTTTAGCGACTCAGCGCGCAGTATATTCAGGTCAGTCACTTTGAAAAGACGCGCTGGGTCAAAGCTGACTAAAAGTGATCGAGGATGGATAATTTCAATGAACTCGTGATATCTTCTTCAGGGCGTAAAAGGAAAATAAAAACCTGAAACATTTTCACGGAACCTTACTAAAGCAGCTCGTTTAGTGGTGAGGGAAAAGCTCCCTGTATTGCCTGTACGTTATCACAACAACAAAGTTTGTTAGGCGTCTATATGTCAGCTGAGGAGATTAACGTTATGAAGATTAACCGAGTGTTGTATTATTTATCATAGCAATTACTTGGTTTTGTTTGACTCAGAAAGATGAAATGTGAATGTATCTGGTCTGCTAAAAAAAATAAAAAATAATAACTTTTAACATATTAAAGCATACTTTCAATTAACTTTAATTTTGTAATTTACCTGTATTTTTTAAGTTATTATTATTATTAATCAAAACAACCCAGCTGCAGTTTGATTGATATTACTTGGATGCACAATAATAATAAAAAACATGATTTATGAAAATGAACAAGAACGGATTACTTGCAAATGACCACTTCTGTTATAAATGTCCCAATTGGGAGAGGGTGTGCAATTTTCAAAGAGTTTAATTAAACGTTCATGTTATATATTTTGGTTGAATTTGTGAGTTAATAAAAACGTAACTGGTTGTGTGAACATAATATCTAAATATCGATTAATCGATCGATATAGCCCTGAATCGAATCGAATCGAATCGTATCGTAGAATTTTTTGAAGTATCGGAAAATATCGTATCGCTGGCTGAGAGAATCGATATCGTATCGCATCGTGATGAACTGTCCGATTTACACCCCTAATGTAAACTCGCAATTGTGAGATAAAAAGTCGCAATTATCTTTTAAAATGTTTTATTCTGTGGCTTAAAAAAAGCTTCCATACCTCCTGGCCTCTTCCTCCCATCCATCCTCCCTGACGCGTTACGGTAGGGCCGGCCCAGCTATCGGTAGGCGCCGGCGCGGTAAGCCTACCTGAGAAAACGTTTTGGAAAAGACGGACTATGGACCCAACCAACTCTATAGGAGGGGAGGGGAGAACTCCCTCACATGGTACAACCCATGCAGAAGCTGCGCGCTGCGGTGTCAGAATGCGAAACGTGTGTAGCCTATGTAACTAACGTGACATTGAAATGTGAAAAAAAAAAAAATTTCCTCGACCGGCCCAAAAGTGAAGCGGCCCACCGGGAATTCTCCCGATTCTCCCGATTACCCACTCCGGGCCTGCATTCAAACGTGATCGCGATCCAAAATATGATACATTCAAACGTGATCACGCTGCAAAATATGATACATTCAATCGCGATCCAAAATATGATACATTCAAACGCGATCGCGCTCAAATATAAAACATTATGGTTACCATATACATATCTACGTTTGAGCAGATATCCACAAACACAGTAACAGTAAACACGGGTCTAAATATTTTAATATTCCCCATATATCTAGCATTTATGCAATAATAACAAACTAATATGTAAGAATTTCTTACCTTACATCTTTCTTGTCTTCAAATCGCGTTCTTCTTCTTCTGAGGTAGCCTAAATCCAATTTAAACTCAGGCACGTCTTTCAAACTCGACGAAAAGTGAAGTGAAGTGTTTTGTTGTTGAGGTAATGAGCGAGTTAGCGTTCCATGTGGAGATTTGCATGTGAATCTCTTTTGCGCGAGTGGGCGTGTTCAAATGAACTGTTATGAGCAAGCGTTTGAGAAGCTGGACATCTTGTTGGTTTTATACAAATTACTTAAGCAGAGAATATTTGTTTTCAGTTTGAATCCGGTCATTTAAAAGTACACACTTAAATGTTTATAAAGGTATATGGCTCATAAATGTGTGACAAGTATTTGCTGAGTTTTGTTTCAGTTTATAGACGTGCTCAAGAAAAAAAAGTTCACCGCGACGGAGAGGCAGAACGCACACCCTGTTTATATTCTTTATTTTACAAAAGCACAATGTTTTGATTTGATTGTAAGTGGACACATACAAAAGGAGAAATATCACAGATTCTTTTTTTATATTTATTTTTTCTGTATGACCATAAATGACGGAGTAATTTAAGTTTATAGTGCTACAATGTGGAGAAAATCCGGCAAAACGCGCCGGCGCGTTTGCCAACCTCAGAGGGTTAATAAGAAGAATGGCATCTATGCTAGGCTAATGTATGTCTTTCTGTTCATTCTAAAGTTTACTGAAGTTAGCCGGATCCGGGCCTTATCCAGACCAGAAGGTGGACCTGCGCCTGGACCCATCCATGACGCATCCCTGAAGGGCCAGCCTCATCAGCCCTGTGAAGGCCTCATCCACACGACTGATCCTCAACAAACTCATCTCCATACCGGTGTGATGACTCTGACTTCCAACCAGATGGAACTGGATAAATATTCTGAATGTTCTGATCCAATCTGACTTCTGACCTGTAACGCTGCCTGAATCATAATCATAATTATACACTGTTCGCTCGATGGCCAGAGGAGAACTGAAGGACTGAGCCTTGTCCCAAGGTTGTCCCAGTTCTGTCAGTTTTGGTTCCTTGCCACTGTTGCCTTGGCTTTTGGCTTGCTTAGTTGGGGACATTTAATATTCAACAATATTATTGATTTGCCTTAAGGTGGACGATGACGCAATTTTCTTCTAGAAACAAACTTTGTTGTATTATTTTATACAATATTAAATATATACTTTATTTTGTTACAGTATCACTTTGAAGCTGCTTTGATACAATCTGTTTTGTAAAAAGCGCTATATAATTAAGGATGACTTGACTTGTGTAATCAACAGGTGAGGACCAACATGGTTGAATATTTACAAAATGTAAATATTTACATTCTGTGCCTCAGGGATGAGACGAGGGGGACAATGCCTTTGACATTGATTAACACTTGTATTCGATAAAGAAAAGTATTAAAGAAATGTATAAAAATGATGAAAAAAATGAGATTGAAATCACATATACAGTGGCCTCTCTGGTTTATTGTATTACAGAGATAAGTATTTTACATTCGTAATATAAAAAATATTTGTTACTAATTTTATTAAAGGGCACCTATTATGAGCCTTTTCACAAGATGTAAAATAAGTCTCTGAATGTCCCCAGAGTGTGTATGTGAAGTTTTAGCTCAAAATACCCAACAGATATTTTTTTACAGCATGTTTAAATTGTCATTTTTTGGGGGCTCAGAAAAACGTGACTTTGTGTGTGTCCCCTTTAAATGCTAATGAGCTGCTGCTGTCCACACAGGGGGTGGAGCCTCACAAGCTCGCTCTCAGAGCCAGGACAATCTCATCAATGTCAAAACAGAAACTCTCAGTTGCGGTGTTCATTTCGACTCGGAGTCTGACAATAATGCCCACAGAGCCAGAGAATATTTGCTGTATGGAGATTGAACAGGTATAGTTAAGTTTAATTACGGTTATAACTCATTTATCATCTGGTTTTATCCACCATTACTACAAGCCTGCTGTAGAAAACCCCGTCCGATGACTAAAATATACTGATGAGTTCAATAAAGTTTATTGTACATCACACAAAAGATGAAGCGTTAGTTTTACTCCAGAAAATCACTGTAAGAGCAGCTAAATAAACACAGTATAAGATGTGAGCATTTAAGTCTTATCCAAAACTCACTCTCTCCCTTTCATTAGCATGGAACATACACAAAGTACACAAACCACTCGTTACAAGTAACAGTAAACATATATACACACCTTTTGAGTCTGTGCTAAATAAACTGGTACACTGTATACCCATACTCGATGAGCTGTCATAAAGTGCGCGCTCTCACTTTCATTACTGTTGTGATCAGTAACGTTAGTCCTGTCACTCCAGAGACTGTAAGCTGGATCACGAACAGTTGGTACAGATCCATCCTCGAGTAATAACGAGAGTAAATGAAGACTGGTATGTTCATCCTTACATCCCACAACAGAATGGGGCTTGTGCAATTCTACGTCACATTGCATAGAATCTTAGAATAATAATTTACAAATAATGTAAAGCTGTTAAAAATCCCAAACCAAAATAGATATTTATATTTTTTTTTTTTCGATTTGCTTGAAAACAGCATTTATATCTAAAAAAAAGGCATATTTGAATGCTGAAATGTAGTTGTTCTTCAACCATTTATATACTTGTCAGTAAAATAGTGGTTGTATCTCATCAAAAGAAGTTTCTCAAATCGCTTGCTGGAAGTCTGTTTCTCTTTGGGGTCCGCACAAGACCCCTTAAACTGAAAAGTCTTTCCACAGGAGCACTCAATGGTGTTGCAGTGTTGTACTTGAGTGAGATGACTTTAAAGGAGCCGTATGTAAGATTGTGGCCAAAACTGGTACTGCAATCACTTTCAAATTACTGTAGAGCAGTGTATATATTCTGACTCATTTACAATATGGCCCTGAGAGTGCTGAGCTTGACATTCAGCAGTGACTTCTCATGGTTTCTTCTCTCCTCATCTTTAATCCAGCGTATCTTGAACCGGGGTAAACTTGCAGCCGCCAAAAGAGCATTTTTACTGTTCAAGACAGAGCTGAATCGCACTTTTGTGGCCTGTAAAGAAAAATACCTTATTTTAATCCAAAGTATTTAGAAATACAGTTACATCTGAATTTAAATCCTTCTTTATACTGTTTCAACATCTGAATTAACTTTATACAATAGGCTTGTACATTCTGAAGGCTTCAAGGAAATTCGCTGTGATTTTAAATGACAGTCCAAATGCTGAATGCACCTGCTCTATTTCACTTGCAATCACATCATATGTGTTACTTCCTTTGATTCTTTTACAGGCTAAGGCAGCTTTTTCACGGCTGAAATTCACAGGATTAATCCAATGGGCGGTCATTCCAAGGAAGCTTTTATTATTACAAGTCCAAATGTCTGCGGTTGTGGAGACATATTCCAAACGCTTGAATGTTTTTTTAAGTTCATACTCCACATCTGCATAGCATTTATCTAGATATCTTGCAAATGTCTTTCGGTCCTGCAAGGGTACAGACCTATCCGTCATGGGAATCATCCTAAGCAAGTCTCTAAATGACTGCGATTCCACAGTCGACAAGGGCAGCTTTTACGCTGCTACAGCTCTCTTCACCTGTCCAGAAGTTACCTTCCCTCCCAATCCTGAACCAAAAATCCAATCTAGCTTGTTGCACCGCTCTCGTCTTGGGCGTGGGTAACATCCTTGGTGACGAGTTTTGTTATAGAATGCATTCTGTTCAAGTGCTTCAACAAATTGCTGGTCGAGTTAATAGCGGTATAAAATTCTTTAGAAATTGCACACGGTTTACATTTAACAGTTATATTTTGTTTTTACGCTCAATGAAATCAAAATAATGTTTAGTTTAGTTTTATTTAGAGTTTGACAAGGCAGGATATTGAAGGACAAAACCCTGAAATGTATCAAACAGAAACACATACTCAAAACAACCTTATATACCGAATTTAAATAAATTAATTAAAAAACTTTAAGGCTTCATACAAAAAACAGACAAACTGTAAATTATTTATAAAACAGTTTGAGAGCACGTGGAATAAAAGAAAGTTAATGTCTTTTTGATTTACTCCTGGGCACAACAAACTCCCTATGCTACCAGTAGGTAAGTAGGTCTTGGAGCCACAGACAGGAAACAATGCAGTGGTGATGAACTGTCCTTGAGTAGTTTTGTAAAAGTACGTATAGTGGCCTCGTCGCGCCTCTCACTCAGTGATGGGACAGTAGAAGTTGGAACACCTATTATCCGACAGCAACGTTTTTGGACCCTCTCTAGCTCATCAGAGAGACCTTTAGGTAGTCCACCCCATATCGGGCTAGCGTACTCAAGGACTGGCCGTATAAATGTCAGATATACTTTCATTAAAACATCACATGGGAGACCTGCGTTTTTAGCAACACAGAGATAGTGTATTCTAGGACGCACCTTCGAAATCATGTACTTAATGTGGGCATCCCACGACAGATCAGAAGAAATTTGGTTTAAAGGTGGAAACTCTGCCAATTGCATATCCTGATATTACGGGAGAGGAAGGGCAGGGAATGTTTTCATCTTTCCTGGCGCTAATGACCATGTCCACTGTCTTACCTCTGTTCATTGCCAATGAAAATTCCTGTCCCCAATCCGCCACTGAATCCAAGGCCTTCTGAGTTAATCCTGGTAGGGATCCCATTAAAAATTCAGTAATTGTTAAATCATCAGCATATTTTACCGGAATTACTGAAGGAGGCAGAAAGGAATCCAAGGCAGCTATTTATGGCGATGACAAAAAGCAGAGGGGATAGAAGACCCCCCTGAGGAACAACAGCTGTAATTGGATAGGAGTTAGACACACAGGAGCCCCACTTCACCCTTTGCTCTCTGTTACTCAGATAGCTCCTTACACTGAGCCAGAGCGGTCGTCTGACATTCATGTCAGCAACCATATATGTTTTTATTTTTTAAATAAAAAAATTTAAAGGTCCCGTTTTTCCTGTGTTTTTGAAGCTTTGATTGTGTTTACAGTGTGCAATATGACATGTGTTCATGTTTCGCCTGTAAAAAAAACAGTATTTTTCACACAATTTACTTATCTGTATACCGCTGTTTTCACTGTCCTAAGAACGGGCTGATGACTTCCTTGTTCTATGAAGTCCCTCCTTCAGAAATACGTAACGAGTTCTGATTGTGCCAGCGGTTACTTTACGTTGTGATTCGACAGCAGCTTAGCGCACGTTGCCCGGAAAGGTCACGCCTCTTACCATAACGTGGAGATGCATGCGCTCAGTGTTATTGTAAACATGTCTTTAAAATAACAGTGTCTCGACGACATGGCGACAAACACACTCTACAAATGCAACTCTTCCTCTTATTCGTGGGAGTGTAACAAGACCACGCCCCCTTTTTGTGTGTATTCCTGTGGGCGGAGGTTAGTCAAAAAACTGTTCTAGTGACGTCATTAAAGCAGGAAGTAGAGGGATGTAGTCCAAACTGGCCGTTCGCTGTAGGCTTTGAAAGGGGACTTCTGTTAAATAAAATATCTCGCTTGGCATTGAACTTTGAGCTTTATAATTTTACAGGTATTATTTATGCTCTAACAGCAACATTACACACTAACTAAAGTTTGAAAAATGGGATCACGAAGAACAGGACCTTTAAAGGGATACTCCACTTTTTTTTTAAATAGGCTCATTTTACAGCTCCCCCAGAGTTAAACAGTTGAGTTTTACTGTTTTCAAATCCATTCAGCCGAACTCCGGGTCTGGCGGTACCACTTTTAGCGTAGCTTAGCATAGATCATTGAATCGGACAGGACCATTAGCATATCTCTCAAAAAAATGACCAAAGAGTTTCGATATTTTTACTATTTAAAACTTGACTCTTCTGTAGTTACATCGCATTAAAAGCAAAACTCTTCCGACACTGATCACACGTGTGCAGCTTCCCACTGCTGTGGATCCTCATGCATTTTCAGATGTGATAACCGAGTGAATCTCTTGTCACAGTGTGAACACTTGTAAGGTTTCTCTCCAGTGTGGATCCTCTCATGTGTTTTCATAGATGATGACTGACTGAATCTCTTGTCACAGTGTGAACACTTGTAAGGTTTTTCTCAAGTGTGGATCCTCTCATGTGTTTTCAGAGATGATGCGTGTCTGAATCTCTTGTCACAGTGTGAACACTTGTAAGGTTTTTCTCCAGTGTGAATTCTCTGGTGCTGTTTTAAACTGCCCGCTGTATTAAAAGTCTTCTCACACTCAAAGCACATGTACTCTCTCACACCAGTGTGTATTTTCTCATGTCTATGTAAAGATTGCAGCAGTGAAAAACTCTTTCCACACACAGAACATGAATGTGGCTTCTCCTTCATATGAACTGTCAGGTGTCTCTTCAGCTCTGATGACCTAAGAAATGTTTTACCGCACTGATCACATGTTAATGGCTTCTCTCCGGTGTGGATCATCATGTGAACATTAAGGTTTGCTGATTGACTGAAACTCTTCCCGCACTGATCACATGAGAACGGCTTCTCTCCGGTGTGGACCATCATGTGAAGATTAAGGGCTGATGATTGACTGAAACTCTTCCCGCACTGATCACATGAGAACGGCTTCTCTCCAGTGTGGATCCTCTCATGTGTTTTCAGAGATGATGAGTCACTGAATCTCTTGTCACAGTGTGAACACTTGTAAGGTTTTTCTCCAGTGTGAATTCTCTGGTGCCGTTTTAAACCATCCGCTCTAGTAAAAGTCTTCTCACACTCAAAGCACATGTACTCTCTCACACCAGTGTGAGTTTTCTGATGTGTGTGTAAATTTTGCAGCAGTGAAAAACTCTTTCCACACACAGAACATGAATGCGGCTTCTCCTTCGTATGAACTGTCAGGTGTGTCTTCAGGTCTGATGCTCTAAGAAATGTTTTGCCGCATTGATCACATGAAAACGTCTTCTCTCCGGTGTGGATCCTCATGTGAACATTAAGGGCTGATAAATGACTGAAACTCTTTCCACATTGATCACATGTGAACGGCTTCTCTCCTGTGTGGATCCTCATGTGAATCTCAAGACTTCCTTTGGTTGTGAGACTCTTTCCACACTGAGTGCAGGTGAAAGATTTATTGGCTCTTCTTTTCTTTAAAAATGTATTTTTAGTCTTTGAGCGACTCGATGGTTTTCCTTCAGGATTGACATGATGTTCCTCCTTCACTTCTCTCAGTTCTTCACTCTCCTCCTTCACTTCACTCAGTTCTTCATTCTCCTCCTTCACTTCACTCATTTCTTCACTCTCCTCCTTCACTTCACTCAGTTCTTCACTCTCCTCCTCCACTTCACTCAGTTCTTCATTCTCCTCCTCCACTTCACTCAGTTCTTCATTCTCCTCCTCCACTTCACTCAGTTCTTCACTCTCCTCCTTCACTTCACTCAGTTCTTCACTCTCCTCCTCCACTTCACTCAGTTCTTCACTCTCCTCCTTCACTTCACTCAGTTCTTCACTCTCCTCCTTCACTTCACTCAGTTCTTCATTCTCCTCCTTCACTTCACTCATTTCTTCACTCTTCTCCTTCACTTCACTCAGATCTTCACTCTCCTCCTCCACTTCACTCAGTTCTTCATTCTCCTCCTCCACTTCACTCAGTTCTTCACTCTCCTCCTTCACTTCACTCAGTTCTTCACTCTCCTCCTTCACTTCACTCAGTTCTTCACTCTCCTCCTTCACTTCACTCAGTTCTTCACTCTCCTCCTCCACTTCACTCAGTTCTTCATTCTCCTCCTCCACTTCACTCAGTTCTTCACTCTCCTCCTTCACTTCACTCAGTTCTTCACTCTCCTCCTCCACTTCACTCATTTCTTCACTCTCCTCCTTCACTTCACTCAGTTCTTCATTCTCCTCCTCCACTTCACTCAGTTCTTCACTCTCCTCCTCCACTTCACTCAGTTCTTCACTCTCCTCCTCCACTTCACTCAGTTCTTCACTCTCCTCCTCCACTTCACTCATTTCTTCACTCTTCTCCTTCACTTCACTCAGATCTTCACTCTCCTCCTCCACTTCACTCAGTTCTTCATTCTCCTCCTCCACTTCACTCAGTTCTTCACTCTCCTCCTCCACTTCACTCAGTTCTTCACTCTCCTCCTTCACTTCACTCAGTTCTTCACTCTCCTCCTTCACTTCCATCGGGTCTGACAGAAAAGAAACAAATTTTCAGTACATCAAAATAATTCAAAGAGAGAAATATAAAGTGAAAGGACGTGAAAGTGAGCCCTGGTGTAATAGTAGAAAGTAGACAACTGCTATAAAATATTATGATAATTTGATGCCTTTTTATAATTGATTATATGTCCTTGAAACTTTCCATGAACAAAGTACATTTATCTTCCAATTATTATATTTAAAACATTATAGGCACAAATCCCATGTTTCTTTAGCAATAACTATATTATTTGTTATATGTTAAATTTATTATTTCTCAGTCATTACACACACATCCAAACTTTAATTGAGGATAGTAAGAGTGCAAGGGCTTTAGATACAGCTTTGGATGTGACTAGCTTCTGTCTGTGTAGAGGGAATGGTGTCGTCTTGGCGTCCCCTAATTTAATAACAAATGATCGTTGCGACGGAGGCAAATCAATCAAAACTAACTTTAGCTGGAAAATAACTGTTATAGAACCGCTATAAAGCCAAAACAATCTTACGTTAAATTATACATTTATCTCTGTAAAGCTGCTTTGAGACAATCTACATTGTTAAAAGCGCTATATAAATGAAGATGACTTGACTTGACTAGCTTAGTGAACACTGTCCATTGTTGGGTCCCCAATACCGACTAAGCTAATGAAATATATGCTTCCAAAGGTCATAGATCCTCCTCTTAATATCATTAATTCCTCTTTGTCATTAGGATACAACATTACTGAGACTGCTCTCATTAGAGTCACAAATGATTTGCTCTTCTCATCTAATCATGGTTGTATCTCTCTATAGCCTAAGTGTTACTCGATCTTAGTGCTGCATTTGACACTATCGACCACAACATCCTTTTAAATAGACTCAAACACTTTGTTGGCATTAGTGGAATTGCATTAGCATGGTTTAAAGGGGTGGTAAAACGCCTTTTTTCGAAGGCTTGATTGTGTTTGTGGGGTGCACTGTAACATGTGTTCATGCTTCATTTTTAAAAATTCGCATTATTTTTCACAAATTAAACCATTATTCTACACTGCTCTGTCCCTCCTTGTAAAAACGGTCGGATGATTTCCGCGTTCTATGAAGCCCCCCCTTCAAAATACGCAATGGGCTCAGATTGGTTAGCTGGCTCAGTGTGTAGTGATTCGCTAACCGCCAAGTACGGAAAATCGGAAACCTCACTCCCCCTTATCTTTACCGGTAGTTTGTGCTTCAGACAGTAAACAACGGCGTCAATATTGCCATACCAGTTTGAGCCCGAATCAGACCCAGAGAATGTTAGAGGAGAGGATCGAGCAGAACCTGCTCAAGAAAATTGAAAATTCTGTCATCATTTACTCACCCTCAAGTTGTTTCAAACCTGTATGAATTTCTTTTTTCTGCTGAACACAAAAGAAGATATTTTGAAAAATGTCGGTAACCAAACACAGTTGATGGACACCCATTGACTTCAATAGTAGGAAAAAAAAATACTATGGAAGTCAATGGGGTCCATTCAACTGTCTGGTTGTCAAGATTATCTACTCGTAATTTCCTACTACTTAAAGGGTAACTAAACCCCTGGTCAGAGCCTGACTCCACCCACTGGCAATATTTGAAAAATGCTAGAAAAGTGGGCAGACCCCAGCGGAGATAGCGGGGACGAACCGTGAGCGGGGGGGCGTGCACCTGAGAGAGCAGCTGTCAGACTCTCTAAAATGGAGTGACTCACAGGGTCGCAAGACGACGTAAAGTACATGCATCTGATGAGTTTTATCGAGTTGATGTCAATAGCGCGCGCTCTCTATAGGCATTTTCATATTTTGCCGCTATTTGAAAAAATCCAGTAAAATGCGCTGACGCGTTTGTCGACCCCAGAGGATTAACTTTTTGCCAGATTTCCAGTGTCCTACCTATAATTAATTTGACGGGACAACTAAAAATCTTTAAAGTCATTTTTCTCAGTTCCACACTCTAGCGACTTAAGGTCTTTTGCCTTTGTAGGGCAGAATACAGCCTGTTACCTTCATTTAAATTTATCATAAGCTTAATTGAATTGGCCTAGAGAGAAAAAATTATAATTACATTTTTTGTCTAAAGACTACATATAAATAGCTACCAAAATTCATGTCGGTGAATGAAAGTTGACAAAAAATGCAATGACTTTTCATCAACTAAAACTAGACAAACTATGAAAGACAAAATGACTAAAATGTGACAGACCAATAAGCATTTTCGTCTGAAGATGAAGACTAAGACTAAATCAAAAATGGCTGCCAAAATTAACACTGTTCTATAATTCAATGTTAGGCTGCATAGATTAGGTCAGCCGAGACCGGGAACACTTCCCATAAATCTGGATGTACTCGTTACATCATAAGAAGAATGGTATATACGCTAATATTAGTCTCTGTTTATCCCGAGGTTTACCGCAGTCCGTTGGATCCAGGCCGTATCCAGATCTGATTAAGGCCCAACAGCTGGACACGACAACGCAGTCCTGAACTGTCAACTAATTTTCTCCCCAATGAAGGCCTCCTTCCCTTTACCTCTATACAGATAAAACGTTGTCGGGATAATTCCGGTTCGCGTGGCTACGCAGATGCGATGACAATTTCTGTATTATAAATCTTTAAGGCATAAAAAGTAGTTTGTTGAGAGTTGATTTTGTGAAGGACTACACGTCTGCGCACATATTCAAACATGCATACCTATTGCCCGAACACGTGATAGACATATGCGCGTGCCTTCTGCATTTTCCCGGATTTGCGTTTCAGAGGTTTGCGCAGAGAAAACGGGTAATCGTTTGCACCTTCGAACCTATTTCAGGGAGTGCATTCTCGAGACACTAGACACTTTTTTGTGCGGATGGGCAGCCGGAGCGCGTTAAAGGGCACCTATTATGTAATTTTGAAAATTACCTTTCATGTAATGTGTAACATAGATCTAAGTGAACAAAAACATCCTGCAAAGTTTTATATATGAAAGTTCACCGTAAAAAAAAGTTATTGTCTCTCAAAAGTAGGAGTTGACTGAGTTTAATGAAACGTTTTTCCAATGAGTCATTTTCCTTTTCGTTGTGACGTCAAGATGAAAAAATTTCTAATTGGCCGCACCAACTCATAGTGCACGCACGCAGACACCAGAGAAAACATCATGTCGACAACAAAACCAGGGCTCGCAAAATTTCAAAATCGCTGGTAGCCCTTCGGGCAGGCACTCTCCAGATTTTGGTAGCCCGAAATTAATTTTACTATCCAATATAAAAAGACTACATTTTTATTGTAGAATATTGGTTAGGAGTCAACACAATGAATCAAAAACTTTTTCAAAACACAAATATCAACAAATATGCATCTGATTCTAACTGAACTGAAATTTGTGTGACCTGTATGGAACATGAATCAGTCTGTGTCGGTGGCTCAGCCCCCAATGAGGGTATGATAAAAAAATAAATAATAAGTAACTCTTTAGTTTAGGGTTTAATGCTCACTATTAACTTGTTTCATTCACATGCAGATGGCAGGTTTTTTTCATCACTGAGGTCCTGAATGTGAGATATGCTAGTTAGTGGCTAGAGTTTATATTTACAACTATACCACGCAAGTAACGTTATAGCCCAAACCTTGTGCTGTGTTCGCGTCATTTTAATGACGATTGCTTTACAAACTGCTTTCAAGTGTGGATTTGCGAGCCGGTTGTTACAGAAGGAAAGTTCAGTACCAAGTTTATTTGGATCAGCTTCTTCCTCCGAATCACAACCTGTAAGTATTATTAATAATTGTTGCTTTTATGTGTTATGTAGTATGCTCAAGTATTTGTGTGTTGTGTAAGTTACGATCAGCGCAGCTTCTAGGTCTCCAATGTAAATTTTTTTGAAGTGAAATGTTAGTCATTGTTATTGGATTTGTCAAAGAATAGAGCACTACCTTGTAGTACTGCAGTGCTTTGTGACACCTTGAGGCTGAGGCCAGCAACTCGCCTTAGGGTGCCGGCTTGGGACCTGGCAATAGTTTTGGAAGGCCTGTCAGGGACTCCATTCAAGCCCCTAGATTCATTCTGACTTTAAAAGACCATCTTTCTTCTAGCCATTTCGTCCCTCAAAAGAGTCGGTGACCTTCAGGCCCTTTCGGTTTCTCCCACTTGCCTTGATTTTTCACCCAGGATGGTCAAGGCATTCTTATACCCTAAGCAGAGATACGTCCCGAAGGTGCAGACCAATATTCCGAGGCCTGTTGTACTGCAGGCTTTCTGTCGTCCTCTGGTTACTTCTTCAGACCAGGAAAAACTGAATCTCGTTTCCAGGGTGAGCACTGGATACTTGTGTCCACAGGGCTGCCCAGTGGAGAGAATCAGATCAGTAGTTTGTCTTCTTTGGATCACCCAAGAATGGTCTTCTAGCCTCTAAGCAGACAATCAGCAAGTGAATAGTTGAGGCTCTCTCTCTTCCCTATCTCCCTATCTATCTCTTCCCTCCAAGAGGTTTGTGATGCGGCGGGTTGGTCCTTGCCGCTCACATTTGTGAGATATTATAGCCTGGACCTGGACGTATCTTGCCGACAGTTTCACATACAGGCAATTTTAAGTATGGCATATTGATACTTTGCACGTGACGTCACAAGTACTGGCTGGCGGGCAAGAACGTCGTTCTCCAGCAACGAAACCCAGTAAACTAATCAAGGGTCGCCAGTTTTACTATACAAAAGTTGGTGTTTTGAGGTGTAAACGACATGCCAGATAGTTGTGCAATTGGATGCACTAACCGCAGATGAGATAAGCAACCTTTCACACACACGTCTGTGCAAATTACCATCAAAGGTAATTTCAACATTTGTTTGAATACAATGGGTGTATGATCATGTAGTTAATCGTGTCTTTAAGTTACTGTAGTTTTGTCAATCAACACCACCAGTATTCACCAGCTGGTTCGGCGAGTCAGCTGTTTGTGTTATGAGTCTAAGCTAGGCTAACTGTTTTGAGGTTTGCGATATCTATGGATTTCAATGAGAACCAGAGATGAATCAACAGTAGAGCTAGATTATTTACGGAGGAATTATTACTGCTTGATTATCTTAAAAAACACTTGTCTGCTTTACACAATTTAGCTACCTTGGAGTTAATCCTAATCCATAGTTATGCAGCTAGCTCGCTAACAGACTTGATAGCTACTAGAAAGTCCTGGAACTACAAGACTCAACGTTGAAAATACCCGTTTGTTGCCCGCCAGGTATCCGTGGTAGTCACGTGACTGCAAAGTATCAATTGGGAATTCTTGTTCCCAAAAGCGTCATTGATGCAGCGTTCCCTCTAAAGAGAAAGTCTCAGGTTACCACTGTTACCCTAGTTCCCTGAGAAGGTAACGAGATGCTGCGTCGCCCTGCACATACTTCCTGCATCCCTGTGATCGACTTTGCTTTGGCTCTCGAAGCTAGCGCTGGTTGCACAGGATGTGCTTTTATTCTTTACCCGCCCATGACGTTCCTTCTTTCCAATGGACTAGTTGACATACGTGCTTCAGACGCAATCACGTAGGGGGTAGGGATGCTCATTTCGATTAATTTTCCCAACCGACAACCGCCGCTCGTTAATCGATTATTAACCGTTAACTGATAAGAAAGATTATAATATTGAATTGCCAATAAATACAAATAAAATTGACGCGTATCTGTGACCCTTTAAAAAAATACAAACACATTTTTTTTTATCAAAGGGTTTATTTTAACGTGCAAAGTGCAAACAGCAGCATACAGAACAGATCAACAACAGAACCTGGATTTAGTTTAAATTTTCACGCACCTGCAGCATTTCTGACAGTGAGAGGAAAAACAATAAAATAATACAAATAAAAAACAAAATAGGCCTACACTAAATATATTTTTTAAACTTAAATAATTAAATTAAGATGACAAAAAGAAAACACTGAATCCGTTTGAACGAAGCTTTCAAAAACTGGCAATTTTTTTTCCGTAAACAGGCCCTGTTTAGCCTACACGAGAACGCTCGCGGGTGAAAACGTAAAAATAGTTTATCAGATGTGCCTTTCGTTTAGACGGCGACGGCGTTTTGGGGCTTAAAACGCAAAAAAAGTGAAACCACCCTCCAGGGTGGTAATCTTAAAAACGCTCCACCGTCGCGTTCATATCTATGGTCGCGTTCCCGTCAAGGGTAGACAGGGTAAAAACGCAAAGTCTGCTAGACAGTGAAGGCGCCGATCACCGGTCCATTGTCACCTAGCCGCCTGGAGTGCATACTACATCGAATTTCACACACTTTTGCGTCACCATATGCACGCAGATGCACAGTGCTTCTTTTCGCTCGCTTCATTTTGCTTGCTCGAAAAAAAAAAGTCTTTCACGAGTGTGGTTGCGCGTGTCGACCATAGACTGTAAAAAAAGACCATGGTGTCGACGCGCTCCGTGAGTAAAGAAATATAAGCTATATAGTATTTTATTTTTAAACCATGCAGCAAAAAAAAAAAAACGTTTTAAACCGTTTAACTGATAGTATTAATCGGTCAAAATTTTTACTTTCGGTTAACGGTTAAACGGTCAATATGAGCATCCCTAGGTGGGGGCATTCCCAAATCATCATCGACGCAGCGTCTCGTTCCCTTCTCAGGGAACTAGGGTTACAGTTGTAACCTGAGACGTTTTCTTTGTAACAAAATACTGTTGAAAAACAAACAGAACTAAACTACATTGTGGAGATGATTCGAGCACTAGGGGTAGGCACCTCACGATTCAATTACGATTCAGAGGGCTGCGATGCGATGATAAAACGGTTATTGATGTATCTTTTTTCTATACAGATTTTCTTTTTTACTTCCAATATATTTTATTAATTAAACAAATGGAAGTGATTTGGCAATAAATGTAGCGATAGAGTTTGTAATTCGCTTTTCTTTTTCCGAGTTGGGTGGAAGCTTTGAAGGTTGTCCTGGTTTCTGATCAGACGTGTGGTTTATAAAAGAATTATGTGAATTTAAACGCTTTCTCACTGGATCTCCCAGCACTGTGTAATAACAGTATAGTGTGATTGAGATCGGACCACGAATAAACCTGTTCAGTTTCATTTGATGTTTCTTGTATGTAACAGAAGATTGTAATGCAGAGGGTGCCAGTCGGATTTCTCGCTCAACCATCATGTTTCTCTTCCTTTTGCGTTTCGTCAATATTTCGTTATCAATGAACATTTCTGAAATCGGAAATTGATTTTTGACATTTGTGATTCGATTCAGAATTGTCAACATCGCGATGCATCTAAGAATTGATTTAATCCCCCACCCCTATCGAGCATGTTGAAAATTATTCTTCAATCAAGTTTTCTTACATCTACGATTAAATGTAAATTAAATGGCTACCGTTTCATACTGAGGTAACTGAGGCTTACTGTCTAACGCTTGCCACAAAGAACCGGCAAAAGTAATGATTATGCATGAGTCTGTCAGTGTTGGCTGCAAACAAAGTTGGTGATGCTGACTCGCCATCCTCGCAGCACTTAGTGAACGGGCCTATAGAGAGAAATGCACACTTCATACGAATTAGCCTACATAAGAAGAGAGTAGGTCAGTTATTTTTGGTTTGAATTGTTTTGTTTAAAAGTACACATTTCAAGCTTTCTATACACATTTCTCAGGTCTGTGAGGCAAGTATAGCTTATACACTGAGTTTTTGTTTATGAGGCGAGCACCAGTTCACGCGCCGGCGCCTCCGTGTCCTGATTATATTGTCTGCTATATTCTATATTCTTATTTATTAAATCCAGGGAATTTGTTGATGAAACATTGATTAAATTAAGTTACAATTTATACAAAACGAAATTCACTATATACGTATAAGATGAGTAAGATCATAAGATGCCCAATATATCAGGAGACATATGGGGAGGGTCAGACATGATTTTGACCACTTAAGTTTTGATTTGTAGAAAGCCTTTTCGTTAAGAATTTTGCCTTCTCAAATGGTGACACAGGTTCGTGGATCTGAGTGTTGTGATTTCGGTTTCATGACGCATATCGCTACAGCCCTAATCAACACTTATTCAACAAGTCATTCGGGGATCACCAGCAGATCAACTCACTTTATTCTGAGTGTTTGCTGTTAGAAACACATTATTTGAGTCAGATAGACAGGGCACGACATTAAGGCTTGTCCGCTTGTCCGGGACAAGTGGATTTTTTTGTAGGACAAGTGGAAGAGAAAATTAGTTGTCCCACTGGACAAGTTAAATTTCAAACAAAATAAAATGCCATGTTACTTCACGTTATGTGCCACTCATTACGTCTATAATTTTACAGATTTAATTTTACCGATTTGAGACGTTGCATAACTGCCAGATTCAAACTGTGCTTTCGCGCGTTGCCTGGAGCTGAGCCAGAGTCGGACGCGTTCAGCGCTGTCATATATCACAACTAAGCAGTGTTTTCAACCTCATAATGTTTATTTTAGGTTTCAGATATTTAAATACACATAAGCACAAGTAAAACAATACATTTGGAGTTTGTAAAATACACACTGATGTCTGTGGAAGCAGCAATAACAATCTATTCAAATATAATTTGCCGACATGTGTTATTCATATCAGACAAACAGTGGAAGTAACGTGAACTATAAAGTTTACTCTATTCTTTCAGTAAGAAACTTTTTTCTTTCGGGAGAAACTGATGAATTCACGTGCTGTAAGATAAATCTGACTGACAGGACAACATTGCGGCGCCCATCTCATGTTATAGATCAAGATTATTTATAAAGGTTTTTAAATGACCAAACACACTCACTTACACGTATTTGAGAATCGGAATATCAGACAGGCTGATTGATGACATGGTAAGCAAGTTTGTGAATATTTTGAATAAATAAGGAAAGCGAAATAAAAGCGACACATCTGTCATACAGTATTATTGTGGCTGCGGTGTATCGCGTGACGCCGCGTCGCCATGGAAACATTAAAGGGAACGTTCGCCTTGAAAAAACTCACTCTGGGGGTGGGGAGGGGGTGTCAGTTAGAATATTTTAAACTTACGCGTGAAAGGGTTAAAGAAAAGGTCAAAAATAAATTTGTGTGTGCTGTAAAGTAGCCTAATTAGAAAAAAAATAATCGGAATCGGCAGGTCAAACTCAATGAAAAACCGGAATCGGCCTAGAAAATTGTAATCGGTGCATCTCTATGTCTACAAAAATTATTTTAGATATAGTATACAGTAAGTAATAAGTCTAGCTAGCTTGTCTAGCTAGCTTGCAAATACTGAGGATACCTACACGAGTCACCACTTCCTCTGGTGATACACTGCACACCAGCGTGCAAAGAATTACTTTGTATTATGGAGTCTGGAGATCCTTATCTGAATCTGAGTCTGAATTTTATTATTGATAGTGTTTGGATGCTTTCAATGGTTTGTTCGAATTCTGCATTAGCAAAACACACAAAAAAAAAAAAAATGATAAAATTATAAATCTTTACCCGGACAAGTGACTTTTGTGCATGGACAAGTAAAACATAAATTTAGTTAATGTCAAGCCATGGATAGATGACAAAAGCCTATTAAACTGCTCAATTGCAAGACAATACTGTCATTTCTCACACTATGACATGGATAAAACATCAATAATACATTTTACACCATCATGACTATAAGTTTGCATGTGCACTCGCAGCCTTTTGTTCTGTGCAAATGCAATGTTGTAATATTGTGTTTATTTTGTGTAGGCCTATTTATATCTGATTTATCTCATACAGGATGCATTTGGTTTAGAATTAATGTAGTAAAGTGTACGGTATTGCACGTACAGTGTACGGCAATGCACGACTAATAATGACTATTGGACTGTCATATTACATAACATTATAAAGAGAACAATATTGTAATAAAACATTTATTATTTGGATTATTTGGGTTTAGTTGCCGTGTCGCATTGCTCCAGAAATAGCACGTCCACAACATAAGTCATTCTGAATGGCACGTAACCAGTGATGGGAATAACGGCGTTATAAATAAACAGCGTTACTAACAGCATTATTTTTTTCAATAACAAGTAATCAAACTAATTACTGTTTCCTCCGTTACAACGCCGTTACGGTCACTAAAAATGCGGCATTACTATAATTGAGCTCACTGAAACAGTTTTCATCCGAGTAGGCTCTCTTCTCAGCCACATGAGCTGCAAAGTTTTTCTCTGGTGTGTGTGTGTGTGTTTATGAGGTGCCGGACTGGCTCGACAGTGCGTGAGAGAGACCGAATGTGAATTACACATTTCAGCATTAGAATAATCTCAGTAGCATATTGGTATCATATAGCCTACAATGTTTAAATTAGTTTATATAACATGAACTGCAAAATAACATGCAGGGAACGATGATAATATTTTAATAAAGGTGTCTTAGAATTTGAAATTGAATTTATCTTGGCATAGTTAAATAACAAGTGTTCAGTACATGGGCATGACATACAGTGAGTCTCAAACACCATTGTTTTCTCCTTCTTATTTAAATCTCGTTTTTTGAAAAACACCCCTGAAAAATAGGCGAATCTCCACATAACACCGACTGTGACGCAACATCTATCTATCTATCTATCATATCTATCTGATACCGCTACAGTTTAATTCAAAGTTGTTAGTTGCTCTGCCCATTTCACCACGGACTGTTTTTCTAACCTGGAACAATATCAAGCAGCCAGGCTTCTCTCTGCGTCTCATAATATTTTTTCCTCGAGAGACATCATGGCTTGCAAACGAGCGAAGCATGGCAGTTGCTCAGTGTTTGGATGTACAAATGAACACAAAAGTATTTTTTTAGTTCCTTCTTCCGAGCCTCTGAAGAACCAGTGGGTTATGTGAAAATCTGATGCGTAATTGTTCAAGTTCAGAAAGATAATCTTTCTCTCAAAGTTGTTCAATACTGTTTGCATCAGTAAATCAAGCCAGTGACTAAACGCTCAACTTCTCGTCGTTTCTCGCAGAAACTGCGTTGCAGTGATAAGATCTTCATTCACGTGATCAACAGGCTGTCATCTGCTCAATGCTCATCACTGCAACCTTTTATGTGATGGGAATAGATCTAAATACTTAAAAAAAACTTCTCACGATTCGTTAATCCCGATAGCTGTAATAGTAAAAACGTATTAAAGCTGTAATAGTAAAAGTTTTCCAGATAGATCTACATGTAATGCCAGATATTTCATATGCAAGCATGTCAGCCAATCACAGCAGTGGGCGTTTACACTGAAGTCTCACAGCAGCCAATCACAGCAGTGGGCGTTTACACTGAAGTCTCACAGCAGCCAATCACAGCAGAGGGCGTTTACACTGAAGTCTCACAGCAGCCAATCACAGCAGAGGGCGTTTACACTGAAGTCTCTCAGCAGACACACCCCTTCAAAACAGAGTGTTCAAATCAGGGGTTGAAATCAGGCTAGGAAATATGCCTTTTATTTCTAAATTATAACAACTTTAGATCTAAAAAAAACATACTAACATTATAAGGGCACCCCAGGAAACATTATAAAATAATAAAACAATCCATTCTAGGGCACCTTTAGTATAAGTTTATAGGTGTCTCTTACATTGTCCCACAGCAACATTAAAATAGTGTAGATAAGTGTACAATGTTTTATAATAATACAGTGTTCTATTTAGTGTCCATTTAATTCATTTAACATTTCATATTGGGGGTATCCAAGAAATTTCTTATATTTAAACGGGATGGGAACGACACGGGATTTGGGAAATCGACTGTCGAGGCCCATGCGTTGACTTTTTGTCGGATTGTCGGCCTTTCTTTTCTTTTCTTTTTTTAAAGGGCCCCCCCCCCCCTTTAAAAAAGAAAATTATTGAATTTTCAGGTGATATTCTTCTTTTTTTTTTTTTACGGCCCATAAAATTTGTACATCGGCGGTCCATTCGTTTTGTTTTGCTTAATTGGCGGCGCTGGGTTTGTGCCGGTTTAATGCATTGGTCAAATGCATTTTTTTTCTGACAGACCAGCCCATGAAACATGTAGATCAGCGGCCCATTGGTTCTTTTCTTGATTGACACTCGGCTGGCCCAATCACAACTTTAAACGAGTGAGCGAGCGTGCAGCAGTGTCAGTGTGCATCTGTCAAAATAGTCAGCAAGATGGAGAAGAAACGCAAGGAATGTGCAGAGAAATAGCGTGAAACAATAGAACCAGGCCCTTAAAGCACACTGTAAACAGTCAAAATATATGTTTTCTGACCTTCATCAGCTCCAGTGGCAGATGATGATAGTGAGGACGGAGGATCAGGAGAGAGATGAGAAAGTGTAGAGTCCGCGGTAAGCAGAACTACTTTCAAAACACTTAGGCCATGTCATGAGTTACAGATTATTTCCACATCTACATAGTTGACGATTACCGCAATCCACTAGAAATTTAATGAGGCGTTTGTAAACCATGTTTTCCGCCAAAATAAAAGCTTGATGCAGTTTGCGTCAAAATAAAAGATCATGTGCTTATCTCTTTCAAGTATAGAAATTGGTACAAAACTTATGAAAGTTTCCTTTATTTTTTATTGCATTTGTTTCACAAATATGGCTATTACTGTCATTGGTTTAATATTATAACTATTATTATGTAGTAGGTGTAATGTAGACACTGTAACTAAAAGGTTTGAATTTTTCTTTGTTTAATTTGCACACTGAATATGGGTTGGAGCTTTTAATTTTGAACTCTCAAAGTGCACCAGATTGATGAATTTAACATTAAAATGCACAAAATTTTCTCACAGAATTTTTTTTGTCCCAGTCCAGCCACGAGTCAGACCAATGTAGTCTGCAAATTATGCTAGACCGTCGTCGGTTTCTCTATGTTTATTTAACACTTTGCTCTATTTTATTACTCTTTATTAAGCATTTCTTACGCATTTATTAATTTTGCACCTTAACCCTCATGTGGTGTTCATGTCATTTTTGACTGGAGAAGATTTTCTTTTTCCTGAAAATACTAGTTAATGTTATCGCATTGAACTGAAACTTAGTGACTTTGTTCACGGAGACTATAACAACTTGTTCAAATATTTTTTTTTTTTTTACTTCTTTTGTGTTGTTTTTTTCACCTTGTTACACTTATGGTGTTCCCGGTCAAAAATGACAGGCCTACACAAAATAGCTTATAAATCCCTCGTTATGCTATATTATCCCCAAAAATTGGATTCAATCTTTTTATCAACTTGTTTCCTTTCAATTAGGACTGGTTTTGTATTCAATTTTCAAACAGTTTAATTGTAGGAGTCATTTATCCGAGCTTATGCACCTCAGTTTTTGAGTGAAAAAAAGCATTATTTGTTAATAATTTTGGCAATATTGAGAAAAATGCCTACTATCAAATAAATGAGGCCTATGAATAATCAGATTAGGGCTGCAACGATTCATCGAGTTACTCGATTTACTCGATTACAAAAATTCCTCGAGGCAAAAATTCTGCCTCGAAGCCTCGTTAAATTCCTGTGACGCGCACTATACGCGCAGGGATCTGATTTCACACGGACCGTTGTTCAGTGTTCAGGAAGCACAATAGCGCGTGATACATTTTGAATTTAGTTGGCGCGATGGCAGAGAGTAAAGATGTCCATAAACGGCAGAGAATGTCTAAAGTTTGGTATCGCTTCCTTTCAGCGTCGCTGAAACAAGGTAACGATTCTGTCCCCCGCATTTTTTTTAACCCAGCACCAATATTTCCGCCCGTGCCTAAGCCTATACATTGATGTTCGCTGATTTTAATCCCATACTGTATTTGTAGTGATGTAGTGATGCGGTTTGACTAGATATAATGTTTAGCTTTGATGTTTAAAAGAAGTAAATGTATTCACGTTCAACTGCAAGAGAGTATAATAGGGCTGCACGATTAACCTTTATCGCATCGATATTGAGGTTTTAACTCCCGCAATAACCTAACCTCAGGAGTCTGAGGTTTTTTCCCCGCCTCTGACATTTGAGTGACAAACCTATTAGCCAATCAAAATGGTCGAATCTCGCGTTCCTGGCTTGCTGGCCAATTAGAAATGGCAATGGAAAGTTACAAGGTTGTATGCATTGCACCGGCTTTCTGTCAGCAGCAAAGCAGCTAACACACAACGTGTACCTTGAATTGTGCCATTGTGAATTTTTGTCCCGCCAAAGCCTTATTTGATCGGTGAGTAATGTAGATGAACTGCTGCGCTTGTGAGTGACAGGGCGCATGTTTAACTGAAAGAACGAGCAGAGAGAGAGAGAGAGAGAGAGAGCCGGTCGCGCGCACGCATTCTCTCTCTCTCTCTCTTCGGAGCCAGGCGAAAGTGCAAACAAGACTTCACCGTCTCCAAACTAAGCGCTGTCTTGCTCTCTCTCCCTCGCACATATTAATCAAAATAAATCGACACGGTGGTAAAAGGTCGGAAGACCAAAGTTTCATGTGGATCATTCGGACATTTTTTTTTCCTGAATTACCGCTGGGTGTGAATTGTGCTAAATAAATTGAACTGAAAAGCGTTCCGGACATTTAACGGACAAAAAAAAAAAAAACTCTTTAATTAAACGAAAAAAAATATCCAGTGATGAAATGTTTTCTGTGTTGACAGAAATCTTGGATGTCCATGTCCTAACTGCTGGGATAATCACACAACGCGCATGACACGTCCAATTCGCGAACTAATGACTCCTTTGAACCGATTCATTTTAATGAATGGTTAAAACAACTGATCTTTCCAACAGTGAACTCAGGAGACGTCTGAATAGGTGTATAACTAATCAGTAACACTTTACAATAAGGTTATATTTATTACATAAATTACATAAAAAGTACAGTTTGCTTACTCAAGCTTTAAAATAAATAAAACCAAAAAAATCGAAAATCGCACCGCAATCGCAATATTTGTCAGAAAAACCGCAATTAGGTTTTTTCTCAAAATCGTGCAGCCCTAGAGTATAAGAATCCCTTCACACACCCTCGTCTCTCTCACGCGCCAGTCAGACCAATTGCCACGCAACAATAATTTAAGCATGCATTCATTGTATACACCGGGACGTGATGGAGCAACAAATATTGCATTGCAGTCTTTGCGAGACCTTGTTTGTCACGTCTGCCAAATAGTTAGAGACAACAACAAAAAAATGAAACTCCCCACCAGCCTGCTTCTCCAAATCCACTCGTACTTTTGGGGAAGACATAATCGGCTACCAAAGTAATTGAGCATAGAACATTTTCAATTAACAAAAAATATAATACTACAAAACGTGCTAATATACTTCAACTAGCCTAAGTGAGAAACAAAATGCTGTTCTTTTTCTATTTAACAAAATGCATATTTGCAATAAAACATTCCCTTTTTCAAAGCTACACTTATTTTTTTATAAATTGTATACATTGTGTACCTGTTTGGCTTGATATTTTATATTCATTTAATTTATTTTTGTTCTCCGGTGGGTAATTTGCAGAAGGTGCAATCCTTTTTTGTAATGTTGTATTAAGAAGACAAAACTAAGGCCAAATGGCCTTTACTATTTAAGTTTGTACTCATAGTTTTACATGTTATACATGTTTTACAGTATAAAGTGTATTGTTATATAATTGTTGGCACTGGCACTTATAAACACTAAATGGGTAAAAAGTACAATAAATAGGCTTAGTTTTGGAGCCAAATGTTGGAGTTGGAATAAATACCTTTTTTTTTTTTTTTTTTTGAGAAATAAAAGCCAAATGCTTGATTATTTTACAGCCACATCATTTTCGTTATGCATTATTTGTTTTGGTTGTTTAAAAACACACTAATTTTTTTATCCGATTACTCGATTAATCGATCGATAAAGTGCTAGATTAATCGATTACAAAAAGAATCGATAGCTGCAGCCCTAAATCAGATGCAAATATAAATATAAAACCAGTCCTAATTGAAAGAGAACAAGTGGACAAAAAGATTGAATCCAAGATTGGGTGAAAATATGGTATAATGCGTGATTTATAAGCTATTTTTTATAGGCCGGTCATTTTTGACCGGGAACACCACAAGTGTGACTATGTGCCATATTTTTTACAAAACAAAAGTTTCAAAACAAAATTCCTGGTGAAATATTAGAGTAGACTAGTGTGATCAACAGTAGCCATTTTTTTCATTTTTTTTTCATATTTCCAAATTTACTCATAAATTATTTGTTTTTTACTAAAAAAATGAGATGCCTACTCTCAGATAAATGAGGCCCATGATTAATCAGATGCAAACAGAAATATAAAACCAGTCCTAATTGAAAGAGAACAAGTTGACAAAAAGATTGAATCCAAGATTGGGTGAAAATATGGTATAATGAGTGATTTATAAGCTTTTTTTTATGGGCCTGTCATTTTTGACCGGGAACACCACAGGTGTTATAGGGTTTTGAACACCACATGAGGGTTAATGTTAAGAGATAGCCTAATTGTTAAGTGTTCATTGTGATTTTAGACTTATGTTTACATTATTATAATTATTTGAGTGTTTTCCATGGTTGTGTTGACATTTCTGCCTTTATAACTGAGGGGATTATAATCAGAGGAGGGTTAAGTTTAAAATAAAATAAAAATGTTTAAATGTAATATATTTCTCTCCTGGTCCTTATCAATATCGATATGAAACACTTAGGCTACTCGTATTGTGATACAGTTTTCAACCATATCGCCCTACTACAGATAAATAACTACAGGTACAGCAGCATAATATGTCCAAATTAATCTAAAATCTTATCTAATCTAATCTAAAATATAGTTTAATGATTCATTAATCACTATAAGTTAGATCATTAATAACATTTTATATGCGCAGAAACTGAAAATTATCATAACACTTTTGAAAATAAAGAGCATCACAGAGCACTATTGTTCCAAGAGTAAAACGCTATTCATAATTTTAAGTAGCAGCTAGGCTATTGATTTAATGTCTCACGTGGCTCATTATAGGCTGTATGTAAGAGTAAAATAAAGTAAAGTATTTAGCAGATCTGTTCCAGTATGACACTTGAGATCGATATAATCCATTCATTCCCTTCATAGATCTCAAACTTTAACGTTTGACTTGACGAGACAATCACACAAACGAACTCAACATCGCTCAGGTCTGAATGAACTCAACATATTCTCCTCATGCTCGCTGCTGCTGCACTAAATGTTTATTTCAGAAGGAAGACGCCAGAAAAGACGCACAAGTATCGCTGTGATCGATGAAAACAATACAGAGCCTGTCGCTTAATCAAACTGTATAAAGTGTGTGTGGTAGTTTTGTAAATATGAGAAATACCGTGAACTGCTCTCCTCACCTCAGAAGACTCGACGCTAATGGTGCGTTGCGTTCACACAAAACTCTCAATGAGGGAGGAGACGGCGCGAGCGAGCGGTGACGTCATCGGCCTCCAACGCACGCGCGAACGGGACACCCCCGCAGCCAATCAGGGCCACGCAGATTCAGCTTTACTAGAAGCCTTCCATTAGTATTATTATTTTAGAACTGAGGTGATTCCAGTTACTAAAGGTGAAAGGAACTTTTTCAAGTGAAGCCCAAAATAGGCAGAATAGGCAGAGGAGGATATATGCATTATATAGATTAATATTCACAAATAAATGTAAAGAGATTCACAAAAAAATATCAAATTCACAAATAAATTGATTAAGATCCACAAATAAATGTAAGGAAATTCACAAAAAAATATCAAATTCACAAATAAATTAAATTAGATTTGCAAATAAAAAAATTACAATTGTTTTATTATTTTACAAACACAACTCTGCCTGGCATTTATTTGTGAACCGGTTTCTGTGCATTTGTAAATCGCTGCATGTATCTGTGAATCTCTTCTTGTGCATTAGCGAATCCCCTCACACATTTGTGGATTTTGAAACACTTCTAGCGTCGTCGTGCAGAGAAATCCACAAAGTGGACTCCACCCACCGTTTACTCAATCCAATCAGATAACGGCCACAAATCACGTTTGGCTTTACACTCGGGGCGATCTTGCTCTGAAATAACTTTGCTCATTCATCATCCATCTGCACTGGCTCAAATAGGAAGTGTAGGCTACGCATAAGGCCCATACAATTGCTACAGCAAAGGATGTTTAAAATTTGGATTTTGTTAGAATTAGACCATTAGACCATTAGCAAAATACCTTATGTAATGTTAAAGTAATGTATTTGTAATGTATTCTAAATACATTATGTAGATCATTCTAGTGAATGAAGTGCTCAGTCTCGTTTTGCACTGCTGAGGGAAGCAGAAGTGCACTAAGAGGAGTCCAAAAGGCAATTAATGTGCATTGTGTTCTACAGGAGCCAATAAATTGTGAAAAAGAAGTCATCTTGTGAGTCGTCCTTCATATACCCTAACCGAGGCCGTTACACAAATTTTTCAAAAATAGATTAATCGATACAAAAATAGTCGTTAGTGGCAGCCCTAGAAAAAAATATTATGGAGTGGAAATGGCTTATAAGTCAATAAGCGGTCCTCTGCTGCCATCTACTGTTAATAGTACATTTTTAAATATGTTGGTTTGCCAATTATAAGAAGCGTTTAGTTTTACAAATGCGGACAATTTTTGAAGCATGAACAAATCATGGTTTTATCATTTTTGCACCTCCCTTTCTTCATGTGTTCAATACTTTTTCCCTGTGTCATTTCACATTATTACACATAACTTAATTTCTGAGCTTATTTTTTTTGGTTTCTTTGTATGTACTGATTCCTTGGGTTGTTATCAACATCTGGTGAAAATTTCATGTCAATAACACCTTTGGAAATATATTTACTGAGAAAAATGGTGACGTGTTCTATACTTATTTCCTTCGCTGTATATTGAACTACACGTAGCTAAAAGTCAAAATAACAATTATTCATGCAACCCCCAGAGAACTGTGGACATGTACAAATGTATCTGAATGCATTTTTAGGAAATGTTCTGTGTTACATATTTTTCCCGGTGCGTGGATATAGCTCATCGTCTGGGTCCGGCAAGGGATGACGGAAAAGCAAGAGCTATCATTGTCATGTTCTCCCTCCGCCGTCTGCGAGACACCATTTGGCTTGCAGCAAGAAGATGCAAATATCTGGATGACAACGGCCTGTGCCTCACAGAACCCCTATCTCCAGAAGACAGAGCTGCAAGGGAGAAACTCTGGCCTCTAGTTAAAGCTGCGAGGGATGCGGGCAAGAAGGCTTCCTTTCGTTCCTCGTTCGCGTTAATTGATGGGAAGAAGCACTTCTTTTCGGATGTAAAGTAGTGTTGTTGATTTTTAGGAATAAACCTTTGATAAAAAATAAATGAAAATAGTAATAATAATGCAATGCATTAGTTATAATTTTACATAATGCTGATTTACCCTTTTATTATATATATATATATATATATATATATATATATATATATATATTTTTTTTTTTTATTTTTTTTAGTAGCTAGTCATTACTTGTTGCTTCAAGTATATTTGTTTAAAATATATATATTTTTTCTCATTTTATTATTATTTTTTTTATTTATTTTTTTACAACCAAATTAACCCAGATTGAGATGTTTAGAATTTTGATAATTGTGTATTCTATTTCTTTGTTTGTCAAACGGGTATATACACAATATTTATGGGTTTAATTCTCATGCCTCTAATAAGGTTCATTTTTTCTCAAATTTCTTCTAAAATAAAATAATTACTTATTGAATATAAAGGTTCTTGTGTTATTTTAGGTGGTGACTTTAATGAGTGCATGGATGGTGCTTTAGATAGATATCCACCTAGGTCTAGCAAAATTGCTCTAAGAAATGACTTACTTCTTTCTATATGTTCTGATTTCTCTTTGACTGATGCGTGGTGATTTTATAACCCAGATTCGCAGGATTATACTTGGTCCAACAGAAGTTTATCTTTGAACTGCTACTGGAAGTTTAATAATAGCTTATTAAAGGATGGCAAATTCAATAAATGTATTGTTAATCTGGTAAAAGAATTATTCTCTGATGTACATAATAATTACAAAGAAAAATGGGAATATTTCAAATACAAGATTAGACTAATTGCTATAACAAGAAGCAATGCATTGAAAGCCAATAGACATCAGTTAGAATCTAATCTGATTTGCAGGTTAAATGATTTATTATTGAAAAAGACCATCTCTGAAGAAGAAAAACTGGAGTTGAATAGTATTAATTTGCAAAATAATAAACTTTATTTAGAATTAGCTAAGGGGGCTTTTATAAGATCTAGAGCCAAGTGGTTAGAAGAAGGTGAAAAAAAATTCTAGCTATTTCTTTGCACTTGAAAAAAGAAATGGAAAGAAAAAAGCTCTTATGGCCCTTAATATTGAAGGATCAATTTGTAAAGATCCTATTCAAATTTCTAAATTTGTTACAAAATTTTATAGTGACCTTTATTCTTCTAATTTCAATATTAATAGCTGTGATAAATTTATTGAAAAAATACATGATTATTCCATTAATGACTGTGATAAATCACATTATGAATTGGATATAAATTGCGAGGAAGTGTGGAAAGCACTTAATTCGATGAAAAAAGGAAAATCTCCGGGCATTGATGGCCTTACCATAGAATTTTATATTCATTTTTGGGATATTATTAAATGCCCTTTACTCAGTGTGTACAAAGAATGCATCGCTCAGAGAGAGATGACCGTAACCATGAAACAAGGGATTATTTCCCTCACACCTAAACCCAACAAAGATTCTCTTTCTATTGACAATTGGCGCCCTATTACACTTCTTACTGTAGATTATAAAATTCTGGCCTTGGTTTTTGCCAACAGATTAAAATTGAATCTTAGCTCTATTATTTCTTAAACACAATCTGGTTTTTTAAAAGGCCGTCATATTTCCAACAATATAAGATTGGTCCTGGATTTGTTAGATTATGCAGATTCCATGCAATCTCAAGGTCTTATTCTTTTTCTTGATTTTTACAAAGCCTTTGATACAATTGAACATCATTTTCTTCTAAAAGCACTTAAGTTGTTTGGCTTTGGGGATTCTTTTATTTCTACAATTTCTATGTTTTATAAAGGTGTTAACAGTTCTGTTATTATTCATTTTGACACTTCTCATAGATTTGATGTACATCGTGGTGTTAGGCACGGTTGCCCTATTTCTCCTTTTTTATTTTTATTAGTTACTGAGTTGCTATCTGTGAGCATTGTTCAAAATCAAGAATTGAAAGGAATATCTATTTTTGGGAGGGAAATAAAAATTTCACAGTTGGCAGACGACACCACGCTGTTCTTAAAAGATGGAAAATATGTGTCAAAGGCTTTAGATTTAATTAACCAATTTTCTTGTGCTTCTGGTTTAAAATTAAATATCTCAAAATGTGAGATCATGCCTCTCCATGATTTGAATTATGATTCGATTGAAAATATACCTATTAAGTCCAAAATAAAATATCTAGGAATTTATATTACTAAAAATCTTTTGTCAAGACAACATCTAAACTTTTCATCTAGGATCATTAAATCTAAAATTATTCTTAATATTTGGCTACAACGGGACCTGTCATTATATGGCAGAGTCCTCCTGTCAAAGGCAGAAGGTCTTTCTCTTTTTGTTTATCCATCCTTATCTTTATTTGTGGAGAAAAAAATTGCTAAAGAAGTTAATACAATTTTTTTAGATTTCATTTGGAAAAAGAAACCTCATAAACTAAAAAAAGAAGTGCTCTCTAACGATAGAGCAGATGGAGGCATTGAGTTTTTAGATTTTTCTGATATGATAAATATCTTTAAGATAAATTGGCTTAAGAGATGTCTTGCCAATCCAAAATCCATTTGGTATTTTATCCCCAACCAAATATTTAATCAAATCGGTAGTCTCTCCTTTATTCTAAAATGTAATTATTTACCGTCTAAGCTACCTATCGCCTTGTCCAGATTTCATCAACAATGTCTCCTTGCTTGGAAGCTGTGTTATGTTCACTGTTTTTCACCTCACAAAACATTATTATGGAATAACAGTGATATCACTGTCAGAAATAAATCTTTATTTTTTCCCAGGTGGTTCCAAAATGATATTAACTGTATCCTCTCCTTATTTGATGATTCGGGTAACCTTTTTACTTATGAGAATTTTATGACTTACCACAATTTCCCAATTCATCCAAAAGAGTTTAATACAGTGGTCAAAGCAATCTCGCCTGGGTTAATTCATCTGGTTAAAAGCCACTCCATATATAATCCAAGAAGAACAGTCACAATACAGTCTACTTTACTCTTAGATGGAATTGATTTTTTGGACAAGAAATGTACAAATAGACATATACGCCAAATCTTTCAATTTATGAAAAAGATTTTTCCAAGAGGAAAATTCTATTGGAGACCTTTGGTAGAAGATATAAATTGGAAAAGGGCCTGGCTTTTACCTGGTAAATACTGTTTGTCCAATAAGGCTAAGGAAATACATTTTAAAATTTTACATAAAATATATCCTGTCAACTCTAATATTTCTAAATATTTGGATATTGACAGCTCATGTACTTTTTGTAAACAAGCAGAGGAGACATTTGAACATTTGTTTTATGATTGCCCGATATCCCAAAAATTTTGGTCTGACCTAGGTTCTTACATAGGCCTATCTGCTAGTGTGACTCTTTCTTTCAGTTTAAAAGACATTATTTTTTATTATAATGACGATAAAAATAAACCCCTAGAGTACGCTGTCAATTTCCTTATTCTTTACGGTAAATTCTTCATTCATAAACAAAAATTTGCAAATAACATTCTGTCCTATCCTTATTTTGACTCTGAATTAAGCTCACTTCTTCATTCTCTTCGTTATATAAATAATAAAAAATCCCTACGATTTATACAATACTATGATGAAATATTTAAAGTAAATACAATCACTTAAATGCTTTCCTTGTATATGTATAATTCCTTGTTATTTCCCTCTGCCATGTCATCCTTTTTTTTTTTGTATGTATATGTAGGCTATATGTAATTCCTTGATAATGTTTTTTGTTCTTGTGTATGTATATGTAATCCCTTGATGATGTTATTTTGTTCTTGAGCAATAAAATAAAAAAAATAAAAAACTCATAGGGTAGACTGAGTCAGGGCCGGAGTGGGGCCACTTTTCAGCCCGGGAGTTTCAGGCCCAAGACCGGCCCACTTTTTCCATGGTGGAATTCCAAATTAGCACTTTTTTAAAATTGGATAAATGAAGCAACAGTTCAGCTCGTACTATTGTGTAGTTAGTATTAATACCATGGGTTAACAAATAATGTAAAGGTTAAATAATAATTCACTTAGACTTTATAAGAAGCATAAGAAGCAATTGCAACTTTTTCACACAATTCTGACGTTATATTTCGCAATTCTGACTTTATATTTCGCAATTCTGACTTTATATTTCGCAATTCTGACTTTATAACACGCAATTGCTACTTTATATCACACAATTCTGACTTTATATCTTGCAGTTCTGACTTTATAAGCAATTGCGACTTTATTTCACACAATTCTGACTTTATAATTTGCAATTCTGACTTTATAACACGTTTTATGACTTTATATCACACAATTCTGACTCTATATCTGGCAGTTCTGACTTTATAAGCAATTGCGACTTTATTTCACACAATTCTGACGTTATATTTCGCAATTCTGACGTTATATTTCGCAATTCTGACTTTATATTTCGCAATTCTGACTTTATAACACGCAATTGCTACTTTATATCACACAATTCTGACTTTATATCTTGCAGTTCTGACTTTATAAGCAATTGTGACTTTATTTCACACAATTCTGACTTTATAATTTGCAATTCTGACTTTATAACACGTTTTATGACTTTATATCACACAATTCTGACTCTATATCTGGCAGTTCTGACTTTATAAGCAATTGCGACTTTATTTCACACAATTCTGACTTTATAATTAGCAATTCTGACTTTATAACACGTTTTATGATTTTATATCACACAATTCTGACTCTATATCTGGCAGTTCTGACTTTATAAGCAATTGCGACTTTATATCACACAATTCTGACTTTATATTTCGCAATTGTGACTTTATAACACGTTTTATGACTTTATATCACACAATTCTGACTCTATATCTTGCAGTTCTGACTTTATAAGCAATTGCGACTTTATTTCACACAATTCTGACGTTATATTTCGCAATTCTGACGTTATATTTCGCAATTCTGACTTTATATTTCGCAATTCTGACTTTATAACACGCAATTGCTACTTTATATCACACAATTCTGACTTTATATCTTGCAGTTCTGACTTTATAAGCAATTGTGACTTTATTTCACACAATTCTGACTTTATAATTTGCAATTCTGACTTTATAACACGTTTTATGACTTTATATCACACAATTCTGACTCTATATCTGGCAGTTCTGACTTTATAAGCAATTGCGACTTTATTTCACACAATTCTGACTTTATAATTAGCAATTCTGACTTTATAACACGTTTTATGATTTTATATCACACAATTCTGACTCTATATCTGGCAGTTCTGACTTTATAAGCAATTGCGACTTTATATCACACAATTCTGACTTTATATTTCGCAATTGTGACTTTATAACACGTTTTATGACTTTATATCACACAATTCTGACTCTATATCTTGCAGTTCTGACTTTATAAGCAATTGCGACTTTATTTCAGGCAGTTCTGATTTTATATCTTGCAATTCTGACTTTATAAGAAGCAATTGCGACTTTATATCACGCAATTCTGACTCTATATCTCACAATTCTTTATAACACGCAATTGCAACTTTATTTCAGGCAATTCTGACTCTATATCTCACAATTCTTTATAACACGCAATTGCAACTTTATTTCAGGCACTTCTGACTTTATATCTCACAATTCTGACTTTTTAACACGCAATTGCGACTTTATTTCAGGCAATTCTGACTTTATATCTCGCAATTCTGAGAAAAAAAGTCAGAATTGCGAGATGTAAACTCGAGATAAAATGTCGCAATTATCTTTTAAAATGTTTTATTCTGTGGCGGAAACAAAGCTTCCATAGCCTACCTCCTGGCCTCTTCCTCCCATCCATCCTCCCTGACGCGTACCGTTACGGCCGGCCCAGCTATCAGTAGGCGCCGGCGGAGCCGCGGTAGCCTCCCTGAGAAAACGTTTTGAAAAGACGGGCTATGGACCCAACCATTTCTATAGGAGGGGAGGGGAGAACTCCCTCACACATGGTACAACCCATGCTGAATTGCGCGCTGTGGTGGCAGAATGCGGAACGTGTGTATCCTAATGTAACTAATGTGACATTGAAATATATATAAAAAAAAAATAAAAAAAATAAAAAAAAATTTCCTCGACCAGCCCAAAAGTGAAGCGGCCCACCGGGAATACTCCCGATTCTCCCGATTACCCACTCCGGGCCTGGACTGAGTACAGTTGAGACACTTTTTGCGTTTTGATTTTTCACACAAAAATAGATACTGAAAAGAAGTGAATTTCCACATGACATTTCATTAGCTTGTAGACTAAGATACTATCAATCAATAATACCCACAAGTAGTTTATATTTTCCTCAATTAGCTCATAAAAATAAGGTGCTTTTTGTCTCAACCTTGTCTCAACTGTACCCATATGTGGTACAGTTGAGACAGTGCATGGTACAGTTGAGACACCCATTTCTAATGATGTAAAGCTAACTAACCATTCATTGTAAATATAAAAAATAAAGACAAATAAAGAAAATAACAATTGGGCAACATTTTTGTTTATTCAACAATTTATATTCATTAATTTTATTTAAATTAGCACTGGTTAAAATTTAAAAAGCAGGAACAAGATATGAAACAATATTTATTAATAATACACAGTTTAAATATCACAAATATCAAATTTTATTTTCATTTGCGTCCTATGCTGGCTAATTACGACGTTTAACCTGATATCATAACACTGCACAATTAAACAGTGTTTCCTAATAGAGCTCTATCGGGGGTACAGTTGGTACACGTGTGTCTCAACTATCCCCCGCTGGCCACCTCGCACATTTCTCTAGATTTTGCAATTACCTTGCATGACACAATACCATGACATATGCCAGTTTTTAGGGCACAGAATAACGTTTGTGGTGATACCAGTTACGTTTAACAGTCATATAGGGATAATAAGAAGTGAACGTCCTACTTTAGAAAAAAAAACTTTTCCCGATATCTTCGGATCGGAGATGCGTCCATTGTTCAAATTTCCCATGATCAAAGAGGACACTAATACGCACGTGCACAGCAAAAATCACAACTTGTGCTTGCTGCGAACGCAAGTTATTTAAGGTGTCTCAATGTCTCAACTGTACCCAGTCTATTTGTAGTTCTAACCGAATCCTCGGCCAACGCGCGATGGGTTGTGGGCAACCTCTGCTTTCCTCTGTTGTTTGATTTCATGGAAACAGACACCAGTGATTTTGCCAAGAGATCCCTTATTTATTTAATTATATAAAACATAGGGAGAAGAGGCAATGGACCAACAACGTCCTCATTCTAGTTTCTCATCATCTTCTCTGCCTTTCGGACAAAGGGCTCAGTTCTTATATGGTGACCAGGAAAAAAACTACATCACTATAGCAACACATACATTCAGCAGAGGAACATATGGTTTCCATTAATGTTGGAATGTATACCCTCTTATGCTATGCTTGTATAAACACTGAATATACCATCTCATATACCATATACCTCTCAGGTGGAGGTAATATACCATATATATCTCTCCAGCACACACTCAAAGTCCCCCAAAGTCTCTCTTCCCCCACATCTTCACAAAATACATTGAGTACAAATGATTATGAATGTATATAAAAAGTATAAAAGAGATACATGGGGGTGGTGTGGCGCAATGGATAAGACACATGCCTTTGGTGTGAAAGACCTGGGTTCAAATCCACTGTGAGACACCAATGTGTCCCTGAGCAAGACACTTAACCCCTAGTTGCTCCAGAGGCGTGCGACCTCTGACATATATAGCAATTGTAAGTCGCTTTGGATAAAAGCATCAGCTGTGAGTAGGAGGTGTCCATGAGCTGGAGCAGGAGAAACTTTTGCTAAGTATTCTGATTAATTATTTTGTCATTTTGCCTCCACGTCCCCCCGATTGCCCGCAAGCTTCTCCTCCTGTCCATACGGTAATCTCTCTACTGTGCGGCAGAGAGTCGCGTGGGTATGACGCAATGGTTAGCCTACTTTTTCAAAAATTGCTTCTACGGGGCCATAACATAAGATACAAGGTAATAAAGTTTTCTTTTTTTTTTTCATTTCTCTTTTTATTCCTTTCATGAAAATGCATTATTTGTCCAAGGCACATACAATTCATTTGAAATTTTTTTTTTTTCCTTTACATTTCCATGATCAGAAAGGAGCAGATGGAAGAATAATATTATACATTATTAATATTATTTATACATTTTTGTGTTTCTTTAGAAATAAATAAAGGACAAATGGAGTCTTTAAACGCCTCAGATGTAAAGTTATTCACTGTCAAAGTGACGCCAAAATGAAAGGGAGTCAATGGGATGCTAACAGCAGGTGGGGGTCCGCTAGCCAATGGCGGCGCCCGGGGAAGCATCAAAATAAAATGAAACCCTGCCCCCCCGATCGATCTGCACTCCGGACTCTGACCGGAAATAGTAGACCATCCGGGTATCTTTTGGAACCAGCATACTAGCAGTCCACCACGTAATTTTTTGATTCCTTATCTCACATAAAACAAATTAATAATGAAGATTGTCGTCTGTGTGATGCACCCATTAGTCTTTCAGAAATTCTTGATTCTATAAATCATTTAAAAAGTAACAAATCCCCAGGTACTGATGGGCTTTCTGCAGAGCTTTATAAAGCATTTAGTCAAAAATTAGCACCTTTTTTTAACATAAAATGTTTTTAGAGAGTATTGAGAAAACAAAGCTTGAATACCGATTATAAAATGATTGCCTTAGTTTTAGCAAAGAGGCTGACACTTATTCTTAATAATATAATAGATGAGTGCCAATCAGGTTTTATGCATCAGAGACATAGTTCTAATAATATACGCCTGATTATTCAGATCTTATCCTCTTTCTTGACTATTATAAAGCATTTGATTGCTTAGAACATGAATTTATGTTACATTTTTTGCAAATGTATTAAAATGCTTTACTGTAATGGTAATAGCTCTATCCAACTTGTTTTGGGGAGTCACGAGGCTCCACCTGAGAGTGTAATGTCATTCACTTCACCCACACCTCAAACTAGACGACAACGCAGAAAGGGTCACAATAAAAAAACCTGTGTCTAATAATGATGCAGATACGCTTTCTGGTTTACTACAGCATATGACTGTCTGTTCAGAATAAAGAGCTTTCTATCCATTACTGCTACTCTTAAGTCACATGAGAGAGCAGTGACAAGATTCTTTGTTCATGCATACAGGGGAGCTATTGTATCTTCGGAGGAAGGACCGCTGACTGGACAGTCAATCGGGTATCGGAGTAATGTTCGACGCAAACTGAAATCAGCAGTTGTACATGTGATTTGCCTTACAGTAAATATGATGAAGACATCCAAATTCGGGATATAAAAGATGAGAAAGAAATAGGACTCATGGCTCTTCCTTCCATCTCCAGCCCGGAACTCCTGCAATTCGGGTGGAAGAAGCCGTTATGCCTGGCTAATATTTCTCTGTTAGTTCAGTACTCTATTATTAATCTGTAACAAGTATTCTTTTCATTTTGATTATTTTAATAAATATTATTAAACATTTATTATAATCATTGGACTGGAACTTGGATTTTTGAGTACGTGTCCCTTTCTTCAAACTGGATCAGGAAGACCCACAACTGAAGAAAGGCTGATTTGATGGTGAGAATCCTTTTTCTGACAAGAGAATATATTCACTGTGATATTTGATTGATTAGACAAGCCTAGCCAAAGAGGCAGCTTATAACAAAGTGTAGTTGTAGAGCGAACACGGTTCAGGGGTACCTGAAAAGGTAGACTTATATTACAATAAGGACATCTATTATCTTTATAATATATTATCTTTGTAATCAAGTATTGTAATTATGGTTTATTATCTTTATAATAGAATACGAATTTGTAAAGACTGATCGCCTAACCCTTTATGGCACAACTATGGGACAGGCTCCATAGGTACCGCGGGATTATTTATATGTTCTAAATAGGATGTAAAATAATTTGGAACGGTATTGTGAAAAATCCATTACAGACTAAATAATGGCACTTCTCCTAGATTTTCTTTAAAGCTTGGTGTAAGACAAGGTTGCCCCATTTCCCCATATCTTTTTCTAATAGCTACACAATTTTTAAATGTACATATTAAAGAGAGCCCTGTGAAGGGAATTTCTATTGCTGGTACGGAATTGTTTATTAGCCAAATAGCAGATGATACAGCATTGTTTCTAAGAGATGTCTCTCAGATCCCAATTGCTTTAACCTCTCTTCAGTCCTTCTCTAATGCATCTGGCCTTTTGCTTAATATTAATAAATGCGAATTACTCCCGATACAAAAATGTGCTGCAACCTCTATCTCAAACATTCCCATCAAAGAATGTGTCACCTATTTAGGAATACAAATAATAAAAGATACTAAACTGAGATGTCAGATTCCTCTATTTCTGAATTGTTGTTATGATATGATTAACTGATGATTTTATGATTTAGGCGGGCTTACAAAAGCAAAAGCACAAATTAATACAATACAATAGCCTACCAATGAAATAAACAGTGCTCTTCGAGGCAGCAGGTCTCATAGTTTTCAGGTATCGCAATTTAATAAAGTAGCCTAGGCTAATATATGTGTGTGTGTGTGTGTGTTCTGCCGTCGCATCATCCAGGTGGAGCTGCACATTGAGGAGATTCCCCCTTCCATGTAAAGCGCTTTGAGTACCCAGAAAAGTGCTATATAAATGTAACAAATTAGTATTATTAAAGTTTAAGAGCAGTGAGTATTTTTTTTTCTTTGTCCTTTGTGTTTGGTTAAAGGGGGGTTACAATGGTGTTTCATGTATTCAGAGTTGTTTACAGTGTTAAAGAGATGGATTCTCATGCTAAACATGGGCAAAGTTTTAAAAAAAATATTTTGGACGAATAACGGAGAATTTCTGTGCCGAAAATCTTTCTTCCGGGTTGGTACAAGTTTCGGCTGGTTTTTATCGATCGTGGATCTAATGACGTAGACGAGAGTGCAACTCCTTATATGAGCATTTCTCTCGGAAAAGCGCGCCCGCGCACACGTCGACCAGAGGAGAGCGAGACCGCGCACATCAACGCGCTTCAACAGGAAATCATCGGCAGCGCTACATAGGATTTGTTCAAGAATGTCTCCAAAAAAGTGTGTTTTTGGATGTGAGGGAAAGCTTACCGTGTTCAGCTTTCCAAAGAACCCAGTGTTACAGGAACAGTGGATGCAGTTTGTTTTTCCGGGGCAGCAACGGAGTGTAGGAAGTGCGGTTGTGTGTTCTGGTCGTTTCAGTGACGAATGTTTTATTAACAAGGCTCAGGTCGACGCTGGATTTGCAAATCGTTTGCTATTAAAACGTGGAGCGGTCCCAGTGATAAAAGACCCCATTCATGTAAGTACAACTGGATCAGATTTCTGTCTTTTGCTGGAAATCAAGCACTACCGCTTGACTCTAGCTCCGCCTCCAGGACTTCGGCTTTTTCCGGAGAGAATCGGAAAGCTGTATTTTTCTTTTATAAATATAATAAAACTAAACACTTTTTGGAGATATTAAGGATGCACTACTACTCTATAGGTACTCAAGATTAACATGAGATTAGGTGAAACTGTGCATGTTATGTACCCTTTAAGTGTTACTTAGTCAGTTTAATGTTTCATTCACACCATGAGGCTTCATGAAGTCAGAACAATTACTATGAACTCTAAAAAACACAATTTCTACAAAATAAACTGAAATGATTACTGTCTCCATGTTAGAATTGATTCCATGTGCCTCATTCCAGCCTCATTAGCGTTTGAATGAACAATGACCCGGCCAGCGCTGAGGGAGGAAAATGTATCTCGAGTTTATTACCATTGTTTATGAACATTTAAAAGTTAATGGCTAAACGTATCTTTACAAAAGTTCATAATGCTGCTGCAGAAGCAATATAATGTAGACAACATTGAATAAATACATGTTCGTCAGGTTAGATACTGATATAATTAATCACTCAAACTCCTTTATAAACATCTCTACATAACCGCCAGACTCGCGCGTCCTCCATGTCTGTAGTTTTTTAGCACTTTTCACTCGTGTTTGTAGTTCTAACCGAATTCTGACCGGAAATAGTAGACCATACGGGTATATTTGAAACCAACAACATACTACGATCTGGGATGTACTGATTCTATTTTCTAAGACTATTTAGGGTAGCCTGACTACGTCAGACTTCCTACTTCCGCTCAATTTCATTTCGCTCCTGTAGTCAGTCTGAGATAGCAGCGTATCTTTCAGTTTTCCTCCGGCCTGAAAACAGCCGGGCCAATCAACGAACAGAGGGCGGGCTGAGAGCCGTGACGTAGATGCTGATTGTACCGTGGATGCGTAGATTTTTACTTCACATAATCTGCAAAAGTCGCGCACAGCCATGTTCACTCCGGTATTTCGCTCGATGGTTTTGTTTTTGCATCATACATGTGTTTACAGTGGAAGTTAGATGCTGCTGAGCATGCGCATAACACACGCCATAACCAAACGTTATGTGATTGGCTTACGGGTAACCAATGATTTTAAACTTCAGACAAGCGCCCCCCGCGAGAGAGAAAACACTTCTCTATTATGCCATTCCAGACTCTGTCTACGAAGCAAAGTGAAGTAGCAGAGTCTGGTATTACCAGGCTAGATTTAGGGAGGATAGTATGCGAATTGGGACGCAGCGTCGAGTCTTCTGAGGTGAGGAGAGCAGTTTTACTCACTTAAAAGGACTTTGTTGCACTATGCTGGAGTATAAAGTTAACAAATGATCGTTCTCTCCCATAGGATTTTGTGAAACTATGTTGGGTGGACCTCTGTCCCTCTAGGGCAGTGGTTCCCAATCCTGGTCCTGGGGACCCACAGCTCTGCACAGTTTGTATGTCTCCCTCATTTAACACACCTGATTCAGATCATCATCTCGTTAGGAAAGAGCTCTATGAACTGAACTGGGTGTGTCAGATAAAGGAGACATATAAAATGTGCAGAGCTGTGGGTCCCCAGGACCAGGATTGGGAACCACTGCTCTAGGGGGTTTCGGGGGCATGAACATTTTGTACATTTTAAGGTTAAATTAATGCATCAATCTGGTGCACTTTGAGAGCTAAAAATTAAGAGCTTCAACCCATGAACTGTGCACATTGAACAAAGAAAAACCATTGACTTGTACCTGGACACTAAAGAGGGCTCAAACATCTTAGTTATGATATAGAGTCTCAGTCTACATTATATTATCACTGGTGTTTATGATTTATATAAGTATTCCTATGACGTAAAATCCATATAGCCAATATGTACTGTATAAATTAAAATGAATATTTCAAAAGTATATTTTACATTACACTACAATAGTATAGGAAAATTACAATACTTAGGTCCTAATTTCTTCACTTGCAAGAAATAAACCCTTGAGCTTTTATTTTGGAGAAAACACCAGATCACCATGCTGATCGCATGAGCAAAGTGCACACTTCTCTAAATCACGCAGCACAAACAGAATGCCTATATATAGGCTACTTAATTAAAGTCTTGTGCTGTTTTATAAAGGCACAAAGCCATATCACGATTTCGATTTTAGTTCGTTGACAAAAAATAACGCTAGAGACCTTTATGCTAGGCTATAAATTTTACATCTCACGTGTTGGGAAAAGGGAGAAGAAGAGCGAGTTTGGCAAAAGGTGGATTCGAACTCGAGTGGAACGCATCAACTTTCAAGCACCTCACGCCTTACGACCTATGCCACTGTAGATATTTAGAGTTGAGCGTCTTTTTGCCAAAAAGACAGGCACTTAAGAGCAAATATACGCTCCATTATCGGAAATGTAAAAAAATAAGGATTTTTCTTCCACTCGCTTGGGCGAGAAAAAAATATCTTGGTGTGGTGGGGGCTCTCACTGGCGGCGCCCCCCAGCTGTTTGCGCCCTAGGCGACCGCCTAGTTTGCCTATGCCTAGAAACGGCCCTGTACACAACCATCACACACACTTTATACAGTTTGATTAAGCGACAGGCTCATTTCTGTATTGTTTTCATCGATCACAGCGATACTTGTGCGTCTTCCTTCTGAAATAAACATTTAGTGCAGCAGCAGCGAGCATGAGGAGAATATGTTGAGTTCATTCAGACCTGAGCGATGTTGTGTTCGTTTGTGTGATTGTCTCGATGTTTGGAGTGAGAACTGTTACTGAATGTCGAGTCAAGAGGTAAAGTTTGAGATCTGTGAGTGGAATTATGTGAATCGATCTCTTACTTTACGTTGAGCCTATAATGAGCCACGTGAGACATTAAATCAACTCTTAGGCTAAATGTTAATAAATGAATAGCGTTTTACTCTTGAACAATATTGCTTTGTGATGCTCTTTAGTTTTAAATGTGTTATGATCATTGTTAGTTTCAGCGCATATTATTTTAATGATCTAAGTACTTGATTAATGTCAAAATCAAACTGTATTATGCTGTAATTATTTCCCTGTAGTGGTTGATGAAGATGAGTGTCATTAGTGATTGTTTTTGTGTTATTGATGTTTTATCCATGTCATATTGTGAAAGATTACAGTATTGTCTTTCAATATAGCAGTTTTACAGGCTTTTATCATGTATCCTGACTCAAATAATGTGTTTCTAACAGCAAACACTCAGAATAAAGTGAGATGATCTGCTGATGATCCTGAATGGCTTGTTGAATGAGTGTTGATAGTCTGAGGCTCATCAATATTAACAGATCTGCTGAAAACACTCTTTATTTCATGACAATAGTTCCTGTTTTCACCTCATTTATTATGCTGATGTCTTCAGATCTCCTGTAAATTGACACTTAAAGCTCATTTCATTGGTGTCAGCAGACTGAGGGGTTTTGTTGGCTACTATATGCAGTGGCGGAGCCAGGATTTTTTCATAGGGGTGGCCAGGCAAGGGCCAGCAACCAGTCTGGGGTGGCACAGAAATCTTAATTATTTTATTATAAAAAATAATTTGACAATAATTGGACTGTTTTAGTGCCTACACAACTGAATAAAGTTCATTTGTACTTAATTGTAATTGAGATAGTAGTGAATTAGGAATCATGGAATACTGAGTGAATTTTAAATATTTTTTATTATTACCCACCACCTCATATTAAAATTTATTAAATAGTAATAAAAGGGCACACAATATAGCTAAAGTTCAACTTGCTCAGTTAGCTTGGTTCTGGTTCTCAAAATCTCCAATAGCTTGTTCTATTGCAGATAACTACAGATAACTACTGAAGTCCAAAGATTATTCAACCTTCAATGCGTTTTATATAATCAATGAACTCTTCAATCAGTTCTGAGTTTGTCCATTTTTTTTTTACTTTCTATATTAGTTGTCAAAATAAATAATTGCAACAGTTCTATCATACCTAAATTAAAAAGGAAAACAAAAGTTCTCTTTTGAATCCCCATGTGCAAGAATGTGAACAAGGCGGAAGTCAACAGCACATAGGCTAATGTAAAATGTTATATTTTTCATAATGTTATGTTGCCAGAATGTAAAATTAGTTATTTTATGGATTTAAAAATTATCCATTTTTGTTTGTCCTTTACAAATTAACGCAAAATGAATGCCTATCTTCTAGTACAAATGCACAGTGCTCATATGTATTTGGACATTAAAACATTACATATCAATTTGTGCCTTAAACTACGGCTACAGCACACCGCATTTGCGCGTGATGTGCGTAGCGCAAGCACAGTTCAACGGCTGTCAGACATATGACAGAAAAGTTAGTTTTACTGACATTTGGCCTGACAACATCTCATCTTACCGAAGATAGCCAACTGAATAAGGACAACGCGCTTTTCTCAGCATCTCACAGAGTGTCACAAGCTTTCACACACATTTTCTAAAATAAAAGTAGCATCAGAAAAAAAGAGAATTACGTTTGTTGTTGACTGCACACTATTCGACTTACTCGAAACGGTCTTGCAACTCACCAGTTGAGAAAGATTGACTCTATATTTACTATGTGCATATCACTGTCTGATGTTCTGCTGAAGCTCATTCGGCACTTGCACATTTCCGCACTCGTTTGACTTGCGCTGAGGTGAAGTTGGAGTGTGCGTCTGAAAGTCTCACGTTTTTTGTGGTCTTAAAGAGACGGTTCAGCGTTTTAAAAAAATGCAATTTTTGTCAATAAAAAAAAGACAGAAACAGCAGTTGTGAGAGGGGTGGCCAAAGGGGTGGCCAAGGCCACCCCTGGCCACCCCCTAGCTCCGCCACTGACTATATGCACGTTTATTTCTGTTTTTATGATTTTAACTGTTTTTCTTACCATTATTTATATTTGGAAGAATTTAAATTATTTATATTAATTTCTGTATTTTAATGAAGAAGCAGAATAATGTTAGGATTAGGATTAGCAATACAAATAGATGGATGTCTAATAGATAGACAGACATAAATTCTTAGAAGTGTCGTAATTTTTTTTTTTTGAAAACACATGATTGATATTTTTGATTTTGGCAGATCAGCTCCTCCCACGCTGGAATACATCATCAGTGATGCTCCTCCCACAGCAATCACATCATTATTGAAGCTCCTCCCACAGTAATTCCCCAATAAATGCTGTAAATTCCCATCAGCTACAAGTGAAGATGAGCATCAGAGCATCAGGAAGAGCTGAAATCTGCAAAGACTGAGTTTATTAAAGAGGACAGTGAGAACATGAGTGATCCAGAACCCTGCAGAATGAAACACACTGAAGATCCTGAAGAACAAAGAGGTTGGTGTTTATTCTTCATTCATTCATGATGCTGAAGAACATTCATGTTAGAAACATTCAAGCACTTCATCACATTTAGATAAACAGGTCAACTATGAAACGTTACAGAATGTTCTGGGCAGGGCTCCAGACTAACTTTTTTTACTGACAAATTCTTTAATAATAAATAGACAACGTACAGATTTTATAATGTGCAGTTTTATTTTAAAGGAACACGCCGACTTTTTGGGACTTTAGCTTATTCAACGTATTCCCCAGAGTTAGAGAAGTCCATACATACACTTCTCATCTCCGTGTGTGCCGTAACTCTGTCTGACGCACCCAACGCTAGCCTAGCTTAGCACAAAGACTGGAGGTAAACGGCTCCAGCTAGCATACTGCTTAGAGCAGTGGTTCCCAGGGACCCCGGCGCAGGGGTCGCGAGATGATTTCTATAAAAAAAAGTGGAAAAAATATATAGGCCCCATATATTTTTGTTGCAATTAATTTAACCCTTTCGCACGTACGATCACACCGGGTAGATTTTCTGTTTGGCGAGTAAATCTCAAAAGGCTATCCGCCACACTGGCGGGTGAATGTTCATACCAAAATATGAAATTTTCAGCGCGCACGCGCTCTTCTGCCTCTGACGAGCAGAGAGAGAGAGAGCGCGCGAGAGAGAGAGAGAGAGAGCGAGAGTGAGAGAGAGAGAGAGTGCGCGCGAGAGAGAGAGAGAGAGAGAGAGAGAGCGCGTGCGCGAGAGAGAGAGAGAGAGCGCGCGCGCGCGAGAGAGAGAGAGAGAGAGTGCGCGCGAGAGAGAGAGAGAGAGAGCGAGAGTGAGAGAGAGAGAGAGCGCGCGCGAGAGAGAGAGAGAGAGAGAGAGAGAGCGCGTGCGCGAGAGAGAGAGAGAGAGAGAGAGAGAGAGAGAGAGAGAGAGAGTGCGCGCGAGAGAGAGAGAGCGAGAGAGCCCCGGCCGCGCGCGCGCACTCACTATTCAGAGCGGCTAAGCGTCAAGCTTCCCCGTACTTTTTGACAAGCGTCCTTGACAGGACGGCCAGAGCTTCTTTGCAGCTCAAGTCGGCGGCGGTGTGAACGTACAGTTAATGCTCTATCTGTTGACGGCGCTGAGGAAAAAGCTCCCGCCACTGGAATAAGCGGTCGCCGCCAATTTGTGTCCTGGCAGTTGGAGAGCAAAGGCTGCGCACCCATCTAAGCCGTGCAGAACGTCTTCAGCACTCGCGGATCGTGCATACTCCGCCGCTGGCCAGGCTGCTGGGGTAGCAGCGCATTTATCATGAGGGTCGCGGGCTAAATAGTTTGGGAACCCCTGGCTTAGAGCCCTGTACGGGGCAAAACATCCAGCCCTAACCGCGACCTGGCCCATGGTGTTTAAGCCCTAATCCGGCCCCTGCCCGAAAACGTCTGCAATTTTTCTGCCCGAACCCGACCCGAGACCAACGTCAATATCACTTTAAGCTCTCTCTGACGTGCGCTGACTCTGCTACACGCACACACACACGCTGCTAAGAGGTAAAATTTTATTATAGGTCTCAAACATAAACCACCCCTGACAATTATGCCCACAAATATTAATACAGACTGTCCATTACAGAGAAGCATAAGCATGCAGTAGAGAATATTATATAGCCAAATGTGATCCAACAGTAAATAAAGATTTACGGCCTACCTTTTTTTGATGTTAAGTTGGGCTGTCAACAAATATTCTAAATTCGAATATATATTCGAATAGTTTTAATAAAAAAAAGAATTTCGAAGGTGAAAATTAATATTCGAATTTGAATGTGGAAAAACACGCCCGCGGTAGCAGAGGCGCGGCTGTCTGCTTTGCGAGGGTTCAACGTCGGCTCTATATACTGTAAAACTTCAATTAATGTTAATAATATTTGTCTTAATCACTGAATGAAGCCTGCTATATTTTGGACAAAAGTCGCGACCTTAAATTGCTTGCACAAAACTCTTGATCAGCACTCAACATTTGTTTATTGTTGTTGTTCATTTTTAACGTTATGCGCAGAGAGCGTGAGGGTGAGGGAGAGAGAGAAAGAGTGCCTGCGAGCAGAGTCCTGCACGGGTTCGGGTACCCGACAGGTGACCCGCAAATTTTGCTCAAACGAGTGAAAAATATCCAACTGTGTCGGATACAAGTGCGAGTCGGGTCTAAACACGGGTTTAAAACAATCACATGCGAACGTAAAAATATATGCATATTTTTAAAAAATAATATAAATTTTGATAAAGAATTTTATTTTATTTTGTTGCTTTGGGGTAGGAACGCGAAACGAATTTTCCCGACAACGCCTTATTTGTAGAGTGGTAAAGGGATCCTCCATAGGGAGAGACTAGTTGGCACTTCAGCACTGCGTTGTCATCGGGTCCAGGCGAAGGTCCTTCGTCAGATCTGGATACGGCCCGGATCCGGTAGGCTGCGGGAAAACCTCGGGATAAACACAAACACTAAAATTAGCGTAGATGCCATTCTTCTCATGATGTAACGAGTACATCAGGATTTATGGGAAGTGTTCCCGGTTCCGGCTGACCTAATCTATGCAGCCTAACATTAAATTATAGAAGTCTATAATGTATTATGTGAATGCTAGGTCAAAGAGATGTGTCTTTAATCTGGCTTTGAACTGACAGAGTGTGTCTGCTTCCTGGACAATGGTAGGAAGACTTTTCCAGAGTTTTGGTGCTAAATAGGAAAAGGATCTACCGCCAGCAGTCGATTTTGATATTCTAGGTATTATCAACTGGCCGGAATTTTGAGATCGCAATAGACGTGACCAGTGGTGTAGTGCAGGGTATACGCAGGTATACGGCGTATACCCACTTCTTGTTCAGTCGGCATTGCGTATACCCACTTCTAAATCCCCTCTGATGTGCGTGTGAAAACACCCAGTCAGGGTCGTACCCACCATTGAGGTCCGCGAGGTCCGGACCTCAGTAATTTTTTTTAGTTTAGCCTATATAATGAAAGTTGTGAAATAATTGCCTAATATTAACTCTAATTTGGTGCTGCAATGATTTGCCCATCGCGACGATAACCGACCTTCTCATCTGAGCTGCTTCAGCACTCAAACACCCGCTCGTCAATGTCAAAATGTTTGAGACCAATCAAAGCAAGCGGGATTTATGTTCACTCACAGAAGCGCGAATCCCAACGCGACGCTTCACGCTTGAGTTAACGATAATACAAGTAGCTAAACTGAACAGCTGTTTTTCGATCGAAGTTTTAAATGACCGACAGAAATAAACAGTTTGATCAAAGACAGTGGAAACTATAAGCTCAATTTAACAACACAAGCACCATATTAAATATATTGCCATTATTATTATAAATATAATGTATAAATGTATTTGTATAACGTTACCTCGAATGTATTTGAATATTTCCCCAGTATCAACACTTAGACTTTTCACTGTTTGTATCACTCCGCTTGTCTGTGTTTGCGCAACTTGCATCATTAAGCCAGAAGGTGGCACAAGTGACTGTCTTTATGAATGAGCAATTGAACCAGTGATCACAAACTCAATTCCTGGAGGGCCACAGCTCTGCACAGTTTTGCTCCAACCCTAATCAAACACACCTGATCCAGCTAATCAAGTCTTCAGGATTACTAGAAACTTCCTTTCCGTTAGTTTAGCCACCGTTTCAAATAAATACCTAGGATTATGTTTATTTTCTTCTAATAGGGTTGAAAAATAAGCAGATCTAGCAGCTTTTAAAGTCTCTCTGTAAGTAATTGAGCTCTCCTTCCATGAAATGCGAAATACCTCTAGTTTTGTTTTCTTCCAGTTGCGCTCCATTTTTCTGGCTGCTCTCTTAAGGGCCCGAGTGTGCTCGTTGTACCATGGCGTTGGACTATTTTCTTTAATCTTCTTTAAACGCAACGGAGCAACTGTGTCTAAAGTGCTGGAAAAGAGAGAGTTAAAAGTTTCTGTTGCAATATCGAGTTCTTCTAAGCTATCTGGGATGCTGAGATGATGAAACTGATCAGGAAGATTATTAATAAAGCAATCTTTAGTAGCAGAAGTGATAGGTCTCACATATTTGAAACATGGAGTTGGCTTTGCAGCCTTGGCTAAATGCAAATTACACGAGACTAGATAATGATCTGAGATGTCATCGCTCTGCTGCAGAATTTCAACGGCATCAACATCTATTCCGTGTGATAATATTAGATCTAGAGTATGATTACGACGATGAGTAGGTCCTGACACGTGTTGTCTAACTCCAATTGAGTTTACAATGTCTTTAAATGCCAAACCCAATGCATCTTTTTCATTATCGATGTGTATATTAAAATCACCAACAATTAGTACTTTATCTGCAGTCAATATTAATTCTGATAGAAAGTCCGCAAATTCTTTGATAAAGTCTGTATGGTGCCCTGGTGGCCTGTATACAGTACCCAGCACAAATCTCAAACGTGATTTATCGTTTACACTATATATTTTTACATTAAGCACCAATGCTTCAAAAGAATTATATTTAAAACTTGATTTCTTAGTGGTTTTGAAACTATTACTATAAATTATAGCAACACCACCCCCTTTGCGTTTCGGACGAGGCTCATGTTTATAACAGTAATCTTGCGGGGTTGATTCATTTAAAGTAATGTAATCGTTTGGTTTTAGCCAGGTTTCTGTCAAACACAGCATATCTAGGTTATTATCTGAAATCATATCATTAACAATGAGTGCTTTTGAAGTAAGCGATCGAATATTCAGCAACCCAAGCTTTAGCATTTGCTCATCTGTATTATAGCTGTTTTTTATTTGTTGAACATCAATTAAATTTTTAACCTTAGATGGGTTAAAACATTTTTTGGATTTCCAAATTCGGGGAACAGACACAGTCTCTATATGATGATAGCTAGGTGAAAGAGGCTCTATGTGATAGGATTTATCTGACCTGGGTGACGCGAGGCCGCTAGCAGACGGTCGGTTTAGCCAGTCTGTCTGCTTCCTGACCTGAGCCCAAGACTGTCATGTTTGAGCTCTAAGACTATGAGCCATATTACTAGAGAGAAGAGCAGCACCATCCCAGGAGGGATGAATACCATCTCTTTTCAACAGGTCAGGTTTGCCCCAAAAACTTTTCCAATTGTCTATGAATTCTATATTATTAAGCGGACACCACCTAGACAGCCAACCGTTAAGCGAACACAATCTACTAACTATCTCATCACTCCTGCGAACAGGAAGGGGGCCAGAGCAAATTACAGTCCTTGACATCGTACTTGCAAGTTCACACACCTCTTTAATATTAATTTTGGCGATCTCCGACTGGCGGAGTCGAACATCATTAGTGCCGACATGAATAATGATCTTAGAGAATTTACGATTAGCATTAGCCAGCACTTTTAAATTTGCTTTGATGTCAGGTGCTCTGGCTCCCGGCAAACATGTGACTATGGTGGCTGGTGTCTCTATTTTCACGTTCCGTGTAATAGAATCGCCAATAACTAGGGCACAATCATTCTCAGTGGGTGTTTCACTGAGCGGGGCAAATCGATTTGTTATGGTAATCGGAACGGAAGAGTGGTTTTTAGATCCGCGACTAGAGCGATCCCTCACTGTCACCCATTTGCCCGGCTGCTCAGGCACTAATTTAGCCGGAACCGACTCATGTAAAGTGTGCACTATTCTATGCGCATCCAAAACATCTGAAGCTCTAGCACTCTTACTATCCTCAATTAAAGTTTGGATGCGTGTTTCTAATTCTGAAATCTTCTCTGTCAACCTAACTGTCTCCTTACATTTATCACATATAAATCCTATATTGTCGACAGAGAAGGCTATGCTAAACATGTGACATGAAGTGCAGGTGACAATAACAGGACAAGACATTACTCACCGTGTTTGTTGACTGATTCTTACTCACCTGAGCTTTTATGAACTCAAAGGCGCGGACGCGCGAGAGAAAAATAAATAAATAAAAATAGCTGAGTGCACGGGTGGCGCGTTAACAGGCTAACGAATTACTAGCGTTTTGTGCTAGTAGTACTAATAACAGAAGCTAGCGATGTCAGTTTAATCTGAGATGTTGGGTAGAATGTAGTAGTATAAACAACTAGAAATGGTAGTAAATGATGGTTCAAAACAAAGAAATACAAGGCTAAGACGGAGCTTACAGCACCGAAGCAAACAGACACACTCACAGCAGGCAGCGAGGCAGACAGGAGCAATCGATCAGCGATCAGTCAGATCAGACTCTAATGATATTAATGTTAATATCATGTTAGATAATTGTGTCATTGATCAAATATATGTACTAGTTCTTGCTAAAGAAACATGGGATTCGTGCCTATAATGTTTAAAAAATAATAATTGGAAGATAAATTTTCCTCATTTTTGGAAAGTTTCATGGGCATATAATCAATTTATAAAAAGACATCAAATTATCATAATATTTTATAGCAGTAGTACTTTCTACTATTACATCAGGGCTCACTTTAATGTCTTTTCACTTTATATTTCTCTCTTTGAATTATTTTGATGTACTGAAAATGAAATTAATAATTTTCTCTTTGATTTCAGACCTGATGGAAGAGAGTGAGGAGAGTGAAGAACTGAGTGAAGTGGAGGAGGAACATCATGTCAATCCTGAAGGAAAACCTTTGAGTTGCTCAAAGACTAAAAACATTTTTTTTAAGAAAAGAGCCAAGAAATCTTTCACCTGCACTCAGTGTGGGAAGAGTTTCACATACAAACAGTGTCTTAATGGTCACATGAGGATCCACACTGGAGAGAAGCCGTTCTCATGTGATCAATGTGGGAAGAGATTCACAAACAAACAAAATCTTAATGTTCACATGAGAGTCCACACCGGAGTGAAGCCGTTCTCATGTGATCACTGCGGCAAAACATTTCTTAGTACATCAGACCTGAAGAAACACCTGACAGTTCATACGAAGGAGAAGCCGCATTCATGTTCTGTGTGTGAAAAGAGTTTTTCACAGCTGCAACATTTACATAGACATCAGAAAACTCACACTGGTGTGAAAGAGTACATGTGCTTTGAGTGTGAGAAGACTTTTACTACAGCAGACGGTTTAAAACTGCACCAGAGAATTCACACTGGAGAAAAACCTTACAAGTGTTCACACTGTGACAAGAGATTCAGTGACTTATCAAATCTGAAAACACATGAGAGGATCCACACTGGAGAGAAGCCGTACACGTGTGATCTATGTGGGAAGAGTTTCACAATCAAACAGCAACTTGATGTTCATATGATGATTCACACTGGAGAGAAGCCATTCATGTGTGATCAGTGTGAAAAGAGATTCTCATGCAAAAGTTATCTTAAGATTCACATGAGGATCCACACCGGAGAGAAGCCGTTCTCATGTGATCAATGCGGCAAAAAATTTCTTAGTGCATCAGACCTGAAGAAACACCTGACAGTTCATACGAAGCCGCATTCATGTTCTGTGTGTGGAAAGGGTTTTTCACTGCTGCAATATTTACACACACATGAGAAAACTCACACTGGTGTGAGAGAGTACATGTGCTTTGAGTGTGAGAAGACTTTTACTACAGCAAACTGTTTAAAACAGCACCAGAGAATTCACACTGGAGAAAAACCTTACAAGTGTTCACACTGTGACAACAGATTCAGTCAGTTATCATCTCTGAAAACACATGAGAGGATCCACACTGGAGAGAAGCCGCACACGTGTGATCAGTGCGGAAAGAGTTTCTCTATTAAAACTCAGCTGAATCTACACATGAAGATCCATGCAGTGGAGAAACCACATCACCTCAGTCTGAGATCACGGTAAGTAGTTTATTTTCATGTGCTGAGCAACAAAGTCTCTTCTGTGTAAGTTAGCCACACATCACCCTATAGCCAAATCTCTCCTCTCCACCTATATCCGGTGTGTGGTGAGCATAGGACACTTTGTTGATTGTTTGATATTTATTAACTCTCTGGGGTCTGAGGTGTTTTCTGGGCCCTGGAGGTGTTCTGTCATGCTCTGACATTTGTGCTTATTTCTAGGGATGCACCGAAATGAAAATTCTTGGCCGAAACCGAAAACCGAAAAAGAGGAAACCAAGGCCGAAAACCGAAACACCGAAAGAAATTATGCCAATTATTAGTACCATTGCATTTATGGCTATGACTATATAACTATAACTTGACTATAACTTTACTAAAATCAAGGCATTGCAATTGCATAAATTAATATTAAAGTTTCAAACAATAAATCAATTAAATTTGTATGCAAATATTTATTTAGCACATTGCAAAGTATAAAATTAAATGTTTAACTTGACCCCACTCATGTGTACATTAAATAATAATGTAAAAGCCTACTGGCCTGCAGAAAGGTTTAAAAATGAAATGTTCTCTCATAAAAACAAACTGCATTTAGGTCAATACTGCCATAGCCCATAATAATATCTGCAGCTATATGCTCATGGACGTGAGTTGCAAAAACCATAAACAGCTAAGGTAAACACACACACCTCTGAGAAATGACAGCTGCTCTGCAAACACACGCAAGGTCTCTCGCTCCCTCTCTCTGCAGCGCGCGCACTACGTATGCTCGCTCGCGATTCCGGGAGATTTAAACTAATTTGCGGGCATCAGGGAGCCGCTATCTTCCGGAACTTCCGGGAGACTTGGGATGCCTGTGTTTTGAAAATCGCTGTCCGTGGGTCACTCTCAGATATATTGAAATACGTCCACACCGCAGATATGTTGCTTCAGACAAGCACGTGCAGGTCGCGGTATCTGCTGTTTGCGTCATCACAACATTTCGGCCGTATTGTTTCGGTGATAAAAGTCTTTCGGCCGAAAACCGAAAATGCACTTTTGGGCCATTTTCGGCCGAAAGTTTCGGTGGCCTAATATTCGGTGCATCCCTACTTATTTCTGTTACTTGTGATATTTTCATGGCTAAAGTCTGATTACACTGTATTCATCACAAACTCTGCTACAATAATATATCAGCAGCATGCATGTAAAAGTTTGTAGTTTTGAGATAATGACGTTTTATGCGTGGTTTGTGAAAATACAAAAAAAAAAAAATGTAACTGAAATAAGCTCATGAAACCCCTACTGATTATTTCTTCACAAGACTTTTGAAAATTGTATCACGTAGCCTTGAATATTTGCTCCAAAACTATGTGAAAATCACCCTGACTGCTCATTCAAAGAAGGCAATATATTGATTTAAAATTTGTAAGACGTGTTTTGTGTAAGAAAGCTTTTATGCGAGGGGCGTAAACACTAAACACTTCCTGAATATTGATGGCATTTCACACCTGAGAAAGACAAAGACACTCCCCTAATGGCCCTATTTTAGGAGCTATCAGGCCCTGTCATTCTGAGCAACCTTGCACAAAGAATGAGGAGATTAAAAAAAGAATGACTGTTTGATTGTTTTGGATTTATTTACAACACAACATAATCCAAAGATACACAACACATGACAAAAAAGCACATTATTGAAAACAATGATCCAAAGATAGAGACCTCTGTGCCATTCCTAAAAGCATTGTACCTTTCATTTCCAAGGTGTTTGATTCTCACTTTACCATGTTCATGTACAGAGACTCATGTGAATGTTGAAGTCAGCAGGACTCAGTGGCATCTGGGCCCTGTAAAAAAAAACACACAAAAAAACTGATATCAAGAGAAACTATAGGGCTGCACGATTTTGGGCATAAATTTTTGATTTTCTGGTTAAAATTTGCATTTTAAAATTCACAGAACACACACACACACACACACACACACACACACAAATGTTTCCAACAATATATAATGAACAGGTTTGTTGTGCCTTGTAGGCATAGGCTACACGCAGTGCTGCATAAAATAATAATAAAAACTAGAATGTACATTTCCTGAAGAAAATGTGAAGTGGTGCTTGCAGTGGCAAAACTCGCCACTCGGTTGCTAGAGTGTGGTACTGGTACATGATTGCATATGAGCCAACACACGTCTGTACGATGTTCTGGTGCTGAGATATGGCTTATTCATGTTGTTCAGGTGGTTGCTAGGGTGTTCTGTGTGGTTGCTAGGTGGTTGCTAGGGCATTGCTAGGGTGTTCTGGGTGGTTGCTATGGTGTTGCTAGGCGGTTGCTAGGGTATTCTGGGTGATTGCTAGGGCGTTGCTAGGGTATTCTTGGTGGTTGCTAGGGTGTTGCTAAGTGGTTGCTAAGGCATTGCTAGGGTGTTCTGTGTGGTTGCTAGGTGGTTTCTAGGGTATTCTGGGTGGTTGCTAGGCAGTTGCTAGGGTATTCTGGGTGGTTGCTATGGTGTTGCTAGGGTGTTCTGTGTGGTTGCTAGGGCTTTGCTAGGTGGTTGCTAGGGCATTGCTAGGGTGTTCTGGGTGGTTGCTATGGAATTGATAGGTGGTTGCTAGGGTATTCTGGGTGGTTGCTAGGGCATTGCTAGGCAGTTGCTAGGGTATTCTAGGTGGTTGCTAAGGCATTGCTAGGCAGTTGCTAGGGTGTTCTGGGTGGTTTCTATGGTGTTGCTAGGGTGTTCTGGGTGGTTGCTATGGTGTTGCTAGGCAGTTGATATTCTGGGTGGTTGCTAGGCAGTTGCTAGGGTGTTCTGGGTGGTTTCTATGGTGTTGCTAGGCGGTTGCTAGGGTATTCTGGGTGGTTGCTAGGGCGTTGCTAGGCGGTTGCTAGGGTGTTCTGGGTGGTTGCTATGGTGTTGCTATGCAGCATGAGTCAAATACAATATTCTCTTCGTGAACAGTTGTATTTCATTCATTAATCTGACTATGCACCTGTGCATTTAATTGCCTTTGGCTCGTGTGATAGTAATATGGATATTAGTAGTATTTTAAGTGATAATTGATTCTATAAACAACTATAAAAGATACATTTCGGCTTTCTCCGGCTCCCTGCAACGGGCGTAATGCGAAACCGGAAGTGTCTAACCGCACACTCGCTGATCCGAAATCCAAAATGGCGGCCACGTGCAACTAGCCTATTGACTAATTCTGTAGGATCAAGTTGCGTTTTTTTAACAAGCGGTTTAATCATAGCCAGCTCAAAGTATCCTAGAGACAAAGATGAATTAATGATATTAAGAAGAGGATCTATGACCTCTGGGAGCATCTCTTTCAGTAGCTTAGTCGGTATAGGGTCTAACATACATGTTGTCGATTTAGATGATTTAACGAGTTTAGTAAATTCTTCCTCTCCTATAGCAATGAATGAATCAAATTTTTCCTCAGGGAGGCTACAATGCACTGCCTGATGCGATACTGTAGTAGACGGTTGCATAGTTATAATTTTCTCCCTGATATTATCAATCTTATAAGTGAAGTTCATAAAGTCATTACTGCTGTGCTGCTTGGAAACTTTGGTGCTTGAAGCTTTATTTTTCGTTAGTTTAGCCACTGTTTCAAATAAATACCTAGGATTATGTTTTTCTTCTAATAGGGTTGAAAAATAAGCAGATCCAGCAGCTTTTAAAGCCTCTCTGTAAGCAATCGAGCTCTCTTTCCATGAAATGCGAAATACCTCTAGTTTTGTTTTCTTCCAGTTTCGCTCCATTTTTCTGGCTGCTCTCTTAAGGGCCTGAGTGTGCTCGTTGTACCACGGCGTTGGACTAATTTCTTTAATCTTCTTTAAGCGCAACGGAGTAACTGTGTCTAAAGTGCTGGAAAAGAGAGAGTTAAGAGTTTCTGTCGCAATATCGAGTTCTTCTAAGCCAGGGGTGTCAAACTCATTTTCATTGAGGGCCACTTCAGCATTATGGCTGCCCTCAAAGGGCCGGTTGTAACTGTAAGACTTTTAACATTTTTAATTATATATTGTCTCTTTATTTGATTATTACTTATTTAAGTTACAAATATTGTATATGCATTTGCAGGGGTGTTTCTAGGTTTTAAAAACATCAGGGGATGAGCCCGAAACATCAGGAGCTGGGTAATAATGATTTGATACAGAGAATAATGTATATTGTATATATGCAGGGGGGCAGACTGGCTCAAAAATTCAGCCTTGGCACTGTAGCCACACCAGCACACATTACCACACAGTCATGCGTATTCAAATGTGAGGTACTTAGGGGGATCGGGGACATGCTCCCCCGATAAAATTTGGATTTCTCGGACCTACATATGTGCATTTTAAGGTGTTTAAAGGCCAAAAAATTTGGATAACAATAGCTTTAAAAGCATGTCAGTGGGCAGTAGCATAAATTATTTGTCAAGAAAACAGATTCTTAAAAATGAGAATGAGGATAAATGTTGCAATGAATTATCCACACTACAAAATGGAAATGCAGAATGTTTCTGCTTATTGTGGACAATATACAATCACATATTCCAAACAGGAACGGCCTTAAATGAGAAATCTTTCAAGGATTATTTTGCATAGATGTTACATTTCAATCAAAAACCAGTGCAATCTTTTTGTGTCCAGAGGCAAATGAGCAATTTATATTAGCATTAAAGATTTAATCAATGAAAGTTAATCAATGTTTTTGGCACTAATCAGCTTAAAGTTCAATTGTTCACTCATAAAGACAGTCACTTGTCGCCACCTACTGGCTTAATGATGCAAGTGGCGCAAACACAGACAAGCGGAGTGATACAAATGGTGAAAAGGCTAATACTGGTACCTATATTAAAATAATATAAAATATCAATATATTATTCTTCAATCAGTTCTATGCAGCAGAATCAGATTTAACAGATTTATTTTTTGACCAATTGTCAAAATAAGTATAGTCCTACAAAGCTATTTTTTATCAGAGCATGAGCAGAGCAGGGAGAGGACCAGTGAACGAGAGGATCGTGATTCGTGTAATTTTACCAGTGTTGCCCAGCACCAGCACGGCTATACACACCATGTTACAGCACAGTAGTGCTATTGCAAAAAGAAACAAGTCCAAATAAATTTCATGTCGGCACGTTTTTTTCAGTGGACTTTGCCTTTCCGGTGAGCGTGAGCAGAGCTCGCAACACAAACACACACACACACACACACACACACACACACACACACGGAGGTTGCTTGCGGGACATTGAGCAGAACGCACTGTGAACACGGAGCGGAGAGCACAGCGCGCACACACAGAACGCGCTTTGAAGTTATGCATCTTCGGAAGCGGACTCGCACGCAAAGTCATAAAACACGCTGAGCCAGAGTCAAACCATCGCCGAACACGTAGGGGCGCGGCGGCTTTTTAGTATCTTTCGGCCAAAAACCGAAAATGTTATTTTCGGCCAAAATTTTTTGGCAGCCTAAATTTCGTTGCATCCCTAATTTTAAGACACCCATATGCTCTCGCGGGCCATATAAAATAATGTGGCGGGCCGGATTAGGCCCGCGGGCCTTGAGTTTGACACATGTGCTCTAAGCTATCCGGGATGCTGAGATGATGAAACCGATCAGGAAGATTATTGATAAAGCAATCTTTAGAGGCAGAAGTGATAGGTCTAGCATATTTATAACACTGAGTCGGCTTTGCAGCCTTGGCTAAATGTAATTTACACAAGACTAGATAATGAGCTGAGATTTCATCGCTCTGCTGCAGAATTTCAACTGCATCAACATCTATTCCGTGTGATAATATTTAGAGATGCACCGACTGATCGGCTGGTGACCGGAATTGGCCGATTTTCACGTGATCGGCCAGCCGGTTGGTCTGACATATGCCGATTTTATGCCGGTCAAATGCACTTGGGCGCCGCATGATTAACATCGCGCAACATCAGCATCACACGTGCACACGGAACGCAATAGGAAACCTCGTGAATTACGGCCGTTTCACACCGCAAGCGTGAGCGGCGCATGAGCAGCGCGTAGTTTTTTCGGCGTGCATGTTAATCAATGAGTGCATTCACACCGCGAGCAGGAGCAGCGAGCAGCAGTAATCTTGCGGTGTGGACTCATTTAGGCTTTCCCTTACCTCAAACAGTAGAGTGTTGGCGCTAGCAATGCCAAGGTCATGGGTTCGATTTAGGGCTGGCCGATATATCGATATAAAAAATATATCAATATATTTTTGAAATGCGATATGGAATTAGACCATATCGCATATATCGATATAGTTCAAATTTGCGCTGTGATCCTTGCTCCCCGCGCCTCCATTTCCACTCTGCGTGCGTGTTTAGAGCATGTTATGTTATGAGAGGCGAATCATGACTACTTCAGAAAACCCAACACAATAGGAACTACCAGGCAGTGACGCTGAAATAAAGTTTTTCACCTCAGAAAAACTGACTTTCTTGTCCTGTCAGCCGTTATCCTGTTCTCGCACACTCTTCAATTGCACGCGCAAATGCGGCGGCGGCGCGCGCTGTGTATCGCCTCACTGATCAAGTGCAAAAGAAACAACGAGCATGCAATGCCGTTACGTTGTAAATTACACTAAATAAAAGTAATGCAGGTATGATTTTCATTCTATTCACCAGGAGCAGTTTCCATGTTTCATTAACAGTTCTTGTTAGTATTGTGTATTCACCATGGTAACTGTCGTTTCCATATTAACCCCAAAATGCCACTATTTTCACTTTGTGTTCATTTTTATATTTATAAATGACTGTAGTGGCTCATACCAACATTGTATTAACAAAAACTAGTTTGGGACTGCTATTTAATAGCTTTAGCATAGGCCTAATGTTTATTTATTAGTACTAGTCTTTACTATTAGTCATATTCTTACAATTTATGTTAAAGGAGAACTCCGGTCAATTTTAACATTGAGCTCATTTTTTTGTAAATTTGGAGTGCTGTCAGTACAGAGAACAACGACAAAAATCGGTGTTGCCTACACCGAGTTATCCTCTTTTTAAAATTTGCACCCTGTTGACTTCAATGGGGCAAGTTTTAAACCTGCTTTTAGTCTCTTAACATCCTTGATGTGTCATTACAAATGCCCAGGTCATGTGAGTGATTCCTTCGGGGTGAATGCGGGTTAATCTGACTGCAGTAGATATGAAAGATATGAATAAAAATTATGTTTATTAAGCCAGCGCTCATACCTGTATTTACATCCTGTTTTCGGTCGAAGTCCATAGTAATCGATTGTCGAGTTCACGCGCATAGGTTTAGCCCCAAGCAGCCGCCTACCTATGCCTCTATGTTAAGACCGCCACTGTATGGACTTATCTAACTCTGGGGGATACGGAGAATAAGCCAAAGTCCCAAAAAGTCGAAGTGTTCCTTTAACAATGAGTGCTTTTGAAGTAAGCGATCGAATATTCAGCAACCCAAGCTTTATCATTTGCTCATCTGTGTTATAGCTGTTTTTTATATTTTGAACATCAGTTACATTTTTAACCTTAGATGGGTTTAAACGTTTTTTGGATTTCCTAATTCGGGGAACAGACACACTCTATATGATGATATCTAAGTGAAAGAGGCTCTATGTGATGGGATTTATCTGACCTTGGTGACGCGAGGCCGCTAGCAGACGGTCGGTTTAGCCAGTCTGACTGCTTCCTGACCTGAGCCCCAGGTTGTCATGTTTGAGCTCTAAGACTATGTGTAATGATATTAAGAAGAGGATCTATGACCTCCAGGAACATCTCTTTCAGTAGCTTAGTCGGTATAGGGTCTAACATACATGTTGTAGATTTAGATGATTTAACGAGTTTAGTGAATTCTTCCTCTCCTATAGCAACGAATGAATTAAATTTTTCCTTAGGGAGACTACAATGCACTGCCTGATGCGAAACTGTAGTAGACGGTTATTAAACTATTAAAATCACCAACAATTAGTACTTTATCTGCAGTCAATATTAATTCTGTTAGAAAGTCAGCAAATTCTTTGATGAAATATTTAATGGTGCCCTGGTGGCCTGTATACAGTAGCCAGCACAAATGTTAAATATGATTTATCATTTACACTAGATAGTGTTACATTTAACAACAACACTTCAAAATAATTATATTTAAAACTTGATTTCTTAGTGGATTTCAAAATATTACTATAAATTACAGCAACACCCCCCCCTTTGTGTTTCAGACGAGGCTCATGTTTATAACAGTAATCTTGCAGTGTGGACTCATTTAGGCTTTCCTGTACCTCAAACAGTAGAGCGTTGGCGCTAGCAAGGTCATGGGTTCGATTCCCAGGGAAAGCAAGAACTGACAAAATGTAAAATGTGTACCTTGAAAGCTTTGGATAAAAGTGTCTGCCAAATGCATAAATGTAAATGTAAATTTAAAGTAATGTAATCGTTTGGTTTTAGCCAGGTTTCTGTCAAACACGGCACATCTAGATTATTATCTGAAATCATATCATTTACAATGAGTGCTTTTGAAGTAAGCGATCGAATATTCAGCAACCCAAGCTTTAGCATTTTCTCATCTGTATTATAGCTGTTTTTTATATTTGAACATCAATTAAATTTTTAACCTTAGATGAGTTTAAACGTTTTTTGTGTCCTAATTCGGGGAACAGACACAGTCTCTATATGATGATATCTAGGTGAAAGAGGCTCTATGTGATGTGATTTATCTGACCGAGGCCGCTAGCAGACGGTTGGTTTAGCCAGTCTGTCTGCTTCCTGACCTGAGCCCCAGATTGTCATGTTTGAGCTCTAAGACTATGTGCCATATTACTAGAAGAGCAGCACCATCCCAGGAGGGATGAATACCATCTTTCAACAGGTCAGGTCTGCCCCAAAAACTTAATCTGCAATGCTATTTGTACTCGTGAATACGCAGGCCACAAGAAGTTTTTTTTTTGTTTTTTTTTTAATCACATGCTAGCTGGCAACACAGGATTCCATTCATTATGCTAAGCTAAGCTAGCGGTAGCGCTGCCAAACTAAAACAATGCATGCACTGAGACAAAGATGCGTTTGCCCACCTGTCTAAATGTAGGAAAGGTTTGTTTTAAATAAACGGAGGAGTGTTCCTTTAAAAGTGTATAAACTTCCTTATGTGTGATTTGAAGAAGCATACAAATAAATAATTTTTAACCTTAAATATTAGAATGATGTACCAACTGGGGTTCCTTATGGTTTACTTTACAGCATTAGTTGAGAGAGATTTTTTTCTTATGTACTGTACCTGATAGGCCCAACTTAATCAATATGGAATCAGATTGTGTCAAATGTTTATTTAATTTTTTTCCCACAGGCCTTCACAGGGGAGAGACTAGTTGACACTTCAGGACTGCGCTGTCGTCGCGTCCAGGCGCAGGTCCTTCATTAGATCTGGATCCTGCGGACTGTGGTAAACCTCGGGATAAACAGAGAGACGAATATAAGCATAGACACCATCCTTCTCATGATGTAACGAGTACATCGGGATTTATGGAAAGTGTTCCTGGTTCCGGCTGACCTAATCTATGCAGCCTAACATTGAATTATAGAAGTCTATAATGTGTTATGTGAATGCTAGGTCAAAGAGATGTGTCTTTAATCTAAAAGACTCGTTCCCGCAGTTCTTCTGGATTTAGTCTGTCTCAGTTTCTTCATGTCACGTTCCACGTGTGTTTGTGTATTTTTCTTTTTTTGTGTGTGTTTCTATACGTCATTCCTAGGTGGTGATCATTGGTTGCCCATAAGAGATGTGACGTCACAACGTTAAAATCAGAACTGACGTTCCACCAATCCACAGACGTTCTGTGGGTTTAAAAGGCCCAGTGACCAAGAGCGAGGGAGGTCAGCGCCAGATCTCAGACAACTTCCCATGCCTGGAGTTGTTTGTTGAAACCATGATTACGTTTATGATTTGTTTTTGTTTTTTGTTTTTGCTTATGCAAGTGTTTAGAGATGAACATTCCTTTGTTAGTATTACTGCCGATGGAATGCACTGTTTAGAGTTAGAACACTAGACGTCCGTAGTGCGTGTGTGTGTGTGTGTGTGTGTGTGTTCCATCTTTAAAGACCACGGTAGTTAGAATTGTTTTCTGTTATTTAGTTGGAGAGTGATCACCACGCATTGAATTTACTGGTTTTTTTTTAGACAGCGTAGTTTATTTAAGGCGGCGTATACGCTGAAGATTTCAGGTTTTGTTTCTGCATTTTTCTTTTGATAGGTAGATTTAGAGGTTTGGGTGAAATAGTTATGTTTTGATTATTTAATTGATTTGGCGACACTCTTGTTTTCTTGCTTTGTTTTCCTTGTATATTTTATAATTTTTCATGTTTTGTAACGTCATTCACACCTTTTCAAATTAAACATTTCTAACGTTTACTCTGGCATTCCTCGTTGTTTCTGCTACTTGCACACACGGCAACAGTGTCTCACGTAAGTGTCGCGCAATCATCCCGTTTACATCTTAAACACATTTACATCTTAAACACGTTTACATCTTAAACATAAAAAATATATAAAAAAATTATTGCATCACAATAAGTGTATTGTGATTGTCAAAACATTTTAGTAACTAAACTGAATTTTATTAGGCTTAGTGACAACATGTTACAATGTTTAGCCTAGGCTACATGGTACAATTTATGGTTTTCAATTCAATTCAATTATTGTGATTTGATTTAATACTGACTCATTTAAATAAATATTAGGTAGGCTACACAAGATAGCCATTAATTTTTCTTAAGAAAAAAACAACTGTAAACATACAGAGAGATATATAATGCGTTTTTTATTGTAATAACTTTATTTAATGATATAAGTAAAAATATAATAAATATGTAATATAGTACACATATTTAGCAAAATACTCTCTATAGCTCTTTTTTTCTAGCCAACTAATCTGCTATAGCCTATATTATGGTCATCAAATGGCTTTCCTGCGGTAAATGTTATGTGACATAATTGTTCTCCAGCTGTTTTATTGACCCCTTTTTTTGATTGATTGGTCGATATTATGTATGAGGAATATACATTTCGGTAAGTTGTATTGTATCTTTCAACATTGTTCATTCGTGTTTATTTACTAGCTAGAGATGATCGGTTTACCTGCCGCTAGGGATCTGTCGTGTCCACTGATCTATATAGTGTCATTATATATAGATCAGTGGTCGCGTCACATTTACAAGTGCCAAAACGGTATTTATTGTTTGAATTTCGTAATAAAAGTGACAGAATCTGAGAGCTGAGATTTTTTTATATCAAAAATAACCTGCTCTGTCCAGTCTGTCGGTCTCCATGTCCTCTTTGCTTCGCGATTTTTCTGTGCGTGAGAAAATGGATGTGTTTTCGTGAGAGCGTGTGAAAAGTGTCAATTGCGTGTGTCTCACGGTGAATGCGTGAGAGTTGGCAGCTCTGAAGCTAACTGCGAACTGGTTCCTGCACAAGACCCGCCCTCCTCTCTAGCAATTGGCTAAGACAACCTAAAATCATGCTCCCATTGGCTGTGACAGCTGTGCGCGCTGACTCTTGAATCAAGGTGGTAGGTTGAAGGGGACCGGTGTGTTATTCAAGTCAGATTAGGGCCTGTTCACATAACGCGTCTTTTGCGCGCTCAAGTTCGTTATTTAAAATGTAGCCGCGCAGTTTGCGCGCTCATAATGGAAGCCATTGGAGTCATTACGGCTCAAGGTTTTCTTTGACGTATGTGCCATTGTCTCTCTCATACGGTCTTTTTCTTTTTGTGGTGCGATGCGCTCGTTTTTTCCAAGCGACTTTAAGCCCTGATATATGTAGCACGGTGCTCTTGTGAGGCACAACATTTAGTTCCTCCATATAGGAATTATAGTAAAACATAGATAAACAAAAACTTTGAGTCTCCTCGAGATATGGACCTATCATCCTACCACAGTGAAATAGATACTTTCATTCACTGGTGTGTTGTTGTAAAATTATTTAATGGAAAAATGGTTTTGTTGATTTAAAAATCTTGCTTTCCCCTGTTGTTTGATTTCATGGAAACAGACACCAGTGATTTTGCCAAGAGATCTCTTATTTATTTAATTATATAAAACATAGGGAGAAGAGGCAGTGGACCAAACAACGTCCTCATTCTAGTTTCTCATCATCTTCTCTGCCTTTCGGACAAAGGGCTCAGTTCTTATATGGTGACCAGGAAAAAAACTACATCACTATAGCAACGCATACATTCAGCAGAGGAACATATGGTTTCCATTAATGTTGGAATGTATACCCTCTTATGCTATGCTTGTATAAACACTGAATATACATAACAGTCTCTCCAGCACACACCCAAAGTCTCTCTTCCCCCACATCTTCACAAAATACATTGAGTACAAATGATTATGAATGTATATAAAAAGTGTAAAATAGATACATAGTACTACTGATTATGAATATTAATAAAAAGTAATAATAATACTAAAAACAACAGTAAATGGTGAAATTTGTGTCTTCAGTTTATAAGGAAAAATACCACAATGAATGTTAAGGTCATTTAGTAAGCAAAAAAGTAGAATAGAGAGAAACGAAACATGTATTAGAAAGCATTTAACTGAATATTAACTTTTAGACAGGAGACGTTGAACTTGAATGTGCTTCCCATTAAACCAGGCCCAAGTCCATGGGTCGCCTGATCAAATGTCTGTCAGTTCCTCCTTAAATACCCGAAGTGTAGGTCTTCCTGCAAATGAAATGCATAAAGATTTGTTTCAATGCACACTGATAGTCATACAATTTTTTTTTAAATGTATGTCAACTGCAGACTTTAGTTTTGGATATTGAAAAATTAACATCCTCACTTTAAAATATTTCCAGGACTACTTTCTTTTGTGGAGTAAACTTGGTGCCAGGAACATTAATGAAACCTTATTGTAAAGCCTTTCTCTGCTCTGTGTAGTCATTTTGTTGCGTGATCGAGTTCGGCTCACGAGTAAACCGCTGTCTAGTATTGCTCTGAGCGGATAAACTGTTTGCGCTGCGCAGCTCAGTTAAAAAGGTCGCAAAATGTGACCATTTAGTCGCAGTCTAGAGCCCTGTATAGTGCTGTATTTCTGCTTAACATGAGCGCCACCTACTGTCAGAGAGCGAATTTGTGTGTTTTTTTGCATTGATCTGAACTGACAAATTAGACATTCCTGTTGGTTGAACACGAGTTAATAGATATCAAACAATCAACAAAGTGTCCTGTGCTCACCACACACCGCCTATAGGTGGAGAGGAGAGATTTGGCTATAGGGTGATGTGTGATGTGTGGCTAACTTACACAGAAAAGACTTTGTTGCTCAGCACATTGTTGGATTACATATTTATTAAATGTTTAATTTAGTTTTTCCACTGCAATAGTATATAAACTGATAACGTTTAGTAGACTGATTTCAGATGATTATTGAGTCTCCAGCAAAGAGTCTCCTTTCCTGCCAGACCTGTTTTCTCTATTGTGTTTTAAATGAATCAGATCACTGAGATTCTCACCTTTCGGAGCCCAGACGTTGAATAGTTAGGTTGATGGACTTTCTCCTTATTGTCTTTAATGGCTCTTTGAGTCCCAGTATCACTCAGACTGATTGGATTAGCACAAATGCATTTGAGTGGTTATGCTGATTGGATTGAGACTGCCGGTCTGGGGCGGGTTCCTTAACCTGTATACTCATTTACATGCTTTGTTTGAATTTGTCTCCACCCCCAAAAGTCCCTCCTCCTAAAAAGCCTATAAGATACCATGTAAAGTTATGTTAGATTAGATCATGTTGGAAGTACTGCAGCCACGTACAGCGGAGTTCTCAATAAAGAATAACTTCTGTTGAACGTGATCCCAACTGTCTCCTGGTCTCTGCTTCGATGAAAGAAAACTTTACAACAGATGGTGCCGTGACCCGGATGGAGAAAAAAAAAGGAAACTCAAAGAACTTCAAGCTCAAAGAACTGAATCTTGAAACTACAAGCTCAACAAAAGATCTGACAAAGATTGCCAGACTGAATCTTTCCAGCTTCCTCCAGATTGAAAACTTCAAGCTCCAAAAATATCTCAATGCCTGACTGAGTTCCAGACTGAATCTTGAAACAAGTATCTTGGCAGTTTGATCGACAATAAGTTGCATTTTAATTCTAATACTGAGATGCTCTGCAAAAAAGGCCAACAAAGACTGTTTTGCCTTCGCAAACTGTCAAAGTTCGTGTCGATAAGACCCTCATGACCCTTTTTTATAAATCATACATCGAGTCTGTATTTACATTCTCAGTAATTTGCTGGTATGGTAATCTCACTGTCAAGGCCAAAACTGCTCTTTCCAATATAGTGAAGGTCAGCAGTAAAATTCTAGGTGTCCAGCAGTGTAGCCTCACTGACCTGTATAACAGACAGGTAGTTAGGAAGGCCAAATCAGTTATTTCTGATAGTTCCCACCCCCTTCATTTAGAGTTTCAGGTCTTACCTTCTGGGTCTCGGTTTAGATTACTTCCTGGGTCTCGGTTTAGATTACCTCCAGTAAAGAGCAATAGATACAGGCACTCATTCGTTCCGACTGCCATCTCTTTTCTAAACTCAACCCGGATGAGTAGAGTAGATAGACTTAACAATTAAATAGTGATGGGGTTGTTAGAACATGTATAGTATTGATTGATGTTGATGATGTTGTTGATGAAATGTTGATTGTTATGGAAATGTTCCCTTGTGTTGCTATATTATTTTTATGATGAACATTGTCAGATGTTTCTTTTTAACATATGGCTGTCGAATTGGAGGCCTACGTATCTATTTATCTATTGCAGAAATGGAGCACTTTGGCCTATTTTATTTATTTATCTTCTCAATTCTTTTGTTGTACAACCAGAGCCTGTAACATTAAGTATTTTATGTATTTCGGTCTTGTATTTGTGCATTTGTGTCTGTCCTGTGTCTATTTCTTGCTGCAGAACTAATTGCTCTATGGGGACAAATAAAAAGTTTAAAGTAAATTAACTACTTACCGTGATCTCAGACTGTGCTTATGTGGTTTCTCCTCTGCATGGATCTTCATGTGTCGCTTCAGGTGAGTTTTAAAAGAGAAACTCTTTCCGCACTGATCACACTTGTAAGGTTTTTCTCCAGTGTGGATCCTCTCATGTGTTTTCAGAGATGATGAGTGACTGAATCTCTTGTCACAGTGTGAACACTTGTAAGGTTTTTCTCCAGTGTGAATTCTCTGGTGTTCTTTTAAACCGTCTGCTGTAGTAAAAGTCTTCTCACACTCAAAGCACATGTACTCTCTCACACCAGTGTGAGTTTTCTCATGTCTATGTAAAGTTGGCAGCAGTGAAAAACTCTTTCCACACACAGAACATGAATGCGGCTTCTCCTTCGTATGAACTCTCAGGTGTGTCTTCAGGTTTGATGAAATAAGAAATGTTTTGCCACATTGATCACATGAGAACGGCTTCTCTCCGGTGTGAACTCTCATGTGTATCTTCACGTCACATTTAAAAACAAAACTCTTTCCACACTGATCACACGTGTGTGGCTTCTCTCCAGTGTGGTTCATCTCATGTTTTTTCAGAGATGAAGGCTGACTGAATCTCTTGTCACAGTGTGAACACTTGTAAGGTTTTTCTCCAGTGTGAATTCTCTGGTGCTGTTTTAAACAGTTTTCTGTAGTGAAAGTCTTCTCACACTCAAAGCACATGTACTCTCTCACACCAGTGTGAGTTTTCTCATGTCTATGTAAATATTGCAGCACTGAAAAACTCTTTCCACACACAGAACATGAATGTGGCTTCTCCTTCATATGAACTCTCAGGTGTGTCTTCAGGTCTGATGCACTAAGAAATGTTTTGCCGCACTGATCACATGAGAACGGCTTCTCTCCGTTGTGGATCATCATGTGAACATTAAGGGATGATAAATGACTGAAACTCTTTCCACATTGATCACATGTGAACGGCTTCTCTCCGGTGTGGATCCTCATGTGAACATTAAGGGATGATGATCGACTGAAACTCTTTCCACATTGATCACATGTGAACGGCTTCTCTCCGGTGTGAATTCTCATGTGAATCTCAAGACTTTGTTTGGTTGTGAAACTCTTCCCACACTGAGTGCAGGTGAAAGATTTCTTGGCTTTTCTTTTCTTTAAAAATGTCTTTTTAGTCTTTGAGCGACTCAGAGGTTTTTCTCCAGGTTTGACATGATGTTCCTCCTCCACTTCACTCAGTTCTTCACTCTCCTCCTCCACTTCACTCAGTTCTTCACTCTCCTCGCTCTCTTCCATCAGGTCTGACATGAAAGAAAAAAATATTAAATTTAATTTTCAGAAATTAAAAATGATTCAAAGAGAGAAATATAAAGTGAAAGGACATGAAATTGAGTCCTGATGTAGTCCTGAACTCACTGATACAACCATTAACATTAAAATATAATTCTTGGGCCCTTGGTCCCCCACAGTATCAACTTGAAGGAGCAGCAGTTGAGGCCAGCAGAGAAGAGAGAGAAGGGTTAGCGAAGAGGCCCTTCAAAGCTTGACAAAGGTCACACCTTGCAGGGCTGGCTCAACCAATAAGAAAGGGAGAATTTCTAAGTGAGAGTTTCCTCTGTGGGGAGGATTTATGAGTCTTTGTTCTAAGCGTGCTCATTTCCAATGGCACGCTGGATTGGTGTCTGATGATGAAACTAAGAAAGATTCTTGTAATACTAATATGTTGCACAGCTATCGGCATATCATGTACACAATCATTTCGATGTTCAAAGTACTAATTTATAGAGACCAAACATGGTATGCGTGAGGTTACGTTGACTGTTGGTTTCTATAATAAAATACATAGTATCAAAGAGATAATAGTATCAACAGATAATAGTATTAAAAGACACAACACAAGACAGTAAATCATTCACAAAATGTTCTGGAATGCATGTTAATTTCATGTTAATCAGTTCTTCAATAAATTAATGCAGGAGAGTCTGTTCTAATATTGTAGGATTTGTAGCAGGGGCCTTGTTCACATTGCTAAGAGTTATAAAACCAACTTACCTGATCGTGGTCATTGTAACGATGACCTTCTTGCCCTGTTTGGGGGGATGGGGCCACAGATCCCAGAGTGAGTTATTTTGTTCATTTCATTTGTTCATTATCATTTGTTAAACTATAACAAATGCTTGTGTCTGACTTGTCTCAGTCGTTACACACGTATCCAAACTTTAATTGAGGATAGTCAGAGTGAAAGGGCTTTAGATACAGCTTAGGTTGTGATTAGCTTAGTGAACACTGTACATTGTTGGGTCCCGGCTGTAGTAGAGGCCGTGCAGCAGGGCAATTGGGTGACGGTACGACACTGTAGTCGTGGGATAAAACACCGCTCTTCCGTTCAGATTACAACTTCAAATAGATTCTCCCCACTCAGTGAAACACCCACTGAGAATCCTGTTGAATGTGCCCTAATTATTGGCGATTCTATCACACGGAACGTGAAAATAAAGACACCAGCCACCATAGTCACATGTTTGCTGGGAGCCAGAGCGCCTGACATCAAAGCAAATTTAAAAGTGATGATTTGAGAGAATTTTTCTAATGCCAGTAAAAGAGGGTAAAGGGAGGGGGGTAATTGTTTGGTAATTGGTAATTGTTCTTACCAATTTAACCAATCAGATTTATAGAAGATGACATGATAAAGTCATGAGTTAGTCACTTGATCTTATTGTTGTGTCTGTCTTTATCCTATAAAACCTGATGTATTCTTCTTTTTGGTTGGGATTCTCTGAAAATTGTTAGAGGACTCTCCCAGCCGTAATTAAAGCATATTCAAAGGCATTGTCTGAAGTCTGTTTATTATTGCTGCAGCAAGTTAGTTAGGTTAACAAGTTAGAGTTAGAACTCTGAGCAGGACGTCGATGAGTAGATGCGCTAGAGTATAGGATTAGAACTCAGGGCCAGGCGTCGACTGAAGACGCGCTCGAGTATAGGTATATAGGAACTCTAAGCCAGTTGTCGACTGATACAGAGCTAGAGAAACTCAGGGCCAGGCGTCGACTGGAGACACGCTCGAGTATAGGTACAGTATATAGGAACTCTAAGCCAGTTGCCGACTGATACAGAGCTAGAGAAACTCAGGGCCAGGCGTCGACTGGAGACACACTCGAGTATAGGTACAGTATATAGGAACTCTAAGCCAGTTGCCGACTGATACAGAGCTAGAGAAACTCAGGGCCAGACGTCAACTGAAGACGCGCTCGAGTATAGGTATATAGGAACTCTAAGCCAGTTGTCGACTGATACGGAGCTAGAGAAACTCAGGGCCAGGCGTCGGTTGGAGACACACTTGAGTATAGGTACAGTATATAGGAACTCTAAGCCAGTTGTCGACTGATACAGAGCTAGAGAAACTCAGGGCCAGACGTCAACTGAAGACGCGCTCGAGTATAGGTATATAGGAACTCTAAGCCAGTTGTCGACTGATACGGAGCTAGAGAAACTCAGGGCCAGGCGTCGGTTGGAGACACACTTGAGTATAGGTACAGTATATAGGAACTCTAAGCCAGTTGCCGACTGATACAGAGCTAGAGAAACTCAGGGCCAGACGTCAACTGAAGACGTGCTCGAGTATAGGTATATAGGAACTCTAAGCCAGTTGTCGACTGATACAGAGCTAGAGAAACTCAGGGCCAGGCGTCGACTGGAGACACACTCGAGTATAGGTACAGTATATAGGAACTCTAAGCCAGTTGCCGACTGATACAGAGCTAGAGAAACTCAGGGCCAGGCGTCAACTGAAGACGTGCTCGAGTATAGGTATATAGGAACTCTAAGCCAGTTGTCGACTGATACAGAGCTAGAGAAACTCAGGGCCAGGCGTCGACTGAAGACACGCTCGAGTATAGGTATATAGGAACTCTAAGCCAGTTGTCGACTGATACAGAGCTAGAGAAACTCAGGGCCAGGCATCGACTGAAGACACGCTCGAGTATAGGTATATAGGAACTCTAAGCCAGTTGTCGACTGATACAGAGCTAGAGAAACTCAGGGCCAGGCGTCGGTTGGAGACACACTTGAGTATATATATTCATAGAAATAGGGGAAAAATCTACCACAATTTGGCGGGCCAATCCAGGAGTCCTCGGAATATCCCTCTGTCGGATGGACGGGGATCAGGAACGACGTTGTCTTCATTCTGCCAGACTGCAGAACCCAGTTTGGCGAGGATTTTCAATCAGGATTTAGACCGTACCATAGTACTGAGTAGGGCTGGGCGATATGGAGCAAAAAATATATCTCGATATATTTAGCTATATCTCTATATACGATATATATCTCGATATCTTTACAGGAAAAATAACCCCCCAAAAACTACTGCAAAAACAAATATGCCAAATACCTCAAAATCTTTTTTTATTGAAGTGCAAATAGGTAGGCAGTTCATGTAGGAACAAAGTGTTTCTGCGACATTTAAAAAAAAAAAAAAAAATCCCTGTACAACTGTAGAGTAAAACATTAATTAAAAAAAAAGTGATACAAATGCATCTAAAAATTGACATGAGTGTTACAAAAAATCACACTGTCTGGGGCCTCTGGAGAACTCAGAACAACTGCTAGCATAAAGTTTAAGGTAAAAATAACTGCCATTAAATTACAGTATCTAACTACTATGCAATTAGATAAACTGTTCATTCATTACATCACTTTAGCTCTGTCTTTATCCACCTTTATCCTCTTCTCTTCTTTTTGGCACTGTATCTATAGCAGAATAGGTAGGCTAATGCTAATTTATAATGTGTCATGTAAATTCGGCCATCCGTCACAATCAGGAAACTTTCACCGTGTCTAGACCTGGCGCGAGCTGCCAGGCCTGTTTCTACAGGGGAGCATGATAAGTGTGAGTGTGTTAAGCGCCCTCAAACAAAAGCAATGCGGCGAGAGGCGACGCTACACAAAAAATTACCAACAACAACTGATCGCGCGTGCACTGTTTCTGACGCACTTCAAGCACTCGCTGGGCGGGGAAAGATTGATGTGCCTGACCGGACTCGGGGGACTTGGTTGAATGAGACAACACGCAAGGGGAGGGGGAACAAAAGCAAGGAGGCTGAGGAGGGCGGGGGCGAGCACAGCACAGAGAAGGCAAACAAGCAAAGTGGCGAAATCAGAATTAAATATAAACAATATATCGATATATACGATATGTCAAAATCCATATCGAGTTTAAAAAATATCTCGATATATCGTAAATATCGAGATATCGCCCACCCCTAGTACTGAGACTCCTCTCATTAGAGTCACAAATGATTTACTCTTATCATCCAATCATGGTTGTATCTCTCTCTTGGTGTTACTCGATCTTAGTGCTGCATTTGATACTATTGACCACAACATCCTTTTAAATAGACTTGAACATTATGTTGGCATTAGTGGAATTGCACAGGCATGGTTTAAATCATACTTATCTGACCGTTATCAGTTTGTAGCAGTAAATAAAGAGATGTCTTATCGATCACAAGTTTAGTATGGTGTACCACAAGGCTCAGTACTAGGACCGTTACTGTTCACTCTGTACATGCTACCCTTAGGAGATATCATTAGGAAGCATGGCATTAATTTTCACTGTTATGCTGACGATACTCAGCTCTATATTTCTTCACGCCCAGTCGAAACTTACCAATTCACAAAATTGATGCATAGCAGATTGTTATGGCCCTTGGCCTTTTTCTGGTCATTCTCCTGCGCCTCCTCTCTTTCAGGCCTAATTGCGGTCACCTGGGAAGTTGGTGTTTAAATAGGAGCTTCTCTGCTGCATTGATCTCTTTCTTCCTGCTCTGGTCTGGTGGCTAAAGGCTCGAACGCTGCTCTGTTGTGGCCTGTCCGGGTTCACGCCTCGCTCGGGACGCCAGGATTTTACACAGATGCACATTTAAGTTTATTTAAGTTTGTCTTTTATTTTTACACTCAACACTTGCACCTGCCCTACACTACTGATACTGACGTTCACACTCCATATTTGGTTCTGTTGTTTAAATTTGTGATATTACACAATAAACTTATGTTTTGCACTGTTTGTTTGTGACATGGTCTCCAATCTATTGTTATGGCCCTGAGTCAACAGCTCGAGTTCTTACCAGAACCAGGAAGTGTGACCATATTAGACCGGTTCTGTCAAAACTGCATTGGCTCCCTATTAAACATCGCATACATTTTAAAATATTGCTGATTACTTACAAAGCACTAAATGGTTTAGCTCCGCAGTACTTGAGCGAGCTCTTAACGCATTATAGTCATTCATGTCTATTGCAATCTCAAAAAAGCAGACACACTCTGTCAGTTCAAAGCTAGACTAAAAACACATCTCTTTGACCTAGCTTTCACATAATACATTATAGACTTCTATAATTTAATGTTAGGCTGCATAGATTAGGCCAGCCGGAACCGGGAACACTTCCCATAAATCCTGATGTACTTGGTACATCATAAGAAGGATGACGTCTAGGGGTGTAACGGTACGTGTATTCGTACCGGACCGTTTCGGTACAGGGCTTTCGGTACGGTGCACGTGTGTACCGAATGACTGAATGCAATATTTTGTGTGCGGAACATGGGTAAATTTTCGCGTTTCCACACGAACATATTAAGTGGCGGAAGTCTCTGCGTTCAGCGCAAATCCCGGCGAAAAATCACACACCGCGCACTGTACAACAACATACACGGCACGCTTTAGCCCAGCCTCTCGCTAGCTAGCGTCATGGCCAATGCAGAGTTGCAGACAAGCCCATAGACCGAAAATATGGCGATCGGGTTTCATTCTCGCGCAGCTTTCATGAGCGCCGTTTTTACGCTCCGTGTGCGCCGCCGCACTCTCCGTTCCGCGCGTGCGTGTGTCTGCGCGCTGCGCTCTCTGCTCAATGTTCAATGTTCGACTCCGTGTTTGCGCTGCGCGTTCTGCTCTGTCGTTAACGGCCCAAACACTCCAATCATGTACCGATCACGCACTGGAAAAGCAAAGTCCGCCCAAATAATGTGAAATTTCTCAGTAGTAGACTTCTGTTTGCTGAGCTGGTATAGTCATGCTGGGCAACAATGGTCAAATAACCTGCTCTGATCACATGCTCTGGTAATAAAAGCTTTGTAGGGCTATATTTTATTTTGATAATTAGTAAAAAAAATGAAAAAAAAAATCTTAAATTGATTGTTAATTGATTATTGAAAAATAATAATACATTGATATATCTATGTTTAATATTATTTTAATATAGGGCTATTTTCTGTTCTTTTTTTCCCCCGGTGTTTCATTTAATTAGGTGATTCTAAGTTTAATTATTGATGATTACAAGCTTGGAGGAAATGCAATTAATTACAGCAAATTGTGCAATTAATTAGTTAATTTTTTTTTTTTTATCGATTCCCAGACTTAATTTTTAAATATGAGCAGGCCTACAAGCTGGGATTGGTAATGCTGCACTGTAATCATAGTTATTCATTTATATTTTTCATTATATTTTATTATGTGATATTGGTTTGAGACAGAGTATTTTATTTAGTGGAGAACTTTGCAGCAGTATTTTATTTCTTATTCTTTTTTTTATTTTATATATATTTTATTATATTTTATTAAAAAGTGTTTAAAAAAGTGTAAACAAATTGTTAAAAAAAAAGTTTATAGTAATAAACAACCTGCAGTTTAATGTTTGCATTTCTTTCCCTTACTGTCATCATATAATCATCATATAACACCGATTTTATCATCACTGCATTGGTTACCTATAAAGTTCTGTATTAATTACAAGGTATTGCTACTGACTTATAAAGCCCTAAACGGCTTAGCTCAAGTCTATTTAACGGATCTTCTATCGCCCTATAATCCATCACGCTCTTTAAGGTCACTAAATTCGAGGCTTTTGGTCATACCTAGGATATCCAGATCCACCAAAGGAGGGAGAGCATTTTCACATTTGGCTCCAAAACTCTGGAATAGTCTTCCTGATACTGTTCGTTGCTCAGACTCGCTCTCCCAGTTTAAAACTAGATTAAAGACGCATCTTTTCAGCCAGGCATTCATATAACATTTTAAATCTTACTGTTCAAACTACAATCTGGTCTCTAGTTCGTAGATGCCAGAGGAGAACTGGCCCCCGACTGAGCCTGGGTTCTCCCAAGGTTTTTTTTTTTTCGGTTCCTTGCCACTGTTGCCTTTGGCTTGCTCAGTTGGGGATATTTAATTTAATTAATCAATCAACGATACTATTGATCAGCATTACCAAACGTGGACGTTCCACTAGAAACAAACATTGATGTATTGTTTTAATTTATTACTGTGAAGCTGCTTTGATACAACCTATGTTGTGAAAAGCGCTATATAAATAAACTTGACTTGACTTGACTGTACCGAAAATAAACCGAACCGTGACTTTAAAACCGAGGTACGTACCGAACCGTGATTTTTGCGTACCGTTACACCCCTAATGACGTCTACGCTAATATTAGTCTCTCTGTTTATCCCGAGGTTTTCCCGCAGCCTGCCGGATCCAGGCCGTATCCAGATCTGATTAAGGACCTTCGCCTGGACACGACGACAACGCAGTGCTGAAGTGTCCACTAGTCTCTCCTCTGGGAAGGCCTCCTTTACCTCTATACATATAAAATGTTGTCTGGATAATTCCAGTTTGCGTGGCTACGCAGATGCGACGACAATTTATTATACGTTTTTAAGGCATAAAACAGTTGTTTGAGGGTTGATTTGTGAAGGACTACACTCCTGCACACTTATATATTCAAACGCACATACGTATCGATCGAACACATGATGCGCATGTGCACGCCGTGTGCGTTGTCCCAGGTTTGCGTTTCAGAGGTTTGCGCAGAGAAAACGGGTAATCGTTTGCACCTTCGAACCTGTTTCAGGGAGTGTGTTCTCGAGACACTAGGCACTTTTTTGTGTGGATGGGCAGCCGGAGCGCGTTAAGGATTTTGTGTTAGAATGGTGTTGTGTTAGCGTCCTCTAAGTTAATGACTAATGATCTTCGCAACTTCACTGTTACGCTAATTTCTATTATCACTGTAAAGCTGCTTTGAAAAAATCCATACTGTTAAAAGCGCTATATAAATAAAGGTGACTTGACAATCAATATAAACATTTCTCAAAACTCCCTTTACCAGGGACGTGGGAACTATACTGTGAGAGGGGGGGCGGGAGGGGGGTTAAGGCGACCGTTATTTAGAACGTGCCACTTTATGGTTTCCATGGTGACGCGTCATTGCTTGTCACGTGACACACCGCAGCAACAACAGCGCTGAATGAATGATGATCTGCTTTTATGTCATTTTTCCTTTTTTTATTCAGAATATTCACAAATGTGTTAGCTATGGCATGAAATATCTGATATTCCGATTGTCAAATACATGCAAGTGGAAGTGTATTGTTGTTTAAACACCTTTATAACGATCGCGTTAGTTGAGCTGTATGCGCGATGGGCGCCGCCATCTTAGTTTGTGCCGCAGACGCAGTTCAGAGAATCGGATCTGTTGGATTTACAACACGTGAATTCATCCACTTCTCCCGAAATGCTTAAAAGTAAGTGGCTGGTGAACTGGGTGAAGAATAGAGTAAACATTAAAGTTACTTACACAATGTGTATCTGATATGAATAAAACGTGCCGAATTATAATGGAAAGGATTATTGTTACCTCTTCAATAGACATCAGTGTGTATTTTACAAACTCTAAATGTATTGTTTTTTTAGTACTTATGTGAATTTATATGTCTGAAACCTAAAATACCTCAAATAAACAGTATGTGGTTGAAAACACTGAAAAGTTGTGATATATGACAGCTCTGAGCGCGCCTATCTCTGGCTAAATTCAACATTTTAATTTAGCAGTTGCACTGACCGTGAATGCACTGACCGTTCTAATCACACCGATGTGATCGTACGCTCCAGGGACCAGCCTAGACTGATTACACGATCGTACGTGCGAAAGGCTTAAAAACAAGAAATTTTATGACACAAAATTTTGAAATGTAGGCTTAAATCAAACACATTTTATAACCATATATATATATATATAAAAACACAATGGAAAACAAAAACAACGAGAAAAAAAACCCCAGCTGGCTGACCCCTAGAGGGGGGGCGGCCGCTCCCCCCGCCCCCCCTGTTCCAACTTCTATGCCCTTTACTGACCATTTGTTGATGAAAACCCAAAACATTCTGTACCGTTTCATAGTTGAACTGTTTATCTAAATGTGATGAAGTGCTTGAATGTTTAGCATGAATGTTCTTCAGCATCATGAATGAATGAAGAATAAACACCAACCTCTTTGTTCTTCAGGATCTTCAGTGTGTTTCATTCTGCAGGGTTCTGGATCACTCATGTTCTCACTGTCCTCTTTAATAAACTCAGTCTTTGCAGATTTCAGCTCTTCCTGATGCTCTGATGCTCGTCTTCACTTGTAGCTGATGGGAATTTACAGCATTTATTGGGGAATTACTGTGGGAGGAGCTTCACTGATTATGTGAATGCTGTGGGAGGAGCTTCTCTGATGATGTATTCCAGCGTGGGAGGAGCTGATCTGCCAAAATTAAAAATATCAATTATGTTTTTTCAAAAAATTTTAATAATACATGACACTAAGCATTTATCCCTGTCTATCTATTCATTAGACATCCATCTATTTGTATTGCTAATCCTAACATTATTCTGCTTCTTCATTAAAATACAGGTATCTAGAAATATAGAAAATAATATTAATAATTTAAATTCTTCCAAATATAAATAATGGTAAGAAAAACAGTTAAAATCATAAAAACAGAAATAAAGGTACATATAGTAGCCAACACCCTCAGTCTGTTGACATGAAATTAGCTTTAGGCTAAATGACCATTTACAGGAGATCTGAAGACATCAGCATAATAAATGAGGAGAAAACAGGAACTATTGTCATGAAATAAAGAGTGTTTTCAGCAGATCTGTTAATATTGATGAGCCTCAGACTATCAACACTCATTCAACAAGCCATTCAGGATCATCAGCAGTAGGGCTGGGCGATATATCGATATAAAAAATATATCGATATATTTTTAAACGCGATATGGAATTAGACCATATCGCATATATCGATATAATTCAAATTTGCGCTGTGATCCTTGCTCAAGGCAACAGCTGACCTGGAGCTCTCTGCACTGCTCCCCGCGCCCCCGCCCCTCCTTTTCCAGTTTGCGTGCGTGTTTAGAGCATGTATGTTATGAGAGGCGAATCATGACTACTTCAGAAAACCCAGCACAATAGGAACTACCAGGCAGTGACATAAGTGTACGCTGAAATAAAGTTTTTCACCTCAGAAAAACAGACTTTCTTGTCCTGTCAGCCGTTATATGTGCTCGTAGCGCACACTCATCAATTGCACGCGCAAATGCGGCGGCGCGCGCTGTTCGCTGTGTATCACCTCACTATCGCCAAACTGCGAGCATGCAACGCCGTTAGGCTACGTTGTAAATTACACGAAATAAAAGTAATGCAGGTATGATTTTCATCCTATTCACCAGGAGCAGTTTCCATGTTTCATTAACAGTTATTGTTAATATTGTGTATTCACCATGGTAACTGTCGTTTCCATATTAACCCCATGCCACTTTATTTTTCTTTGTGTTATTTTTTAATATTTTTTAAATGACTGTAGTGGCTCATACCAACATTGTATTAACAAAAACTAGTTTGGGACTGCTATTTAATAGCTTTAGCATAGGCCTAATGTTTATTTATTAGTACTAGTCTTTACTATTAGTCATATTCTTACAATTTGTGTGTATGTTAAGTAAAGGGGGGCAGTACTTGTGTGTGTGTTAAAACGTGTTATACTTTGCCTATATATATATATTCAATGTAAATTCTGATAATCATAATTAATAGATCGCAATTACAATTCCAAAGGAATAATCGGCAATTGTGATTTTTGTCATAATCGTGCAGCCCTAAGGTGAAGAAACCTGTTTATTATTTATTCATTTGATTTTTCAAATGTTCACTGAAAGAGCCTGTTTCAATAAAACTACTTTTGATGTCATATTTGGCTTTGACTTTGACTGAACATTTGCTCTCACTTTGCAGAAAAAATATCGGGATATATATTGTATATCGATATTCAGCCTAAATATATCGGGATATGACTTTTGGTCCATATCGCCCAGCCCTAATCAGCAGATCATCTCACTTTATTCTGAGTGTTTGCTGTTAGAAACACATTATTTGAGTCAGGATACATGATAAAAGCCTGTAAAACTGCTGAAAGACAATACTGTTATTTCTCACAATATAACATGGATAAATCATCAATAATAAAACAAAATAATTAAATAAATAACCTCTTCAGGCAAACAACTACAACACCATAATATGTGAAAATATAGTTTGACTTGATAATATATATTAATAGCAATAAAGTAATTCCATTAACATGTTATATTTGTACAGAAATTGACACTGATCATAAAACTCTTAAAAATAAAGAAAATGTAGCCTAACGTCTCCTGTGTTAAACTTCACTATATTCCCATGCGTGTATAGATTTCATATTTCCCACTTATTCATTACTCATACAGGGGCAATATAAAGTGTCTACATCAATTTTAATAAGTAAATGTAATCTGCCAAAGATAATGTCGACAAAGAAATAAAGGTAAACATGAAAACGGCAACAGAAACACTTGGGATCGATTCCCCTCACAGATCTCAAACTTTAACTCGACATTCAGTAACAGTTCTCACACAAACATCGAGACAATCACACAAACGAACACAAACTCGCTCAGGTCTGAATGAACTCAACATATTCTCCTCATGCTCGCTGCTGCTGCACTAAATGTTTATTTCAGAAGGAAGACGCCAGAAAAGACGCACAAGTATCGCTGTGATCGATGAAAACAATACAGAAATGAGCCTGTCGCTTAATCAAACTGTATAAAGTGTGTGTGATGGTTGTGTAAATATGAGAAATACCGTGAACTGCTCTCCTCACCTCAGAAGACTCGACGCTGAAACTCTCAATGAGGGAAGAGAGAAGGCGCGAGCGAGCGGTGACGTCATCGGCCTCCAAAGCACGCCACGCAGATTCAGCTTTACTTATTTCATATGGAACAATCATAATATTCTCTATAAAAACAAGTCCTTATTTTTTGAAAAATGGCATGATAACAATATTACGTTAGTACGTGATCTTTTTAATGATGATGGATGTCTATACATATGGCGAATTCCTGGAAAAATGTAAATTTCCTGTCACGCCTAGAGAATTTTCCATCGTTTTCGATGCTATTCCCACAGGTGTTATTGCATTGTTTAGAGGTTTGGATAGGACTTTGTTTACCACACCACCTATTTTTGATCCCACTCAAACAATGGTGGGCAAGATTTGTTTAGTTCCATATTCAATAGATCCATTCGTGCTCTCTTTCAGAAAGATATTATTACCAAACCTTATGTAATTACCTATTGGGGCAATTTTGTGGATATTGTGGACTGGAGAAAAGTTTGGTTATTGCCACATAAATACCTTATAGTAAATAAAGTCAGAGAAGTCTCATTTAAATTAATTCATAGATTCTATCCAGTGAAAAGTTACCTAAAAAAATTTAAACCTGACATTGATATAAAATGTGATTTCTGTAATGCACAAGATGAAACTACTGTACACTTGTTTTGGGACTGTAGCTATACCAAAATGTTTTGGAAGAACTTTTGCAGATATATTATTGATTTTGTGTACCCTCATTTTTCCTTATTTTGGAAACATGTTATATTTGGTTTTATTAATACGGAGAAAAACTTTGAGAAAGAATTTTACTTTATAAATCTTTTACTTCTCCTAGCAAAATTTCATATTCATAAATGTAAATTTTCCAATCATAAGCCATTATTCAAAGTTTTTCTCAACGAATTCCATCAATACCTTCAAACGCTTTCTGTTTCAGAGAAGAACAAAGCAAGGAAAACATTGTCTTGTTATGCTCTCTTCAAAATCCCCCTTTAATTTTGTCTCATTGCACTATCCTAACATGCTCTAATTGATTGTATCTCCTTCCTTTTTTTGCTTATCTTTTCTTGTATTTTTACTGTTGTTATTATTATTATTGTAATTTTTGTCTGGGTTTTTTATTTATTTGTTTATTTTATTTTATTTGTTTATTTATTTTTATATTGTTATTATTCTCTCCTCTGGTGTATGTTCCGTTTCATGTTTTCATGTTATTCTAATAAATAAATAAAAAAATTAATAAAAAAAAAGATTCAGCTTTACTAGTAGCCTTCCATTGTTTTTATTTTAGTACTTTAGTGACTCCAGTTACTAAAGGTAAAAGGAACTTTTTCAAGTGAAGCACAAAATAGTCATATAAACAGAGGAGGATCACCTCCATCCAGTCTGAAAAGTGTTTTGGCCTGTAAAGTCCGGCTCAGTATATTCTGTAGCGTTCTATACAATATGGAGTTATTCTTGTGCCAATAAAAATGAACGTAGCTTTTCAAGAAACTAATGAAAATATAAATTGAAACTAAATAAATTATCTCTAAAACTGAAAAAGAATAAATCGTAGGCAAATTGTTTGACTTCGTTTTTAATACACTGCATGTTTTGCTAACTATTTCTCATATTTCAATCGCTGATCTGAACTTACAAATGCGCTTCCAGAGTTTTCATTTACGCTTCTGAAGTTTGCGTTTACGCTCCCAGAGTTCTGACACATTTCTCTCGTGGGGGCGGGGCTAGTAGCAGTGTGTTCTCATTGGTTACTGAGCTTTTGATTGATAGCTTCGTGACCTGGAAGTGAAGACGTCAGTGGTGTGTTTATGTGTGGATGTGAGCGTCTGTAATCGCAGCTTTCTATTTCATTAGTGATGAAATCTACGTTCATTTTAAAAAAAAAATATTATTGTAGCAGCTGGGACCTGCATGGGCTCAGTTCTTATATGGTGACCAGGAAAAAAACTACATCACTATAGCAACACATACATTCAGCAGAGGAACATATGGTTTCCATTAATGTTGGAATGTATACCCTCTTATGCTTTGCTTGTATAAACACTGAATATACATTACAGTCTCTCCAGCACACACTCAAAGTCCCCCAAAGTCTCTCTTCCCCCACATCTTCACAAAATACATTGAGTACAAATGATTATGAATGTATATAAAAAGTATAAAAGAGATACATAGTACTACTGATTATGAATATTAATAAAAAGTAATAATAATACTAAAAACAACAGTAAATGGTAAAATTCAAAATAAAATGAAACCCTGCCCCCCCCCCCCCCCCCCCCCGATCGATCTGCACTTCAGACTCTGACCATCCGGGTATCTTTTGGAACCAGCATACTAGCAGTCCACCACAGACTTTTTTGATTCCTTATCTCACATAAAACAAATTAATAATGAAGATTGTAGTCTGTGTGATGCACCCATTAGTCTTTCAGAAATTCTTGATTCTATAAATCATTTAAAAAGTAACAAATCCCCAGGTACTGATGGGCTTTATAAAGCATTTAGTCAAAAATTAGCACCTTTTTTTAAAATAAAATGTTTTTAGAGAGTATTGAGAAAACAAAGCTTCCTCCCTCTTTATGTCAAGGGCTAATAACTTTGATTCCCAAGCCCAATAAAGATCCCCCTTAGAAAATTGCCGCCCGATTTCCTTATTGAATACCGATTATAAAATGATTGCCTTAGTTTTAGCAAAGAGGCTGAAACTTATTCCTAATAATATAATAGATGAGTGCCAATCAGGTTTTATGCATCAGAGACATAGTTCTAATAATATACGCTTGATTATTTCTACCGATAGTTTTATCCTCTTTCTTGACTATTATAAAGCATTTGATTGCTTAGAACATGAATTTATGTAACATTTTTTGCAAATGTATTAAAATGCTTTACTGTAATAACAGCTCTATCCGACTCAATAATGGCACTTCTCCTAGATTTTCTTTAAAGCGTGGTGTAAGACAAGGTTGCCCCATTTCCCCATATCTTTTTCTAATAGCTACATAATTTTTGTATTTACATATTAAAGAGAGCCCTGTGAAGGGAATTTCTATTGCTGGTATGGAATTGTTTATTAGCCAACTAGCAGATGATACAGCATTGTTTCTAAGAGATGTCTCTCAGATCCCAATTGCTTTAACCTCTCTTCAGTCCTTCTCTAATGCATCTGGCCTTTTGCTTAATATTAATAAATGCGAATTACTCCCGATAAAAAAATATGCTGCAACCTCTTTCTCAAACATTCCCATCAAAGATAGTGTCACCCATTTAGGAATACAAATAATAAAAGATACTAAACTGAGATGTCAGATGAATTTTAGTTCAGTTGTGGAGAAAACACACACAAAAAAAATTAACCTTTGGTTGTTAAGAGATCTATCTTTGAGGGATTTCCCGCTTATCCTATGCTGTTCAGTCTTTATTTTGTGGATAAATCTACTTGCAAGTTGATTGATGTAATGTTGCTCAAATTTCTTTGGAAAAATAAAACTCATTATATTAGAAAATCAGTTTTTTTGAATTCCTATAATAAAGGTGGCTTAAATTTCATTGATTTTGATTCTCTTAACAATACCTTAAAAATTAATTGGCTTAAACGTTTCCTTCACAATCAATCTTCTATTTGGAGGATAAACCAATATATATCTTTTCTCAATTAGGAGGTATACATTTCCTTTTAACCCTTGTGCATTGTTAGAATTTACATCCTTTCGTTATGTTTGTGGCTGAAAACAGCCACTACTTTAAACTGCTGTAAAAATGTATCAGATAAATATTTTTTTCAATTTTTTTTGCATTAATCTATTAATCAACCTCAGTCCTGCTCAAAAATATTAAATGTTTAAAAAAAATTCAGGATTTTAACTCTTTAATTGCCAAATTCGTAAATGATGTCACTGATTTGGGGGGAAAAAAAACACAAAATTACTAATTTTCAATATAAAATGTGATTGTGGACTGGATTTTTTTTTACCTTTTATCACAGTCTTGGACATGTCAAAGATTAGAAACAACATTGGTTTTGATGCATTGTTAGTTTTTGTGCAGCATCAGATTTGAACTTTTTCTCCCTCATTTACTGTTCGTGGCTGTTTTTGCCCCATTGACTTCCATTATAACCACATTTTTTGATTGCAAAGCCATGACACCATATAATCATGCATTTTTGATTGTTGGTGGTTTTCCCTGTTGGGAAGAGGTAAAATTTGTAATTTTTACTGTTGATAACCGGGTGGCACCATTAACCCTTTAGATAGGCCTGTGCCAAAAAAAGCTTAGTTTCTGGCTTTTACATGGAGTTATATGGAGTATAACAGCATAATAAAGTGTGTGATTGTGTGTGTGTGTGTGTGTGTGTGTGTGTGTGTGTGTGTGTGTGTGTGTGTGTGTGTGTGTGAACTCACCTTGATGCGTCTGAGAAAATCAAAATATGCACCTCAGCTCTCAGATCTACATGGAGTAAACAAAAACAAAGTAAGTGTATTTATGCACCTGCTGCCTTTTGATGGTGAGAAATGCAGACTAAACAAAAACAAAGCAAGTGGATTTAAACGCGTGCATGCAAGCCTGCTGGTCATTTGATGGTGAGAAGAGCAGCAAGCAACATGAGAAAGGGCTTGACTTGTAGTGAAGTTTTAGAGATGATTATGCAGCCTGACCCCTCCAGCGAGCTGCAGGATGTTTCGTCTTCTCCCTCTGACACCACAGACTCAGGAGAGTCAGATCCTGATTTGGATGTGGCACCCTCATCATCCACTCTAGCTTCCACTGAAGGCGAGGAGGATTCGGAGGATCCTGGATCTGGGTAGATTGGGAGAAACGGCGAAGTGTTGTTTTCCACTAACGCGGAGACAACTCTCTTTCTTCAGCCTGCCAGTGGCGTGACTCCAGGGCCGACGCGCTATGCCATCACAAGGCATAGTCATACATGTTTGTATGACTGTACAAACATGTATGTGTTGACGCAAGTCATGCTGACAATGAGGTCAATCATCTCCTCCGTAAAAAACAGATTGAACACGGAATCCATGTTCTGGACCCTTGCGAAGGCATAGCGCGTCGGCCCTGGAGTCATGCCTCTGGCAGGCTGAAGAAAGGGAGTTGTCTCCGCGTTGGTGGAAAACCACACTTCGCCGTTTCTCCCAATCCACCCAGATCCAGGATCCTCCGAATCCTCCTCGCCTTCAGTGGAAGCTAGAGAGGATGATGAGGGTGCCACATCCAAATCAGGATCTGACTCTCCTGAGTCTGTGGTGTCAGAGGGAGAAGACAATACATCCTGCAGCTCGCTGGAGGGGTCAGGCTGCATAATCATCTCTAAAACTTCACTACAAGTCAAGCCCTTTCTCATGTTGCTTGCTGCTCTTCTCACCATCAAATGACCAGCAGGCTTGCATGCACGCGTTTAAATCCACTTGCTTTGTTTTTGTTTAGTCTGCATTTCTCACCATCAAAAGGCAGCAGGTGCATAAATACACTTACTTTGTTTTTGTTTACTCCATGTAGTTCTGAGAGCTGAGGTGCATATTTTGATTTTCTCAGACGCATCAAGGTGAGTTCACACACACACACACACACACACACACACACACACACACACACACACACACACACTTTATTATGCTGTTATACTCCATATAACTCCATGTAAAAGCCAGAAACTACGCTTTTTTTGGCACAGGCCTATCTAAAGGGTTAATGGTGCCACCCGGTTATCAACAGTAAAAATGACAAATTTTACCTCTTCCCAACAGGGAAAACCACCAACAATCAAAAATGCATGATTATATGGTGTCATGGCTTTGCAATCAAAAAATGTGGTTATAATGGAAGTCAATGGGGCAAAAACAGCCACGAACAGTAAATGAGGGAGAAAAAGTTCAAATCTGATGCTGCACAAAAACTAACAATGCATCAAAACCAATGTTGTTTCTAATCTTTGACATGTCCAAGACTGTGATAAAAGGTAAAAAAAAATCCAGTCCACAATCACATTTTATATTGAAAATGAGTCATTTTGTGTGTGTTTTTTTCCCAAATCAGTGACATCATTTACAAATTTGGCAATTAAAGAGTTAAAATCCTGAATTTTTTTTAAACATTTAGTATTTTTGAGCAGGACTGAGGTTGATTAATAGATATATGCAAAAAAAATTGAAAAAAATATTTATCTGATAAATTTTTACAGCAGTTTAAAGTAGTGGCTGTTTTCAGCCACAAACATAACGAAAGGGTAGTAAATTTGCCCACAGTGTACTGTTGAGTTTTTGAAAAATTTCAAAGCATTTTCCCAAAATATGTGTCAAAATAAGATTTGTCACCAAAAATCATTCCATTTGCTGAAACACAGAAAAAGTTATGGCCAAATTTAGACTCAAAAATACCCCATAGTGGATGAAAACATCCCCAACAGCACATAAGGGTTAATGTGCAATTATTCAGTTAGTAAACTTCCAATTATCATCAGCAGATGCTTATGACTTGGAGACTTATTTACAAGCATAATTTCTTGCAACACAATTTTTTAAATTTGGAACAACTGTAATATTCTACATAAGAGGAAATCTTTATTTCTTGAAAACTGGTTCAATAATGGAGTGATGTTAGTAAACCAGCTATTTGATATAGTGAAGGTAATTTATTTAATTATTCCGATTTTGTTTCAGGATACCAATTCCCAGTATCTAGTAAATAATTTAATATAGTTTTCAAGGCCATCTCTTTGGAAATCTTTTGGACCCTGTTACTTCAATTCCTTCCTCCATTTCTTATTGGAATAACCTTTTTAATGATAATAAATGGTCATATGTTTGGTCACTTCCTCAGAAATTCTTTCTAACAAATAAAGTTAAAGAAATATCCTATAAAATTATTCAAAGATTTTATCCAGTTAAATGCTTTTTAAAGAAATTTAGAAGTGATATTGATACTTCCTGCTCATTTTGTGAAGCCTCTTCTGAAACTGTTGATCATTTGTTTTGGGAATGTCCTTTTTCTCGGTCTTTCTGGAATAATATTGATGCTCTGATTGTCCAAAAGGTTTTTTGTAACTTTTCTTTATCATATAGACACATTTTTGGGGGTTTTATTAATGCAAGTTTTTGTATAAACCTTCATTAATATTATTGGGAAGTTTCATATCCATAAATTTAAAAATATATGAAAAGTAAACCCCACTTTAGCTTTTTCAAAGAAGAATTGAAGATGTATTTAAATATATACTATAGTATGTTGGTTTCAAAGATACCCGGATGGTCTACTATTTCCGGTCAGAATCCATAGTGCAGATCGCGCGTTGGCCGAGGATTCGGTTAGAACTACAAACACGAGTTAAAAGTGCTAAAAAACTACAGACATGGAAGACGCGCGAGTCCGGCGATTATGTAGAGATGTTTAGATAAAGGTTTTTTTTTTTTGCAATATTAACAAACAGAACAAGACGATACATACAAGAAATATAAACAATCTTTCAAAACAAAACAGAAATTAGTAAGACAGGCCGAGCTGATAGACCGGCGGTTAGCTTTTGAAACATCATGCGCCGATGCACACAAATCAGTGACTAACGTTACTAACCTGCTGACTCCGACCTCGTCTACTCCGTGCGTTTCTCAACATCGGTCCCGAGCGCCGAGGTCGCGATCAGCCATGGTCTTGTTCACTCCGGCTCCAACACGCCACCACGAAGCCTGGGTGGTTCCGCAGCGGAAGACGCGAGTCAGGCCCAGACCAAAACTCTCTCCGACCCTCCCGGTTTTCGAGCTATCCACACAGAACCGCTTCTCCCCTCTCCGCGAAACAGAACGCGATGCTGTGATCATCGGCGATTCCATCGTTCGGCACGTACGCGCTACGTTAGGTAAAAGTAAGGTGCACAGTCACTGCTTTCCTGGTGCTCGTGTTTCTGAAATCGCTGCTCGCGTTCCCGAGATTCTGAACGATGACGAGCGCGTCGGAACTGTGGTCTTGCACGCGGGGGTGAACGACATCAGGCTGCGCCAGACGGAAGTTCTGAAGAAAGACTTCAGGAATCTGATCGATACGGTACGCAGCACATCGCCTGATATAACGATCATTGTGTCAGGACCGCTTCCCACGTACCGTCTAGGACATAAAAAGTTTAGTAGATTATTCGTGCTAAATGAATGGTTAATGTCATGGTGCAGTGAGCAGAAACTGCTCTTTCTAAATAATTGGAATCTGTTTTGGGAGCGTCCTAGGCTTCTCCGTGCTGATGGCTTACACCCAAGCAGATTCAGAGCGGATCTTTTCCCAGATAGCAATTACATTTGGCCCGGATCCGTTTTAAGCCCCTTGCCTCCGTTTCTATCTTAGAGACGTTTTCTGATTGTGAACCAGATCCGTGCCAGATAGAGGTTTCAGCTTAAACATTCTAACTGCCATCAGTTCAGTATTTATATCATTTTACAGATCTGGCCCAGATCACTTTTCCCATAGGTAACCGAAAGACATTAGCTGTGTCTGACACTGATTTGGTCCAGATCTGCAATATGAATCTGAGCCGATACTGTTTTCACATAGGCTACACTGGTGTGGCCCGAATCTGTGATACATATCTGAGCCGACTGCATTTAAAAAAGGGCTAAAAACTGCTCTGGCCCATATCTGCAAAACGGATTTGAGCCAACACTGTTTTGACAGAGACTACCTGATGTGGACCACATCCGAAATACTTTTCTCAAACTGTGTGAAGAACTCCGTGGAATAAACATTTTCAAAACAACATGGTTACCTGTCTGCATATTTTTTTTTTTCTATCTAGAGCATGAGATAAATGCATTGTCATAAGCTGAGCAATATTATCAGTGTTTAAAAACTATACAGAAACATTTTGTGATGCTATAAGGTCCGTTACAGCACACACTGTAAAAAAAAGTAATTTTACAGGTAATTGTCTGTATTTGTTTACAGATTTTTACCGTTTTGTCATTATTACAGCAAATATCTGTAAAATAAAAGGCTGTAATTTAAAGGTCCACTGTTAAATTTGCAGGTAATTGCTTGTATTTTGGTTTTACATCAATTTTACGTTTTTTAAAAGGAACGTGTCTGTATTTTTACATAGTTATGTGTAATTTTACAGAAATTATTAGGTAATATTTTACAGATTTTTTTCTGTGAAATTAGAAAACAAAGTAAAGAAGGTATAACTGCGGAAATCAGCATCTATTCAATGTTTTCCTTACAGATTATTAAGCATGTGGGGGTTAAAGTGAGGTTTTTTTTAGGTTAAATGATAGTATTTGTACATAGTATTTGTATGTACATTTGTACATTATTTCACATTTTATTTTATACTCATTTTGATAATTATTTCATTGTCTTATTCTCCCATAATTTCATGTATATTTTATGAATATTTTTCCAAATCTCCGTTGCTGCACATTCAGGTCTTTGTGTGTGTGAGTGCGCGCGCGCGCGATGACGCAGATTCAAATTCGCCGCCATTACTTTTCCGCTGTTTACTCCCGCCCACAACGGTTAACGTTAGCTGATCAGTTTGGGCAAGCGGGAGATTTGAATTCAGTCTACTCTCGTGAAGTGGATTGTGAGATCAACAGTGGTTCAAAGCAATCGTATTCGTCAAGAGGCGAGCAGTCGTGAGCAGGAGTTCTGTTGTCAGTCAGTCCGTTTGGATTCTTTGGAAATAACGCCCTTTTCAGTGAGCCTTGTTCGTCACGACGGACATCATGCCAACCGATCACCGGCTGAGGTAAGAGTCTCATTATACTAACGTTACATGTGAACGATATTTTATATTACATTTGTGTTACGTTTACAGTTTTCAAGCTAACGTTAGCATTCTTAAATGATGTTGTGTCATAACTGGCGAGAGCTGGAGGGCAAAACACTGAAAATGTAGTATCATGCGTCTTTACATTTTCCATCTGTTTTAAGAAAGATCAGTTGAACCCACACCTCAAAAGACCTAAAACAAGCTTTCGTAGACTTGTAATACATACCAAAGTCCGTTTAATTGTGTATAAAATCTTTGTTAATACGCGATAGTAGCCTATCTGTCAGTAAATCAATCTCTTAAATGGCGGGACATTTTGAAACACGTCTGGAAGCTAAAAACTCTTCTCTTAAAAATATCCTCGGTTTTAATTATAGTAACCACGTTTTTGGCGGATTTTTATTACCATTTTTAATAACCACAGTTATACTACAAATACAAATAGGCCTAACGTTACCATGTTGGGTTTTTTTTGGGTTTTTTTTTTTGTGTGGTTAAACCATAGTTAATTTTCGTAAGGTTTAACATGGCTATCTCAAGACTGGTAAGAAAACGAATTCAGTAAATACTGTACTTGGTACAGGAAAGCACATGAGACTAGAATATGAACACAACATGATAAATTGCATATTCTGGCTGCATCTGCTTGTTAACACGTAGCTATAGAATGCATATATGTGCATATATTAGGCTTATAAAATAAAAGTTGATAGAATGTTTGTGTTCTGATGAAGAAATTAACGTATCTACATTTTGGATGGCCTGGGGTCACCATAGTAGCCTTTTTCATAGGATACTTTTGATCATTGGTTATGAAAATTGCATTGATCCAGATGAACAGACAGTTACACCCCTAACGTTAGGTGTCTCGTCTCAGCTCAAAACTTCACTGTTAGCCTTTCCTGCTCAGCTTCCAGATCATAGTCAGGTTTTGCATTGTCTTAGTGGAACATATTCTTACATGTGTAAATGTAATACTGAGTTGTTAATTTTTTTTTTTGTGTGTGATTTCAGGTCAAGTGGAAAGCAGAATGATCATGGCAAACAAGGTATGGGAAGAAGTAATTTAAAATATTGTAATGGCCGAGTCTTCTGATTCCATATGATTGCACTAAAAGTGCAGAACATTTAATTTGTTTTATACTATATTTTCCCATATGAATATTTTCTTTGTGGTTAAACCATAGTTAATTTTCGTAAGGGTTAACATGGCTATCTCAAGACTGGTAAGAAAACGAATTCAGTAAATACTGTACTTGTTGATGATACAGGAAAGCACATGAGACTAGAATATGAACACAACATGATAAATTGCATAATACTGAGTTGTTAATTTTTTTTTTTTTTTTTTTTTTTTGTGATTTCAGGTCAAGTGGAAAGCAGAATGATCATGGCAAACAAGGTATGGGAAGAAGTAATTTAAAATATTGTAATGGCCGAGTCTTCTGATTCCATATGATTGCACTAAAAGTGGCAGAAAATTTAATTTGTTTTATACTATATTTTCCCATATGAATATTCATTTGATCCTTGTGAGGCCACTGTAGCTGCACAAGGTTTGGTTTTACTACAGTAAAACCACGATTGTGTTAGATTCCACCCATCTATTTAATTTTTTTTTTTTTTTTTTGTAGCATAACTAGGCTTTGTCATTTAGAAACATGACTTTTCCTATCACTTAATGACACATATCTCTACCTTTCATTGCAGCCAGAGGATCTGACGGTTGCTACAGCATCTCAGCCTACCTGATGGAAAATTCTTGCTGGATGAATGACCTTCACCTTCAACTCAACCTTGCCAAGACAGAACTGCTTATGGTTTCAGCCAAACCATCCTTGCTGTGTGATCCTGCTGATTTGCCTTCTACAACATCAGAAAGATCCGGCCCTTCCTATCGGAGCCACACAACTCTTTGTCTAAGCTTTTGTTCTATCCAGACTGGACTATTGCAGCTCTTCCAGCATCAGTCAAACCTCTGCAACTGATCCAGATGCTGCAGCAAGACCTAAACTCACTGCTTCAGATCTGTGTGTCTCCAGAAGCTTGTGTTCTGCAAGTGAACGGCGCCTTGTGGTGTCATCATCCCAAAGAGACACAAAATCACTTTCACTGACTTTTCCCTGGACTGTTCCCTGCTGGTGGGATGACCGGCCCAACTCAACACATTTTCAAGAAACTGCTAAAGATCCATCTTTTCATAAACACTTGACCCAATAATACTAAATCTTTGTTTTAATAAAAAAAAAAAAAAAAAAAAAAAAAAAAATTGTGCACTGTGCTACACTAACTGGGACTTGTCACTGCACTTGTTGCTTCTATTGTTCTCTTAATTTTAAGTCACTTTGGATAAAATGTAATTGTAAATGTTTAAAATAAGTTATATTAGAGTATAAAGGTATACAGCAATTGTCTTTTAATGTGGATATTTTTACATGTTCTAAATCATATACTAAGCTATTTCCTATCATTCACGTATCTTGATGTTCAGTGTTTGTTTAATGAGTAATACTGTAAATGTGCAGGTATTCCGTACTTGTACGTTTAGTTAATTTAACAGAAATTGACTGTACATTTGCTATTATTAAGTACTTAAATAGAGATTGGTCAAAGTTGTGAAACGATCTGCAAAAATTAAAACTGTAAATATACAAACTTTGTATTTGAATTTATGTACTTATTGCATTTTTATACATAACTTCTTAGTTATTTTACACAGAAAAACTATATATTAAAAGATAATTACTGTAGATAGACAGAGCATTATTATAAAAGAACTTTATGTATGCCTAAGTAGCATAGGTTACTATGATACCCTAACTGACAAAAATGCCGAAAATAAGGCAAAAGGACAATCCAGTGGTGATTTAAGTGGAATCGTAACACATCCGGCACAGCTCCGGTAGGCGAAATCGTTTCACGCACCCGTTACGCATCTGTAACGGGATGATCAGGCGGTGCTGGATCGGCGCTGGCACATATCCGCAACAACCCCTAAAAACAGACCAGAAACGGCTTTGGCCCGATGTGCGTTTGGACTCAGGAACGAGTCCGTGAGGCGGATGCGGGACAGACCCGGCTCTATCGTTTTGCGGTTGCGGCCCTGTTCCGTTACAGCGTCCAGTGGCTATCTGGGTTGTCGGATAACATCTCCAAAATGTTAAATACCTTTTGACTAGTAACCAAAAGTCCAAATCATAGTCTCTGCTGCACCAATTTAACTGATATAAATACTAGTGTTGAACATTGTATAGAAACTGTGACTATTCCTCGTTTAGTGAGACCAAATAATAAATCTACTGCAGGATCTAGGAACAATCTAATTGTTATTAAACCAGAAAATGTTGCTATTAGTAAACAAAAACTATTTCTAAAGCTAGGTCTTCTAAACATTAGATCACTCACACCTAAGGCAGTTATTGTAAATGAAATAGTCACAGATAATAGCTTCGATGTATTTTGCCTTACTGAAACCTAGCTTAAACCAAATGATTATTTCGGTCTAAATGAGTCTACTCCATCTGGATACTCCTATAAGCACGAGCCCCGTCTGATTGGTCGTGGCGGCGGTGTTGCAACAATCTATAGAGATATTTTCAATGTTACTCAGAAAACGGGTTATAAGTTTATTTCGTTTGAAGCACTTGTACTAAATGTTACGCTCTTAGATGTTAGAAAAACATCCCTATTATCTCTAGCCTTGGCTACCATATATAGACCGCCTGGGCCTTACGCTGATTTCCTAAAAGAGTTTGCAGATTTTCTCTCAGACCTATTAGTCAATGTCGATAAAGCATTAATTGTTGGAGATTTTAACATACATGTAGACAATCCAAATGATGCGTTAGGGGCTGCGTTTACAGATTTATTGAACTCCTTTGGGGTCAAGCAAAACGCCACCGGACCAACTCATCGTCTTAATCATACACTCGATTTAATTATATCATATGGAACCGATCCAACTGATATAGATATCATTCCACAAAGTGATGATGTCACTGACCATTACATGGTAGCTTGCATATTACGTACTGCTGTAATATGTCATGCGGCGCCGCGTTATCAACCAGGCAGAACAATCCTTCCATCCACCATAGATAATTTCTCAAATTGCTTATCTAATCTGTCTCATCTGCTGCCTGAACCCAAACAAACAGATGAACTAGAAGAACTAACTAGCACTATGAGCACCATTCTCTCTAGAACATTGGATGTTGTTGCACCTATTAAATTAAAAAAGGTCAGAGAGAAAATTAAAGCACCATGGTACAACAATACTACGCATGTTCTAAAGAGAGAAACCCGTAATTTAGAGCGCAAATGGAAAAAAACTAATTTAGAGGTCTTTAGAATCGCGTGGAAAGACAGTATGTCACGTTATAAAAAGGCCCTAAAAGCGGCCAGGCCTGAGCACCTCCGCAAACTAATAGAAAATAATCAAAATAATCCTAGGTTTTTATTTAACACCGTGGCTAGACTAACAAATAAACAGACGTCACCCGAACAAAATATCCCGTTACAGTTCAGTAGTAATGATTTCATGAACTTCTTCACTGAGAAAATAGAAAGCATCAGAACCACAATTGATCTCTTACTTTACGTTGAGCCTATAATGAGCCATGTGAGACATTAAATCAACTCTTAGGCTAAATATAATAAATAAATAGCATTTTACTCTTGAACAATATTACTTTGTGATGCTCTTTAGTTTTAAATGTTTTATGATCATTGTTAGTTTCAGCGCATATTATTTTAATGATCTAAGTACTTGATAAATGTCAGAATCAAACTAGATTTCGATTAATTTGGACATATTATGCTGCTATAATTATTTCTCTGTAGTGGTTGATGAAGATGAGTGTCATTAAGTTGGCTTGAGAAAGACTTATTATTATTCTTCTGAGACTAAAAAATCTGACTCTAACTCCTCCTAGAGCTTTAACTCTACATACTCTAAACTCGGGTCAGACCTTCAGACTGTTCTGACTTAGTGTGCTATATCTTTTCAGACTGATTTGACTTTGTTTTCTTAAAAATTAATATTAAAAACCATAAAAATCCCATAGACTTTTATTGCAGACTGCTCAAAATGAGCCAAGACTACGGTGGCCCATTAGTGCACAAACACAAAAACTCAAATCTAAAATCCCTGAAGCCCTAGACTCAATTAAACTACTATTCTATGTACTAATTCACTTTACTATCTATCTATCTATCTATCTATCTATCTATCTATCTATCTATCTATCTTTTAAACTATTCTTTCTTTCTTTCTAATTTATGTTTTTTCTTTCTAATCTATCTTTCAAACTAATCTTTCTTTTAAATTTATCTTTCTTTCTAACTATTCTTTCTTTCTCACTAATTTATCAATCAAAATTTAAACTACTTTAAACTTCAAACTTCTAACTACTTTAAACTTCTAACTACTTTAAACTTCTTTAAACTCTTTGGTCCGGCTTTCTCAAGCCAACTTAAAGTTTGTCTCAACAAACTTTTTTTCTAGTTAATGATTGTTTTTGTGTTATTGATGTTTTATCCAGGTCATATTGTGAAAGATTACAGTATTGTCTTCCAATAGAGCAGTTTTACAGGCTTTTATCATGTATGCTGACTTTCTAACGGCAAACACTCAGAATAAAGTGAGATGATCTGCTGATGACCCTGAATGGCTTGTTGAATAAGTGTTGATAGTCTGAGGCTCATCAATATTAACAGATCTGCTGAAAACACTCTTTATTTCATGACAATAGTTCCTGTTTTCACCTCATTTATTATGCTGATGTCTTCAGATCTCCTGTAAATTGACACTTAAAGCTCATTTCATTGGTGTCAGCAGACTGAGGGGATTTGTTGGCTACTATATGCAGATTTATTTCTGTTTTTATGATTTGAACTGTTTTTCTTACCATTATTTATAATTGGAAGAATTTAAATTATATTAATTTCTGTATTTTAATGAAGAAGCAGAATAATATTTGGGATTAGCAATACAAATAGATGGATGTATAATAAATAGATAGACCGACATAAATTCTTAGAAGTGTCGCAATTTTTTTTTTTTTTTTTTTTGAAAACACATGATTGATTTTTTTTATTTTGGCAGATTAGCTCCTCCCACGCTGGAATACATCATCAGAAAAGCTCCTCCCACAGCAATCACATCATCAGTGAAACTCCTCCCGTGGCAATCACATCATCAGTGAAGCTCCTCCCACTGCAACACATCATCAGTGAAGCTCCTCCCACTGTAATTCTCCTATAAATGCTGTAAATTCCCATCAGCTGCAAGTGAAGGAGCATCAGAGCATCAGGAAGAGCTGAAATCTGCAAAGACTGAGTTTATTAAAGAGGACAGTGAGAACATGAGTGATCCAGAACCCTGCAGAATGAAACACACTGAAGATCCTGAAGAACAAAGAGGTTGGTGTTTATTCTTCATTCATTCATGATGCTGAAGAACATTCATGTTAGAAACATTCAAGCACTTCATCACATTTAGATAAACAGTTCAACTATGAAATGGTACAGAATGTTCTGGGCAGGGCTCCAGACTAACTTTTTTTACTGACAAATTCTTTAATAATCAATAGACAACGTACAGATTTTACACTGTGCAGTTTTATTTTTAAAGGAACACACCGACTTTTTGGGACTTTGGCTTATTCTCCGTATCCCCCAGAGTTAGATAAGTCCATGCATACCTTTTTCATCTCCGTGTGCCGTAACTCTGTCTGACGCACCCACCGCTAGCTTAGCTTAGCACAAAGACTGGAGGTAAACGGAGGTAAACGGTGAATAAGCCAAAGTCCCAAAAAGTCGTATCTGGTGGTGCTGGGGCTGACAATAAAGCACTGAGCTTAATTTAGGGTGTAGATGACATTAACTTTAATTACTATCATTCATAATGAGATCGGCCCGCGACTGGCAAGTTTGGGGCGCTGCGCTGTCTATGATTGGTCCGAAATATTAAACGGTTTAATAAACGGAAGCATAAATGAGTAGCACATTTTCATTCCACTTTTTTTTTTTGGCATTCGCTGCTCAGCAACGCTATGGTCGCACCAGCGCGACCTAAAAAAATATTTGGTCGCACCGGCAGGAAAAATGGTTGCAATTGGTCACAATCTGGAGCCCTGCTGGGTTTGTTTTTTGTTTTTTCAACAAATGGTCAGTAGAGGAAGGTTTGAGAATTTTATATTGATTGTCAACATCAGATCAAGCTAAATACTATTGTAACTTTTATTTTACATAATCAGTAAACACCAAGTTACTAATAAAGTTGTATTTGTCAAATATGTTGTTCATAGTTATAGAGATTCTTCTTGGAGTAACTTTGGTAACAGGGTTGATGAATACAGTCAGTGCTACAGTTTGTGTAAAAACTTAGAAAAAGGATTGAGCTTATTTTCTTGTCTTCCCATCATGCAGTAGAAAGAGCCCAGATGATGTCACTTCCTGTGTGTCACAGTTTTAAGAAATGCTCTGTTTTTAAAAGGAGGAAAATCATGTCAAAAGAAACAGAGTTGAGTGAAACATGTACTGTAGGACATGGGTAATGCTAAACGCTTGTGTTACAGGGTCCCCGCGGATCCTTAAAAAGTCTTAAAACGTCTTAAATAAAATATACGATTTTTAAGGTCTTAAAATGTATTAAATTTCACTAATTTTTGAAGAGTGGCATTAAATTTGATCTGGGCGGCATTAAATTTCATCTGGCGGAGTTTCTCCTTTTGTCGGGAGAAACTACCGGTATTTTCCATTTCACCAGCGCACGTCCCTGTCTAAAGACAGTAAAAAGTAGCGTGTGCCTAATGCACAGGCATCACACACCATTTAGGGGGCAGTGTTTTCCGTAGGCCTGTCATAGAAACAGACGAAGAAGTGTCTCAGAGTGGCAGATGCGAGCTAAGATAGGGAAGTGCAAATTTAATGATAACTAGCTCGATGATGAGAAATATAGCGGCTGGTTACAAAAAAACGACGGTATACGAAGTGCGGTGGGCTGCAAAACCCTTGACGCGCATATGAAAGGGGAGAAGCACAAGCGCGAGTCGGCAACAACTGTCCCCATTCAGCTGTTTGCAGCATCGGTATCTAACGTTACTTCAAAGTCTAACCATGGGTGTAAATTACGACCCCACCCCCCCACACACTTTTTATAAAATGTAAATTCGTCCCCCGCTCTTTTTCATAGGGCAAGTGCATCCACGACGAGCTGAGGTTTTCGCGGGTGTCCGTGAGCCTACATCGAGATTTTTAATCCAAAGAGTCAAGGATAGTCTATCTACATACGTGACTTTCACGTTTCCATGGTAATCAGTCACTCGTGCATCACGCCCAAATGCACGCAGCCGCGCCGAATAATTTTCATAGAGGTCGCAATGAGTTCAAAACGGCAAAAAAACTCTTCACTCCTTATTCATGAAAAAGTTGTCATCTATAATTCATGTGGTATTCGAATTGTGTTGCACAATGCGGATAACTCAGCCTATTTCTCTTGTTGAATAATTAACATGTTTTGTTGTAAATTTAAAATATTCACTAACTGTTACCCGTACAAACGTGCGCTATTTTCAGTCTTTTTTTATTCGTAATATCTTTTATTTTCACAGATATATTATCGAAGCCCTTCAAATTAGAATAAACATGGTGATTGTTAAAGGAGAACTCCGGTCAATTTTAACATTGAGCTCATTTTTTTGTCAATTTGGAGTGCTGTCAATACAGAGAACAGCGACAAAAATCGGTGTTGCCTACACCGAGTTATCCTCTTTTTAAAATTTGCACCCTGTTGACTTCAATGGGGCAATATTTAAACCTGCTTTTAGCCTCTTAACATCCTTGATGTGTCATTACAAGTGCACAGGTCATGTGAGTGATTCCTTCAGAGTGAACACGAGTGAATCTGACTGCAGTAGATGTGAAAGAAATGGATAAAAATGATGTTATTTAAGCCAGCGCAAATACCTGTATTTACATCCTGTTTTCGGTTTAAGTCCAAAGTAGTCGATTGTCGAGTTCACGCGCGTGATCATTGGTAACTAAACCTATGCGCGTGAACTCGACAATTTTCTTTTTATTAGCTTAGTTAGCTTTATTAACTAGTAAAATACATGATCAGGATTTTACCATAAGTATATAAAGTATAAGTATACTTTTTGTATATAAAGTATACGGTACATCTGCATTTCTTTCTTTCTGTTGTATTGCTTTAAAAATAAATAGCATTTTAAGCCAATTAAGGAAAAACCTGTCAACAAGTCTGAAAATTTTTTTTGGTAGTTATTCTGTCCCCCTCACTTTTGAAATGATGGCTAGGCTACGCCCCTGAGGCTAACATTACAGCCGCGTTGGTGTCTTTGGGGCCCAATACAAGTAATGCCTTCGGTACATTCTCCCCAACCAATACACTGAAGGCCGAAATGCTGTGGGTTTTGCACACGGTTAGCCGACATCACTCCTATACATCCAACGAAGACATGAGCACTTCAGGGCAATGTTCCCTGACTAGGAATGTGCAAAAACATTTAGTTGTGGCAGGGACAAAACCTCTTCTCTTACTCGATTTGGACTTGTTCTGTACATAAAAAGGGGACTTCTGTCAAGTGTGAATCAAGGCAGCTTCGTTGTCATGTTTGACGAAAGCATGAATTGGACCACCAAAGGCTATTAAGACTATTTGCACTGTTGCTCAAATACAAATGTGCTTTGTTAACCTGAACACCCTAGAGTGTCATTTTTATATATATATATTTTGCCATGGTAATGGTCTTAATTTTTATTCTTGAAGGTCTTAAAAAGGTCTTAAAAGTCATTAAATTTGTTGATCAAAAATGGGATCAAAAATTGATCACAGGGTAATTCACCTGAGCTTGTGTTTCTGGTGTCCCACTTTCACATGCGCATGAATTGAAGTCAGTGCAAGGAAAAGTCTAGTGTGAACGGCCATTAATAATTAAAACGTTTTAGTCAAATAAATATCAATCTCAAAGTTGGTGTCAAAATATGGCAGTATTGTATATTTTAATGTTAATATCATGTTAGATAATTGTGTCATTTACCAAATATATGTGATAGTTATTGCTAAAGAAACATGGGATTCGTGCCTATAATGTTTTAAAAATAATAATTGGAAGATAAATGTTCCTCATTTTTGGAAAGTTTCAAAAACAGTATTTTATAACAGTTGTCCACTTTCTACTATTACATCAGGGCTCACTTGCATGTCCTTTCACTTTATATTTCTCTCTTTGAATTATTTTGATGTACTGAAAATCAAATTAATGATTTTCTCTTTTGATTTCAGACCTGATGGAAGTGAAGGAGGAGAGAGAAGAACTGAGTGAAGTGAAGGAGGAGAGAGAAGAACTGAGTGAAGTGAAGGAGGAACATCATGTCAATCCTGAAGGAAAACCACTGAGTCGCTCGAAGACTAAAAAAAATTTTTTAAAGAAAAGAGCCAAGAAATCTTTCACCTGCACTCAGTGTGGAAAGAGTCTCACAACCAAACGAAGTCTTGAGATTCACATGAGGATCCACACTGGAGAGAAGCCGTTCTCATGTGATCAATGTGGAAAGAGTTTCACATACAAACAACATCTTAAAGAACACATGAGGATCCACACCGGAGTGAAGCCGTTCTCATGTGATCAATGCGGCAAAACATTTCTTAGGGCATCAGACCTGAAGAGACACCTGACAGTTCATATGAAGGAGAAGCCGCATTCATGTTCTGTGTGTGGAAAGAGTTTTTCACAGGTGCAATATTTACACACACATCAGAAAACTCACACTACAAACTGTTTAAAACTGCACCAGAGAATTCACACTGGAGAAAAACCTTACAAGTGTTCACACTGTGACAAGAGATTCAGTCACTCATCAGCTCTGAAAACACATGAGATGAACCACACTGGAGAGAAGCCGCACACGTGTGATCAATGTGGGAATTGTTTCACTAACAAAAAGCAACTTGATGTTCACATGAGGATCCACACGGGAGAGAAGCCATTCATGTGTGATCAGTGTGAAAAGAGATTCTCATGCAAAAGTAATCTTAAGAGCCACATGATGATCCACACCGGAGTGAAGCCGTTCTCATGTGATCAGTGCAGCAAAACATTTCTTAGAGCATCAGTCCTGAAGAGACACCTGACAGTTCATACGAAGGAGAAGCCGCATTCATGTTCTGTGTGTGGAAAGAGTTTTTCACTGCTGTCTAATTTACATAAACATCAGAAAACTCACACTGGTGTGAGAGAGTACATGTGCTTTGAGTGTGAGAAGACTTTTACTACAGCGGACAGTTTAAAACGGCACCAGAGAATTCACACTGGAGAAAAACCTTACAAGTGTTCACACTGTGACAAGAGATTCAGTCGGTCATCATCTCTGAAAAAACATGAGAGGATCCACACTGGAGAGAAGCCGCACACGTGTGATCAGTGCGGGAAGAGTTTCTCTATTAAAACTCACCTGAATCTACACATGAAGATCCATGCAGTGGAGAAACCACATCACCTCAGTCTGAGATCACAGTAAATAGTTTATTTTCATGTGCTGAGCAACAAAGTCTCTTCTGTGTAAGTTAGCCACACATCACACATCACCCTATAGCCAAATCTCTCCTCTCCACCTATAGCCGGTGTGTGGTGAGCACAGGACACTTTGTTGATTGTTTGATATCTATTAACTCGTGTTCTACCAACAGGAATGTCTAATTTGTCAGTTCAGATCAATGCAAAAAAAACACAAATTCGCTCTCTGACAGTAGATGGCGCTCATGTTAAGCAGAAATACAGCACTACACAGGGCTCTAGACCAGTGTTTCCCAACCTTTTTTCAGTCAAGGCACCCTTTGAAAATTTAAAAAAAATGTGTGGCACCTTAAACTAGTGTTGTCACGATACTAATTTGGTACTATACCTTGAAATGTATACATTTTCAATACCACAGGGAAGAACTGCCGTATAGGCCTACTGTCATATAGATATTTTTAATATTATCGAAAAAATTTGTCCATCCATTTAAAGTCTAGGAAATCATTAATTTCTTCTGAAGAGATCACTTTACATGATAACATTTAAAGGGCACCTATTATGCAAAAATCACTTTTACATGGTGTTTGAACATAAATGTGTGTTGGCAGTGTGTGAGCAAAACTACCCTAGCACAGGACACTTGATTGATTATGATACGAGTTGATTGTTTGATATCTATTAACCTTCTGGGGTCTGAGCTGTTTTCTGGGCCCTGGAGGTGTTCTGACATGCTCTGAAATTTGTGCTTATTTCTGTTACTTGAGACATTTTCATGGCTAAAGTCTGATTACACTGTATTTAGCACAAACTCTGCTACAATAATATATCAGCAGCACGTATGTAAAAGTTTGTAGTTTTGAGATAATGACATTTATGCATGGTTTGTGAAAATATAAAAAAAATTATCACTGAAATAAGGCCATGAATCCCATACTGATTATTTCTTCATATTTTGAAAATTGTATCACATAGCCTAGAATATTTGCTCCTGACTGCTCATTCAGATAAGACAATATATTGATTTAAAATTTGTAAGACGTGTTTTGTGTAAGAAAGCTTTATGCGAGAGGCGTGATCACATCCTGAATATTGATGGCTTTTCACACCTGAGAAAGACAAAGACCCTCCACTAATGGTCCTATTAGGAGCTATCAGGCCCTGTCATTCTGAGCAACCTTGCACAAAGAATGTGGAGATTTAAAGGGTCATGAAACCCTAAACCAAAATTTCTGAGATTTTAACAGAGGTATGTGTGTTGAACACCATTGAAGACAATGTTAGCATCTGTTAGATTTAATAGTAGGGGGAAAATGGTTAAATTTTAGTTTTTATACGCTATTTTCATCTTCCGGGTTTAAAATGTTCATTGTGCCCACGTCACAGGCTGTGACATGGCAGAGCACTATAGTACTTTGATGACTCATCGGTGTCTCATAATTATTAATTATTAGTTTTTTATCCATTGAAAATACACTCTCTTAATTATTCATGACACCACGTGGAACTTTCCAATGACAGACATGTCAAACTATGATATCGCGTAGTAGATGAGAGAGGTAATGATGGGACGCGCGTTTGTTTTCATGGTGCAAAAGTTCCAGTGCATCTTTCCCCGCGATGCTGCCCGGGATGGACTCTGACTGCGGGCGGTTGGTTGGCCATCAACCACGGACACTTCTAAACTATGTGTGTGTAGCAACCATTCAACAGGAGAATGGTGGACTTCGACCTTGTACACCAATGCAGGTTTCGTCTTGCAAGTGATGCGGTCCCGAGGACTTTTCTATCGCTTCAGAGGTGTGTGTGTGTGTGTGTGTGTGTGTCTAAAATGCAACCCTGACCGTTTTACTTGCCTTCTGTTAAATCACTCGTTATTAAAATTTAGATATTTAGATAATACCTTAATTATATGGAACGTATGCTTAATTTGTGCAAATTTCTATGTCACTGTACATCTTTATTATGTGAGTTTAGGGGGCGCGTAGATCTAGGCTATGTAGGCTACTGAACGTTTTTCAAATATATGCATTTATAGTGTGTATATAAACAAATATATATTTTATAATGACATAATTATACACATGTGCATTTATATGTTTTAAATACAATTATAAGGTGTCAGTGTATTTCATTAGATTATAACTTTGCCAGCTATAAAAAAAATCTAGCATTTCCTCACGTTTTACCACTGATTTTTAGTGACAGTCAATGACAGTTTCCCCCCCTCCCCTCTTCCCTGCTGTGCCATACCACACCCTCTCCCCTCCCTTCTTCTCACAGCCACCACGCCCAATTAAGTTGCATTTTTCAAAAAGATTGTGAGATAGACTTGAGCTGAAAGAGGGGGGTGTCGTGACCCTTTAAAAAAGAATGGCTTTTTGATTGTTTGGATTTATTTACAACACAACATCATACAAAGATACACAACAAATGACAAAAAAGCACATTATTGAAAACAATGATCCAAAGACAGAGACCTTTGTGCCATTCCTAAAAGCATTGTACACACCTTTCATTTCCAAGGTGTTTGATTCTCACTTTACCACGTTCATGTACAGAGACTCATGTGAATGTTGAAGTCAGCAGGACTCAGTGGCATCTGGTCCCTGTTAAAAAACACACCAAAAAAAACTGTGTCAAGAGAAACTATAGGGCTGCACGATTTTGGGAATACATTTTCGATTTTTCTGGTTAAAATTTGCATTTTAAAATTCACAGAACACACACACACACACACACACAAATGTTTCCAACAATAATGAACAGGTTTGTTGTGCCTTGTAGGCATAGGCTACACGCAGTGCTGCATAAAATAATAATACAAATAACAATAACCTATAGCAGCCTATAAATCTTTCAAAAGCAACATTTCAAAGTAACAGCTACGCTAAATAAACATATATTGATTATATATTACTTCAAATGTTTCCATTTGTTATGATGATATGAAATTAGATTGGAGTAAAACATGAAGCCTATTGTTTGGTGCATTTTGCTTTTCAAACGCACAGCCCATTTTGAATATGAAACAATCAAACGCACAGCACGCTCCAAAATATGAAACATTATGGTTACCATATTAGGCTATACATATCCATGTTTGATCAGATATCCACAAACAGTATTTAACAGTAAACACAGGTCTAAATATTATAATATTCACCATTTATCTAGCAACAGTTCAACTGCAATGTGAAGTTTATGCAACAATAACAACTAATATAATTAAGAATTTCTTACCTTACATCTTTCTTGTCTTTAAATCGCGTTGTTCTTCTTCTGAGGTAAATCCAATGTAAGCTCACGGCATGTCAAACTCAACGAATAGCAGAGACTGATGAAGTTTGGTGCTTTGTGTTTGAGGTAACGAGCGCGTTCGCGTTCCATGTGGAGATTTGCATGTGAATCTCTTTTGCACGCGTGGGCGTGGTCGAATTAAAAATAATGAGCAAGCGTTTGAGAAACTGGACATCTTGTTGGTTTTATACAAATTACTTAAGCAGAGAATATTTGTTTTCAGTTTGAATCCGATCATTTAAAAGTACACACTTAAATGTTTATAAAGGTATATGGCTCATAAATATGTGAGTTTTGTTTCAGTTTATGCTCAAGAAAAGTTAAGCGAGACGGAGAGGCAGAAAGCACACCCTGTTTATTTTCTTTATTTTAAAAAAAAGCACAATGTTTTGATTTGATTGTAAGTGGACACATACAAAAGTAGAAATATCACAGTTTGGCCGTGATGAGGAAACGAATTTATGGCGAATAATGGGACACAGGAAGTGTATTATAACTTCTGCATACATTAACTGATCTTGATGAAACTTCAGCAGTGTGTTCGTGGTCAGAGGCTGATCACACGGATGTGACATTTGTAAGTCAAAGTTATAGCGCCACCAACTGGCTGCAGGAAGTTTGTCACTTTCAAAATGCTTTGAAGTCACTCTCTTATTTTTACCCGATTTGCTTCAAATTTTTGTGTGTATAATGTAAACACACGGCAGATGTAGACCTGTGGAAGGATTATTGATATCTTAGATACTGTTGCCGTGGCAACGCATCAAACTTTAATATTTTTTTTAGATGCTTTTGAGACTCTTAGCATGCTTCAAATTGGATGAAACTCAACAGACACATAACACTTATTAGCCAGTAGACATGTGCAAAGTTTCAGAAACAGGCGTGGCAGGGGGGCTCAACAGCGCCCCCTTGAACGGGGTCTGAAAACTTGGTCCATATCAAACACGCTTGCATGAATTAATATGAAACTCGGTACACATATTGATCTCATCGGGCCAAACAACTTTCCCTGGTCAAGTTTTACGCCAGCCTAACAGGAAGTCGGCTATTATGGGTTGTTTGAAAAACACATGCTGTGGAATTTGATGTCCTCTTCCTAGAGAATTCATCCAATCGCCTCCAAACTCTGTCCGCATAAAGTCAAGACATTGAGGATGCTAAATTGCGGACGGATTTTTGATATCTCGAACGGTTTAGTCATGGCGAGGAAACGAATTTATGGCGAGAAAAGAGAAACACAAAGTGGTATAACTTCTGCACACATTAACTGATCTTGATGAAACTTCAGCAGTGTGTTCGTGGTAAGAGGCCAATCAGATGGATGTAACTATTGTGAGTCAAAGTTATAGCGCCACCAACTGGTAACAGGAAGTGTGTCACTTTCAAAACGCTTTTGACAAAAGTGAGGGGGTTAATTTTATGTACAGTCACAAAAATCAGTACACATATTAGTCTCATCGAGCCGGACAATTTTCTAATTTACAGTAATTAGCTCCGAGTAACAGGAAGTCAGATATTTTGGTTTGAATGTGGATTTCTTTGCAAAATCAGCCTCTGAATTTTTACCCACTCCTCTTAAGTGGTTTATTTTATTCCCACCAAACTTTTTCAACACGAAAATAAATTAAAGATGCTAAATTGTAAACAGATAATAAATATCTCAAACGGTTTTGCTATGGCGAGGGATTAAAGTAATGTCAAAAAAGGAAACACTAAAAACCTCCAATCTTCTAAAAATGTAATTATACACCATTTATTTCTATATAAAATTATACAAATATCAGAACTAAACCCTTTTTTTATTTTTATTTTTTTTATTTTATAATTGTTCAAGTTTAAAAACATCCAGAATGTTTTTTTATTCCAAAAAATAAATAAATTATGTCATTCATAGTGCTATACTGCCCTCTTGTGTTCAAAGTCAGGTTATATATATATATCTATATATATTTTTTTTTTTTGTTACATATACATATATTGTTTGGTTTTAGCAGTTTTCTGTCAAACACGGCACATCTAGATTATAGTCTGTTAATCATATCATTAAAGGGGGGGTGAAATGCTCATTTTCACTCAATCTCCTGTTAATCTTGAGTACCTATAGAGTAGTATTGCATCCTTCATATCTCCAAAACGTCTTTAGTTTTATTATATTTATAAAAGAAAGATAGGCTATACCGAGTCTTTCCGAAAAAAACCGAGCGGCTGGGGGCGGACCGTGTGGGCGGTGTGCTATAGCTGTGCTAACTGAGCTAACAACAACACACAGAGACATTAGAAGCTATGATTAGAAGCAGTTTCTTACTCACCGTCTGCGACCGCGAACCTTTATCATTGTGACTGCTCGATCCTTAAGCATTAGACGATCTGCAAATCCGTCGATCTGGGCTTTGTTTATAAAACAATCATCGTCGAAATGCAGGGAACAAACAGTCTACACAACTCCGTTTATGCTCAGGAAAAACAAACTCCATCCACTGGTGCCTTAACGCTGGGTTCTTTGGGAATCTGTGCAGGGTTGTCTTGCCCTGGCAACCAAAAACCCATTTCGTTGGTGACATTGACTTCCCTAAAAGCCGAGCATAGCACTTTGAGGTAACGTACTGCTTTCGCTCTCTTCTCTCTCTGGTCTACGAGTGCGCGCGCGGCCGCGGAGAAGTGCCCTTAGGACCCATATAAGAAAATTCCGCCCTATCTTACGTAAGACAGAGCCATACTCGAAAAAAACTTTCCGAAACTTGTGACAAACCGGAAGGAGTATTTTTGGAACAAAAATACTCCTTCAAACGTACAACTTAACTTTTGAAACTTTGTCCATATTTAGCATGGGAATCCAACTCTTTAACAGTGTAAAAAACTCAGTATGCATGAAACAGCAATTCACCCCCCCTTTAACAATGAGTGCTTTTGAAGTAAGCGATCGAATATTCAGCAACCCAAGCTTTAGCATTTGCTCATCTGTATTATAGCTGTTTTTTATTTGTTGAACATCAATTCAATTTTTAACCTTAGATGGGTTTAAACGTTTTTTTGGATTTCCTAATTCGGGGAACAGACACAGTCTATATGATGATATCTAGGTGAAAGAGGCTCTTTGTGATGGGATTTATCTGACCTTGGTGACGTGAGGCCGCTAGCAGACGGTCGGTTTAGCCAGTCTGTCTGCTTCCTGACCTGAGCCCCAGACTGTCATGTTTGAGCTCTAAGACTATGTGCCATATTACTAGAGAGAAGAGCAGCACCATCCCAGGAGGGATGAATACCATCTCTTTTCAACAGGTCAGGTCTGCCCCAAAAACTTAATCTGCATTGCTATTTGTACTCGTGAATACGCAGGCCACAAGAAGTAATTTATTTTATTTTTTTTTAAATCACATGCTAGCTGGCAACAAAGGATTCCATTCATTATGCTAAGCTAAGCTAGCGGTAGCGCTGCCAAACTAAAACAATGCATGCACTGAGACAAAGATGCGTTTGCCCACCTGTCTAAATCTAGGAAAGGTTTGTTTTAAATAAACAGAGGAGTGTTCCTTTAAAAGTGTATTATAACAGTATATAAACTTCCTTATGTGTGATTTAAAGAAGCAGCTTACAAATTATTTTTAACCTTAAATATTAGAATGATGTACCAACTGGGGTTCCTTATAGTTTACTTTACAGCATTAGTTGAGAGAGATTTTTTTCTTATGTACTGTACCTGATAGGCCCCAACTTAATCAATATGGAATCAGATTGTGTCAAAGGTTTTTTTTTTTTTTTTCACAGGCCTTCACAGGGGAGAGACTAGTTGACACTTCAGGACTGCGCTGTCGTCGCGTCCAGGCGCAGGTCCTTCATCAGATCTGGATCCCGCGGGCTGTGGTAAACCTCGGGATAAACAGAGAGACTAATATAAGCATAGACACTATCCTTCTCATGATGTAACGAGTACATCAGGATTTATAGAAGTGTTCCCAGTTCCGGCTGGCCTAATCTATGCAGCCTAACATTGAATTATAGAAGTCTATAATGTGTTATGTGAATGCTAGGTCAAAGAGATGTGTGTGTGTTCCATCTTTAAAGACCACGGTAGTTAGAATTGTTTTCTGTTATTTAGTTGGAGAGTGAAAAAAAACACTCGTTTTCTTGCTTTGTTTTCCTTTTATATTTTATCATTTTTCATGTTTTGTAACGTCATTCACACCTTTTCAAATTAAACGTTTTCAACGTTTACTCTGGTATTCCTCGTTGTTTCTGCTACTTGCACACACGGCAACAGTGTCTCACGTAAGTGTCGCGCAATCATCCCGTTTACATCTTAAACACGTTTACATCTTAAACACATTTACATCTTAAACATGTAATCACAGACGGACTCGATGATGGTGGGATCAGATCATACCGGCTGTTGTCAGACTCCTTGTGCATACACAAATCTCACTGGATTATTACAATTAATAGCAAAAAGAATGTTTGGAAAAGTAAACTGATATTTCCTACTGACACACTACAGCAAAATATATAAATAACTGACTTAAAACCATTTTTTTTTGGGGTGGGTGGGGGGGGGGGGACTGGGATATTAACATGCTTTTAAGACTTTTGCACAGTACTGTATGTTTATATATGTAACACGGTGGTCTTGTGAGGCACAACATTAATTCCTCCATATAGAGGAATTATAATAAAACATTGATAAACAAAACCTTTGAGTCTCCTCGAGATATAGACCTGTCATCCTACCACAGTGAAATAGATACTTTCATTCAGTGGTGTGACAAGAACTTTCTTGTGTTAAATGTAAAAAAGACCCTTGACCCTAGAAGTGTATCTGAATACAAGTGTGTGATCATTGAAGACACAGTGATACAGCAAGTGACATCTTATAGATACCTGGGGGTTTATATGGACAAGCTTCTTTGTTGGAAGTTGACAATTGACATTGACAGTGTGTGCATAAAGAAAAACACTGCAATAGTTGTTGTAAAATCATTTATTTATTGAGAAAATGGTTTATAAAGAAAAATACCACACTGAATGTTAAGGTCATTTAGTAAGCAAAACAGTAGAATAGAGAGAAACGAAACATGTATTAGAAAGCATTTAACTGAATATTAACTTTTAGACAGGAGACGTTTAACTTGAATGTGCTTCCCATTAAACCAGGCCCAAGTCCATGGGTCGCCTGGTCAAATGTCTGTCAGTTCCTCCTTAAATACCTGAAGTGTAGGTCTTCCTGCAAATGAAATGCATAAAGATTTGTTTCAATGCACACTGATAGTCATACTAATTTTTTTTAACAACTGCAGGCTTCAGTTTTGGATATTGAAAAATGAACGTCCTCACTTTTAAAATATTTCCAGGACTACTTTCTTTTGTGGAGTAAACTTGGTGCCAGGAACATTAATGAAACCTTATTGTAAAGCCTTTCTCAGCTCTGTGTAGTAATGTTGTTGCGTGATCGAGTTCGGCTCACGAGTAAACCGCTGTCTAGTATTGCTCTGAGCGGATAAACTGTTTGCGCAGCTCAGACGAGTAGCGTGTAGGGGTGGGAGATATTGACAAAAATGAATATCTCGATATTCTTTTCCAATATCTCGATATCGATATTCAGACGATATTTTTGCCATCCTTCAAAGAAATGTGTGCAAACTGGCAAAGAAGGTCCAGTTGGTCTTTTGACTTGCTGCATTTGACTTATTATTGTAGGCTATAGAAAAAATAAAAATAAAGGAGCTAACTAAACAGAATGAGGTAGCCCCTACTTTTTCCACTTACAAAAAAAAAAAAAAAAACGGAACTAGGCACCTCTTGCAACAGTGATTATTAAATCAAACAACAATATTGTTGATGATAAATTCAAAGTAAAAAAAAAAATCTTTTCAAAACGCTATAAATCCATCAATTTTTTTCCCAAAACGCTATAAATCCGTAATATTTTTTTCCCAAAAATTGATGGTTTGTCTTTTTTAAAAAGTCTTTTGTCTTTTATTTTTCGGGTTTGCATTTATGAGGAAAAAACAATATTACGTGACAGTTCTCCATTATGTGCACGAGCGCTCTGAAAAGCGGCACTAAAAGACTTTCAAACTTTCATAGAGACCTCAAAACAGAAAGCACAACGCCTTTCTTTAAAACGAATTTCGTTTTGTATTAATTGTATCTTAATTTTAATATTTTTTTCATTAACCAATTTCTGGATTTAATACATACAAAAAGTAAATATAGGCTAGCACAACATAAGGTGCTTGAACTGGGGATTATATCATCATGAACCGGACCGTAGCCTACTCGCCTCACAGGCCTAAAAAATGTGAAATATATTTACAGAAAGCTGGTTCTAAACAAAACCACCCAAAACAAAATAAAACTATGTAGCCTAATAAATGTGCATTTCTCTGGTGCGTTCACTAGCCTACTGCGAAGATCGCGAGTCTATAGCCTATCGTCAACTTCATCTTTGCAGCCGACACAGAAGTTAATAAACAATTAAAATTACTTATTGCAATAGGTCTATTTTACATATTCATAATCATTAATTTTGCTGGTTCTTTGAGGCAGCTTTTTAGGTTTATGGCGTTTTGGAAAAGAGCTCTTCACGTACAAACACCGTTTCACCAAGGCACAGCGGCCCTTATAGGAACAAAAAGAGAAAAAGCACGGACTTACTAATTATGAAACTTTGATGTGGTTGAACAGGTGAAACAGTCACAAATTCCTCTGCAACTCCTTCTCAGTACGAGTTATGAAGGAAGAGAACAGCATTAAAGTTTTCAGCGCGTCCTCCTCTGATTGCGGTGTTATGACTGAAAAAGTGCGTGCAGGAGCACATGCGCAAAACGTATGTTTGTAAAATGTCCTTTTGTAAAATGACATGATAAAATAAAAATAATTCTTATATCATTTTACAAAACGGTTTTGCGCACGTGCTTCTGCACGCACTATTTCGAATTTACGTATGAATGTGCGTTTTTGACGACGCGGGACCATGGCCTGGGCCACTCGGAGGTTGCTTCCGGGAATAGTTCTGCCCTACAGTATTAAAAATCGCTACATATAATTGTTTAGAAGGTTATAGTGTGCGTTATTTGTTTTCTCTTTAACTTCTTTCAGCTCTTTTCATGTGTGGGGGGTCGGATTGTACAAATTATGAAATATTCGATATCCCAATTTTGCATATCGTCCAGACAACAATTTGGATATTATCGTCTAAACGATATATCGCCCACCTCTAGTAGCGTGGTTAAAAAGGTCGCAAAATGTGACCATTTAGTCGCAGTCTAGAGCCCTGTATAGTGCTGTATTTCTGCCTTACATGAGCGCCACCTACTGTCAGAGTGAATTTGTGTTTTTTTGCATTGATCTGAACTGACAAATTATACATTCCTGTTGGTTGAACACGAGTTAATAGATATCAAACAATCAACAAAGTGTCCAGTGCTCACCACACACCGCCTATAGGTGGAGAGGAGAGATTTGGCTATAGGGTGGTGTGTGTCTAACTTATACAGAAGAGACTTTGTTGCTCAGCACATGAAAATAGATTTTGGTTTGTAGAGGGCGCATGCTCATGCAGCGACCAGCAGCGAGGCACGTTTTGTCTTACGTTACGTTTGTTTATTATTGTTTTGTTTATTTTTGCACTAAATAGAAACGGCCTGAGAAAGTGAGAAGAAATTTATTGACTTTTTCCTTGCGCTGTTTTGTTGAGAAACAAATAGCATAGAGTGGACCGCTTTGATTTTTATTGTGGACGGCGTTCCACCTGCTGGAAACTCTGAATGAGTTGCCCAACCCAACGCACATCCGATTCAGCAGGGACTTTCTCTTAAAATGGAGCAACTTTCAGGGCAACAACCCTTCCTCGGATTTAATCTTCCCTAACCTCAACTGTTTCACCGATCAATCGAGGATGTCATCATCCACGGGGTCTCCTCAGGGGTGTGTCCTCTCACCACTCCTCTATATTCTTTATACTGATGATTGCCGCAGCCGGTATGAAAATAGACACATTTTAAAATTTGCAGATGATTCTGCTATTGTCAGTCTTCTCTCCTCTGAGGAAAGTAATCATGGTCCTGTTGTTGAAGATTTTGTGCTCTGGTGGGATAGGGCCTTCCTTAAATTAAATGTAGAAAAAAACAAAGGATATGCTGATTGATTTTAGGCGTAAGTCATCAACTCCACAGAACACTACCATCAATGGGCAAATGGTGGGATTCGTACAAACGTACAAGTATCTTGGCAATGTATTTCGGTCTTGTATTTGTGCATTTGTGTCTGTCCTGTGTCTATTTCTTGCTGCAGAACTAATTGCTCTACAGCAGTGTTTCCCAAACTTTTAACAGGCATGTACCCCCTGAGACATTATAGATCTTCCAGAGTACCCCCAACACCACCAATTGTTAACAAGTTTTTTTTTTATTATTATTAATATTTATTTTTATCAATTTTGTCGAGAATAGTGAATAGAATCATAAACATATGATACAAATCTAATCAAAAGTCAACATATGATACAAATAGGGCTGTGACGGTGGCAGTTTTTTACCACCGCGGTAGTAATGGACCCAAATACCGGCGGTGTTGCGGTGGTCGGGGGGGTTGTTTTGAAAAAAAAAAAAAAAAAAAATAAGATACAAACACAAAGCCTGTAAAGCATTGAAATAAATATCAGTAAATACTGGTAACTTGCATAATATAATAAAAACTTTCGTTAAATTTTCCACACAAAGACGCGTGATAAAGCCTACCGCTCTGCTCTTTGAGAGGGATGTGGGACACGAGCAGGAAAGAGACCATCAATCTATTTTCTGATATCTTCATGTTTTCTACTTGTAAAAGGTATGAAGAGCGAATTCTATCTTCCACAAGGGCATTTAGCCACTGATATGGCATTTTAGGCTATGTTTGCGCGCTGCCAGAGAAAGCCAAACTAAAATCACCCGCGCGTGTGAAACGCGCTTTACAAATGAACTTGACGCGCCTTACCAACTATCATATGTCTAATAACAAGCACAAACTGTGTTAAAAAGAATTTGACGTACAAGTAAAAATGTAGGCTATCTGTCCTAACACAGTAAAGAATACGAAAATAATAGACCTAAAAGCGAACAAAGGAAGAAACGTTTATAACGGGTCTTTGGGTGAGACGCGAGTGAAGAGATGGGAAAAGAAAAAAGAGATTCCATGCAGGGATGTTACGTCTTATACTGTCATCTGTTTGGAGCTGTTGTTGTTGTTGTTTTTTTCCTCCCGTACGCTCTTTCTTCTGTTTCACTTTCACTGTCAGCAGGACGATGCGGCTACCTGATTGGCTTATCCATCTGTCAATCATCCGGGCGACGTCATCATCATCATTGCTGTTGGATGATGATTCAACGCGGCTACACCAATGAGGGCGCGCCATGTGCCTTTAAAGAGCGCACCTGTGTTGGAGGCGGGAGATGACTTTGCGCACGCTAGAGCTCTCGCTTGTTAGTTTGCCTGACCTGTACCATTACTTGGATTGTGTTCTTTGAGAACTCAGTAATGAGACCTCTGTAAGTGAGGCTCATTTGCGCTGTTTTTTTTGTCCTTGTGAGTATCACCATTTATTCTGTCTGGTGGTTTGATCTACTGTTAAATTGGGGAAGAGAAAAGAATAGCTTAGATATCACGTGATATACATATGCCACACTGAGAGATCAATTTGTGTTTAGAACACCAGTTTAGTGACTTGTGCCACTCCTTGTAAGTTTTGTTTTGTTAGTAAGAATAGTTTATTTAGGGCGTCTTGTTGACGCTGAAGATGTTTTGTTTGGTTCTTGCTGGACGCTGATCTAGTCAGATTACTTTGTTTTGTTTTTTAGTAAGACTGGTTTTTGGTTTTATTTAGTTCTTTGATTTGGCACAAATCTAGTTCTTTTCTCTTTACCTTTCTTTATTATAATCTAACTAATTACTTTGAGGTGTCCTTCTCATGTTGAGACTCATTGTAATAAATCACTTCCCTAAAAAGACTCAATCGGGTGATGTGTTTGATGTTTTCCAGTACACGCTCACTATTTTAATGTTACATTCCTTAATCCCTCTAGATATTAAATAGGGTTGTAACATTAATGGGGGCTCGTCCGGGATCGTTATTTATAACTCTTCCCGATAATATAAATATTGTTCATGTACTGGAAAATTTTGTAATGGTACAGGTCATGGATTGTTTGAATTTGTAAGTTTGTATCGTTCATGTCGTGGAATATAGTGTACTGGATAGGCATAATAATCATGACTTCGTTTAACTTACAAACTTTTGTTGAGAGTCCAACTTTAGAGCAGTTTGAGAAATGCAGAAAGGATGATTTATTATCCATTGCGGGTCATTTTCAGATTCCGGTAGTGAGACAGGCTCTTAAGAGGGATATTAAAAATGCTGTGTGGAATCGTTTAGTGGAATTAAAGTTATTAGTAGGGCCTGTGTCAGACGAGTTAGATGGTGCGGAGGGTGGTCCTCCTGATCGTAATTTAACGGATCAAGACAGTGCGCGAAGTGAGGTTACTGATTCTGTGTTTGGAACTGAGAGGCGGACTGGTTTATCGCCGTTTGAACCATTTTCACCTGTCTCCCCCTCGTCTAAAGAAGATACGAAGTTAAAAGTGCGTTTGGCTCGTTTACAGATGGAAGCTCAAGATAAAGCGCATAACCGACAGGCAGATTTGGATATGCGTCTTAAAATACGCACCCTTGAGATTGAGGCAGAGAAGCAAGTAAAGATGCGGCAATTAGAGTTAGACGCTATGAGAATTGTTGGTGGCGTAGCTGTGCAGCCCGTTCCTTCTGAAGCTGCGAGAGCTACTCCTATAGTCATGAGTGCTCCTCCGATTCCAGTCTCAAGTTCGGCAACGAACACATTTGATGTAGGTAAATACATATCGTTAGTACCTCATTTCAGGGAAACTGAGGTTGATTCTTATTTTTGTGCCTTTGAGCGTATTGCGACCTCGCTCGCTTGGCCGAAGGAAGTGTGGACGGTCCTGCTCCAATGTAGATTGGTAGGGAAGGCACAAGAGGTATTTTCGACTTTACCTATTGAAGAAAGTTTAAAATATGAGACCGTGAAGCTGGCAATTCTCCATGCGTATGAATTGGTTCCTGAAGCCTATAGGCAGAGGTTTCGAAGTCATAAAAAAAATTCTAATTCTACTTTTGTCGAGTTCGCCCGAGAGAAAAGTAATTTGCTTGATAAATGGTGTCATGCAAATAAAGCCAATGATTTTGCGTCACTGAGAGAATTGGTCTTGCTGGAAGATTTTAAGGGTTGTCTACCTGATCGTGTTGTGCTTTATTTAAACGAACAGAAGGTATCCACGCTGTCACAAGCCGCTGTTTTGGCAGACGAATTTGTCCTTACGCACAAGACTGTGTTTTTTCCACGTATAGACAAGACTACTGTTGTAGTTAAAAACTCTCCTAATTTTGATCAGTCTCCCAGAACGAAATTCGTTTCGTTGTCATCGAAAGAAGCTCGTGAGTGTTTTTATTGCCATAAGCAAGGCCATTTAATTGCCGAGTGTAACATCTTGAAACGGAAACAACAGTCGACTGGTCAGACGAAAAGTGTTGGCTTGGTAAACGCTGTGGGTCTATCTCACGTGGAACTAGCAGAGGAAGAGAATGTTCCTGACGTAAGTTATAAACCTTTTGTGACTACGGGGTTTATTTCGTTATCGGATGATGGAAATGACCAAAAAGAAATCCATATATTGAGGGATACTGGAGCAAGTCACTCTTTTGTTCTGGCAGATGTATTACCCTTGTCAGCCGAATCATACAGTGGTTCGAGTGTTTTTGTGAGAGGTATTGAAATGAGCGTGGTTAAGGTACCACTGCATCGGGTGTACCTAAAGAGTGCGCTTGTTACAGGGTTCGTTCAAGTGGGAGTACGCCCATCGCTTCCGGTGAAAGGGATAACTTTCATTTTAGGGAATGACTTGGCAGGGGGTAAAGTTATACCTATGCTAGAAGTAGCAGATACCCCTAACATGTGTCTCCCTTCTGACGAGTTAACTCGGGATTATCCGGAGGTGTTTTCGGCTTGCGTAACTACTCGCGCGCAGTTAAAGAAAAAGATCACTGATATCGATCTGGAAGATACTTTTATGGTACAAAATCTACCTGTTCAAGAAAAGACAGCTACACCAGAGAAAAAGTCTAGTTTAAAAGGTTTTGACGGTGTACTCGATCATAATGTTTTAGAGTTGCCTGTAACTCGCGGGAGGCTTATTTTGGCACAAAAGAAGGATCAGTCCTTAAATAAGTGTTTCTCTAATGTTGTTCGATCTGAGACTGTTGAGAACGGACTCAATAACACCGCATATTTTATAGACGCTGGACTATTAATGCGTAAATGGAGCTCTGTTGCTGACTCCGATTCAGATTGGAATGCTGTCTATCAAATTGTCATCCCCAGTGAGTATCGTCGACATATTTTATCTTTGGCGCATGAACATGTATTATCTGGTCATTTAGGAGTGACAAAAACGTACCATCGCATTCTAAAACATTTTTTTTGGCCAGGGTTAAAGAGAGATGTGGCTAGATTTTGTAGAACGTGCAGTATCTGTCAGGTATCGGGAAAACCGAATCAAGTAATTAAACCCGCTCCTCTGGTACCTATTCCTGTAGTGGGTGAAGCGTTCGAACAGGTGCTTGTGGACTGTGTCGGACCGTTACCCAAGACAAAGTCCGGTAACCAATTTTTGTGCACGATTATGTGTAGGGCCACTCGATTTCCTGAGGCCATCCCGTTGAGAAGAATTACGGCTCCTGTGATTGTTAAAACATTGCTCAAATTTTTTTCCACGTTTGGACTTCCCAGAGTCGTACAAACTGATCAGGGAACTAATTTTTTATCAAAACTTTTTGCACAGGTTTTAAAATCATTATTTATTGAACACCGAGTATCCAGCGCATTTCATCCTGAAAGTCAAGGATCTCTTGAACGATTTCACCAGACATTGAAATCAATGCTCAGGAAATATTGTTTAGAGACGGGTAATGATTGGGACGAGGGTGTTCCTCTCGTGTTATTTGCGGCACGAGAAGCCGTACAGGAGTCACTAGGTTTTAGTCCCGCCGAATTGGTGTTCGGACACACGGTAAGAGGACCACTAAAAATTCTGAAAGAGAAAATGCTGGAGGTTAATTCTGGGTCAGAGGTTCATGTCTTGGACTATGTCAGTCGATTTCGGGAACGGCTACATCATGCTTGTAGTTTTGCACAAAATTCCCTGGTGAGCGTTCAGTCTGGAATGAAGAAACGATATGATGTAAAAGCTGTGCCTCGTTCTTTTAACCCGGGTGATGAGGTTTTAGTACTGCTGCCTATTCTGGGTTCGGCATTATCAGCACGATTTTCAGGACCCTATGTAGTTTTAAAGAAAATTAGCGAGACCGACTATATCATTCGAACCCCTGACAGAAGGCGCCAGTCGCGCGTCTGTCATATTAACATGCTCAAGTCTTATCACACCAGAGATGGTTCACGGAGCAGATCTACTGAGGGAACCATAGGGCCCATGGAAGCTTCTGTGGCTCTGACTTGTGGACTACCATTAAATCTGGAGGATGAGGTTAGTGCTGCTGATGACATAGTCCTACGAAATACTTCTCAGCAGTGTGCTAAGCTGGAAAACTCTGAGGTTCTGAAGAATTTGCCGATGCATCTTACTCACTTATCTGATGTTCATGTGCAGGATATTGTGGGTGTTATCACTGATTTTCCATCTTTATTTGGAGATGTGCCGTCGCAGACTACGGTGTTGCAGCATGATATTAATGTTGATGGCGCATCACCTATTAAACAGCATGCATACCGGATGAATACTGTAAAACGAACAATAATGAGGCAGGAAACTGAATATCTGTGGGAGAATGGGTTGGCTATGCATAGCAGTAGTCCTTGGAGTTCTCCTTGCCTTTTAGTGCATAAGCCTGATGGGTCGTTTCGTTTTTGCACGGACTATCGCCGTGTAAATTCAGTTACAGTTCCTGACTGTTACCCACTTCCAAGAATGGAAGATTGCATTGACAATTTAGGATCAGCCCGGTTTGTCAGCAAGTTGGATCTACTGAAAGGGTATTGGCAGGTGCCGTTAACATCTCGCGCATCTGAAATCTCTGCTTTCGTAACTCCAGATTGCTTCATGCAGTATCACGTGATGGCTTTCGGATTACGAAATGCACCCGCCACCTTTCAAAGATTAATCCAAACTGTACTGGCTGGAGTTCCCCATTGCAATGCTTATTTGGACGATCTGGTATTATATTCAACGGAGTGGTCAGAACACCTGAAACTTCTTCGTATTGTGTTTGAGCGTTTAGAGAAGGCAACATTGACACTCAACCTCGCTAAGTGTGTTTTTGGTAAGGCGAGTGTGACTTACTTGGGTAAAGAAGTGGGCGGAGGACAGGTAAAACCTGTAGAGGCTAAGGTGGCTGCCATTACCGAGTTTCCCGTGCCTACCTCACGGAGAGAATTACGACGTTTTTTAGGTATGGCAGGCTACTACCGTAGTTTTTGTGTGAACTTTTCTACGGTAGTTAGTCCACTAACAAATTTGCTTAGTCCTACTCATTCTTTCATCTGGTCTGAGGATTGTCAAAGTGCATTTGAAACTGTGAAAGCTTTGTTGTATAATACTCCTGTTTTAGCTGCTCCAGATTTCGAACGTCCCTTTAAACTTGAGGTTGATGCAAGCGCTGTGGGAGCTGGGGCAGTGCTTTTGCAGGAGGATAATGTCGGAGTAGATCATCCTGTTTGTTATTTCTCCAAAAAGTTTAACAAGCATCAACGAAATTATTCCGTTATTGAAAAGGAAACTCTGGCTTTGCTGCTCGCCCTTCAATTTTTTGAAGTGTATTTGGGTTCTTCAAGTGTCCCTATAGTCGTCTATACAGACCACAACCCGTTGGTGTTCCTTGCGAGAATGTACAACCAGAATCAACGCCTTATGCGTTGGTCGTTGGTGGTTCAGGGATACAATCTCGAAATCAAGCATAAGAAAGGGTCTGAGAATGTGCTCGCCGATGCCTTATCTAGAGTGTAATTTTAAAGATTTGAGTGGAATAAACATTATGTGTTTATTCTTATGGGGGAAAGTGTTACGTCTTATACTGTCATCTGTTTGGAGCTGTTGTTGTTGTTGTTTTTTTCCTCCCGTACGCTCTTTCTTCTGTTTCACTTTCACTGTCAGCAGGACGATGCGGCTACCTGATTGGCTTATCCATCTGTCAATCATCCGGGCGACGTCATCATCATCATTGCTGTTGGATGATGATTCAACGCGGCTACACCAATGAGGGCGCGCCATGTGCCTTTAAAGAGCGCACCTGTGTTGGAGGCGGGAGATGACTTTGCGCACGCTAGAGCTCTCGCTTGTTAGTTTGCCTGACCTGTACCATTACTTGGATTGTGTTCTTTGAGAACTCAGTAATGAGACCTCTGTAAGTGAGGCTCATTTGCGCTGTTTTTTTTGTCCTTGTGAGTATCACCATTTATTCTGTCTGGTGGTTTGATCTACTGTTAAATTGGGGAAGAGAAAAGAATAGCTTAGATATCACGTGATATACATATGCCACACTGAGAGATCAATTTGTGTTTAGAACACCAGTTTAGTGACTTGTGCCACTCCTTGTAAGTTTTGTTTTGTTAGTAAGAATAGTTTATTTAGGGCGTCTTGTTGACGCTGAAGATGTTTTGTTTGGTTCTTGCTGGACGCTGATCTAGTCAGATTACTTTTTGTTTTTTAGTAAGACTGGTTTTTGGTTTTATTTAGTTCTTTGATTTGGCACAAATCTAGTTCTTTTCTCTTTACCTTTCTTTATTATAATCTAACTAATTACTTTGAGGTGTCCTTCTCATGTTGAGACTCATTGTAATAAATCACTTCCCTAAAAAGACTCAATCGGGTGATGTGTTTGATGTTTTCCAGTACACGCTCACTATTTTAATGTTACATTCCTTAATCCCTCTAGATATTAAATAGGGTTGTAACAAGGGATGAGTCACGATTTTTGAATATTCGATTAGTTGATTTAATTATAGAATATCTAATGTTCTAATGTCTGTTGTGCGATCATTCTTTAAAATAAAATCTCCATGTTCTGGTGCTGATGCGGTGGTGACGAGTTCATGTAACCAGAGGGTGACGCTGCCAATAACGCACATAACAGCTGTCACATAGAGCCGGCAAAAGTAATGAATGTGTCAAATATAGCAATGAGACATTTGAATAGTTTATTAATAAAGTGTTTGTTTTTTTGTGTCAGTGTTAGTTGTTGACGATGCTGACTCGTCATCTTCGCAGTGAACGCGCCTATAGAGAGAAATGCGGATTACATGCATATGCTAGTCGGTTTATTTTCGTTTTGAATTGTTTTGTTTAAAAGTAGACGGTTCAAGCTCTCTATAAGAAATAACTAATGGAATATTTTTAAATTCGATAATAATCGGATGACCAGATTGCAAACCAGAATTCAAATCCGAAAAAGCTTAAGTTTATTGGCTCACGCACAACTCTCTCATTCGTCATGAATTCAAACTTTTCCATGGCTGCGATATAACATTTAATTGCTAACCTATTATTTATTTTGTAAACAAAGCTTTGTGTGTCATAATATTAATGTAAAACAGCATTCTTTTTTTTTTGGCAAACCACCACCAGTACTACTCAGCCACCGCGGTGGCGCTTTACAACCGCGTACCGCGGTAGTGCGGTTGTCAAGATTACCGGCAATTTGCGTACCCCCTGAAATCAGTCCACGTACCCCTGGGGGTACGCGTACCCCAGTTTGACAACCGTGGCTCTACAGGGACAAATAAATAGTTTAAAGTAAATAAACTACTTACCGTGATCTCAGACTGTGCTTAAGTGGTTTCTCCACTACATGGATCTTCATGTGTCGCTTCAGGTGAGTTTTAAAAGAGAAACTCTTCCCGCACTGATCACACATGTGTGGCTTCTCTCTGCTGTGGATCCTCTCATGTGATATCAGATTTGATGACTCACTGAATCTCTTGTCACAGTGTGAACACTTGTAAGGTTTTTCTCCAGTGTGGATCCTCTCATGTGATCTCAGATTTGATGATCGACTGAATCTCTTGTCACAGTGTGAACACTTGTAAGGTTTTTCTCCAGTGTGAATTCTCTGGTGCAGTTTTAAACTGTTCGCTGTAGTAAAAGTCTTGTCACACTCAAAGCACATGTACTCTCTCACACCAGTGTGAGTTTTCTGATGTGTATGTAAAGTGTCCCACAGTGAAAAACTCTTCCCACACACAGAACATGAATGCGGCTTCTCCTTCATATGAACTGTCAGGTGTTTCTTCAGGACTGATGACCTAATAAATGTTTTGCCGCATTGATCACATGAGAACGGCTTCTCTCCGGTGTGGACCCTCATGTGAACATTAAGGGATGATAACTGACTGAAACTCTTCCCACATTGATCACATGAGAACGGCTTCTCTCCGGTGTGAACTCTCATGTGTATCTTCATGTCACCTTTAAAAACAAAACTCTTTCCACACTGATCACACGTGTGTGGCTTCTCTCCAGAGTGGATCGTCTCATGTGTTTTCAGATTTGTTGATCGATTGAATCTCTTGTCACAGTGTGAACACTTGTAAGGTTGTTCTCCAGTGTGTGTATTTTCATGTCTTTTCAGAGATGATGATCGACTGAATCTCTTGTCACAGTGTGAACACTTGTAAGGTTGTTCTCCAGTGTGAATTCTCTGGTGCAGTTTTAAACAGTTTGCTGTAGTAAAAGTCTTCTCACACTCAAAGCACATGTACTCTCTCACACCAGTGTGTATTTTCTCATGTTTATGTAAATATTGCAGCACTGAAAAACTCTTTCCACACACAGAACATGAATGTGGCTTCTCCTTCGTATGAACTGTCAGGTGTGACTTCAGGTCTGATGACCTAAGAAATGTTTTGCCGCACTGATCACATGAGAACGGCTTCTCTCCAGTATGGATCCTCATGTGAACATTAAGGTTTGATGATTGACTGAAACTCTTTCCACACTGATCACATGTGAACGGCTTCTCTCCGGTGTGAACTCTCATGTGAATCTCAAGACTTCGTTTGCTTGTGAAACTGTTTTCACACTGAGTGCAGGTGAAAGATTTCTTGGCTCTTCTTTTCTTTAAAAATGTATTTTTAGTCTTTGAGCGACTCAAAGGTTTTCCTTCAGGTTTGACATGATGTTCCTCCTTCACTTCACTCAGTTCTTCACTCTCCTCCTCCACTTCCATCAGTTCTTCTCTCTCCTCCTTCACTTCACTCAGCTCTTCTCTCTCCTCCTTCACTTCACTCAGTTCTTCTCTCTCCTCCTTCACTTCACTCAGTTCTTCTCTCTCCTCCTCCACTTCACTCAGTTCTTCACTCTCCTCGCTCTCTTCCATCAGGTCTGACATGAAAGAAAAAAAATCTTAAATTTAATTTTCAGAACATCAAAATAATTCAAAGAGAGAAATATAAAGTGAAAGGACATGAAATTGAGTCCTGAACTCACTGATACAACCTTTAACATTAAAATATAATGCTTGGGCCCTTGGTCCCCCCACAGTATCAACTTGAAGGAGCAGCAGTTGAGGCCAGCAGAGAAGAGGGAGAAGGGTTAGCGAAGAGGCCCTTCAAAGCTTGACAAAGGTCACAACTTGCAGGGCTGGCTCAACCAATAAGAAAGGAAGAATTTCTAAGCGAGAGTTTCCTCTGTGGGGAGGATTTAAGAGTCTTTGTTCTAAGCGTGCTCATTTGCAATGGCACGCTGGATTGGTGTCTGATGATGAAACTAAGAAAGATTCTTATAATACTAATATGTTGTACAGCTATCTGTCACATGCCTGTCCTGTCTCGTGTAGCACATGTGGTGTTTGTGTTCCTGTCACTGTTTGACCCCACCCTCCTTGTTATCTCATTATTGGTTTCATTTGCCCCACCTGTTGTTCCCTAACTATCTGCCTGATTTGTCCCTTTTATAAGCTCCTTTGTGTTTGCAGTCTTTGTCGGATCGTTGTCTTGTCATGTGTTCCTGTTCTCCTGTAACCTGCTTGGTATGTTCCTTTTTGAAGTTCTTGTTTTGTATTCTGTAATGTTTTCCCCCTCGTGGGTTTTGTTTTGTGCTTTGTCTTTTCTTTTATAAATAAATATTATTTCTCCTTGCATTTGAGTTCTCCATTAGTTTCTTTATTGTAACGTGACAGAACGATCCGACCATGTTGAGAACTCAGCAAGGACTTCCCCACCATCCACCAACCCCCTTTGTGTCGTGCCCCCTATACGAACACATTAGCCGTGTTCGGGTCCTAAATTCTCTCCGCCAACAAGGTGCGGACTTAAGGAAGTTTGCGGCCAAATTCCTTGGAGTGGCAGAGGGATTACGATTCAATGATGAGTCTCTAAAGGACCTTTTCTTTTGCGCCCTCGACGAACCCATTGATTGGATACTTGTATGATCACGGTACTTTTGGGGAGATGGTGGAGGGTCTCGCTCGCTTGCAGGAGCGAGAGGCCAGGAAGAGCGTCCCAGTTCCGGTGGTCCCGTGTCCAGTGGTCCCAGTTCCGGTGGTCCCGAGTCCAGTGGTCCCAGTTCCAGTGGCCCCAGTTCCAGTGGTCTCGAAACGGAGGAGGAAGAGGAAGACTCCCTCCGTGACTGTTCCGATGGCCTCAGTTCCGGTGGTCCCGAGTCCAGCGGTCCCAGTTCCGGTGGTCCCGGTTCCGGTGGTCCCGGTTCCGGTGATCCTGCTCGCACTGCCTGCACCACCTCAGCGATCCGTCACGTCTGCCCAGCCAGAGGCGGTTCACGTCACGTCTGACGGGCCTGTGTCTTCGGACAGGATGGCCGTTACAGAGACTGTTCACGTCACATCTGCCGAGCCTGTGTCTTCGGACAAGATGGCTGCCACAGAGTCTGTTCACGTCACGTCTGCCGAGCCTGTGTCTTCAGACAAGATGGCAGCCGCCGAGAGTGTTCACGTCACGTCTGCCGAGCCTGTGTCTTCAGACAAGATGGCCGCCGCCGAGAGTGTTCATTTCACTTCTGCCGAGCATGTGTCTTCAGACAAGATGGCCGCCGCCGAGAGTGTTCATGTCACGTCTGCCGAGCCTGTGTCTTCAGACAAGATGGCCGCCGCCGAGAGTGTTCACGTCACGTCTGCCGAGCCTGTGTTCCCTGACAAGATGGCCGCCGTCGAGCCTGTGTCTGTTCCTGAACCTGAGCCGGTGGAGTCTGTGCCTGTGTCTGTTCCTGTGCCTGTGTCTGTTCCTGAACCTGTGCCTGTGTCTGTTCCTGAGCTGGTGGTGTCTGTTCCAGTTCCTGAGCCGGAGCCAGTGTCGGTTCCCGAGCCGGAGCCAGTGTCGGTTCCCGAGCCGGAGCCAGTGTCTGTTCCCGAGCCGGAGCCAGTGTCTGTTCCCGAGCCGGAGCCAGTGTCTGTTCCCGAGCCGGAGCCAGTGTCTGTTCCCGAGCCGGAGCCAGTGTCTGTTCCCGAGCCGGAGCCAGTGTCTGTTCCCGAGCCGGAGCCAGTGTCTGTTCCAGTTCCTGAGCCGGAGCCAGTGTCTGTTCCAGTTCCTGAGCCGGAGCCAGTGTCTGTTCCAGTTCCTGAGCCGGTGGAGTCTGTTCCAGTTCCTGAGCCGGTGGAGTCTGTTCCAGTTCCTAAGCCGGTGGAGTCAGTTCCAGTTCCTGAGCCGGTGGAGTCAGTTCCAGTTCCTGAGCCGGTGGTGCCAGTTCCAGTTCCTGAGCCGTTGGTGCCAGTTCCAGTGCCTGAGTCGATGGTGCCTGTTCCTGAGTCGGTGGTGCCAGTTCCTGTTCCAGAGCCGTTGATGCCAGTTCCAGTGCCTGAGCCGGTGGTGCCAGTTCCAGTGCCTGAGCCGTTGGTGCCAGTTCCAGTGCCTGAGCCGTTGGTGCCAGTTCCAGTGCCTGAGTCGATGGTGCCTGTTCCTGAGTCGGTGGTGCCAGTTCCTGTTCCAGAGCCGTTGGTGCCAGTTCCAGTGCCTGAGCCGGTGGTGCCAGTTCCAGTGCCAGTTCCGGTGGTGCCAGTTCCAGTGCCTGAGCCGGTGGTGCCAGTTCCAGTGCCAGTTCCGGTGGTGCCAGTTCCAGTGCCTGAGCCGGTGGTGCCAGTTCCACCGTCCGAGGGGTCGTCTCCGCCGTGGCCGCCCGAGGGGTCGTCTCCACCCTGGCCGCCCGAGGGAGGGTCTCCGCCCTGGCCGCCCGAGGGAAGGTCTCCGCCCTGGCCGCCCGAGGGAAGGTCTCCGCCCTGGCCGCCCGAGGGAAGGTCTCCGCCCTGGCCGCCCGAGGGAAGGTCTCCGCCCTGGCCGCCCGAGGGAAGGTCTCCGCCCTGGCCGCCCGAGGGAAGGTCTCCGCCCTGGCCGCCCGATGGACTCTCAGCTCCGCCCTGGCCTCCCGAACTGTCCATTTTCCCTGCCCCACCCTGGTCTATCTTTCCCGTTCCTCCTGTCCCGCCCTGGTCTGTCCCTCCCGTCCCGCCCTGGTCTGTCCCTCCCGTCCCTAGTGGAGCGTCTGGTAGCCGCTCCTTAAGGAGGGGGTAATATCACATGCCTGTCCTGTCTCGTGTAGCACATGTGGTGTTTGTGTTCCTGTCACTGTTTGACCCCACCCTCCTTGTTATCTCATTATTGGTTTCATTTGCCCCACCTGTTGTTCCCTAACTATCTGCCTGATTTGTCCCTTTTATAAGCTCCTTTGTGTTTGCAGTCTTTGTCGGATCGTTGTCTTGTCATGTGTTCCTGTTCTCCTGTAACCTGCTTGGTATGTTCCTTTTTGAAGTTCTTGTTTTGTATTCTGTAATGTTTTCCCCCTCGTGGGTTTTGTTTTGTGCTTTGTCTTTTCTTTTATAAATAAATATTATTTCTCCTTGCATTTGAGTTCTCCATTAGTTTCTTTATTGTAACGTGACACTATCGGCATCTCATGTACACAATAATTTCGATCTTCAAAGTACCAATTTATAGAGACAAAACATGGTATGCGTGAGGTTACGTTGACTGTTGGTTTCTATAATAAAATACATAGTATCAAAGAGATAATAGTATCAACAGATAATAGTATTAAAAGACAACACAAGACAGTAAATCATTCACAAAATGTTCTGGAATGCATGTTAATTTCATGTTAATCAGTTCTTCGATAAATTAAGGCACTTGATCTTATTGTTGTGTCTGTCTTTATCCTATAAAACCTGACGTATTCTTCTTTTTGGTTGGGATTCTCTGAGAATTGTTAGAGGACTCTCCCGGCCGTAATTAAAGCATATTCGAAGGCATTGTCTGAAGTCTGTTTATTAGTGCTGCAGCAAGTTAGTTAGGTTAACAAGTTAGAGTTAGAACTCTGAGCAGGACGTCGACGAGTAGACGCGCTAGAGTATAGGATTAGAACTTGGGGCCAGGCGTCGACTGAAGACGCGCTCGAGTATAGGTATATAAGAACTCTAAGCCAGTTGTCGACTGATACAGAGCTAGAGAAACTCAGGGCCAGGCGTCGACTGGATACACGCTCGAGTATAGGCACCTGTATATAGGAACTCTAAGCCAGTTGCCGACTGATACAGAGCTAGAGAAACTCAGGGCCAGGCGTCGACTGGAGACACGCTCGAGTATAGGTACATAGGAACTCTAAGCCAGTTGTCAACTGATACAGAGCTAGAGAAACTCAGGGCCAGGCGTCGACTGGAGACACACTCGAGTATAGGTACAGTATATAGGAACTCTAAGCCAGTTGCCGACTGATACAGAGCTAGAGAAACTCAGGGCCAGGCGTCGACTGAAGACGCGCTCGAGTATAGGTACATAGGAACTCTAAGCCAGTTGTCGACTGATACAGAGCTAGAGAAACTCAGGGCCAGGCGTCGACTGGATACACGCCCGAGTATAGGCACCTGTATATAGGAACTCTAAGCCAGTTGCCGACTGATACAGAGCTAGAGAAACTCAGGGCCAGGCGTCGACTGAAGACGCGCTCGAGTATAGGTACATAGGAACTCTAAGCCAGTTGTCGACTGATACAGAGCTAGAGAAACTCAGGGCCAGGCGTCGACTGGATACACGCTCGAGTATAGGCACCTGTATATAGGAACTCTAAGCCAGTTGCTGACTGATACAGAGCTAGAGAAACTCAGGGCCAGGCGTCAACTGGAGACACACTCGAGTATAGGTACAGTATATAAGAACTCTAAGCCAGTTGCCGACTGATACAGAGCGAGAGAAACTCAGGGCCAGACGTCGACTGAAGACGCGCTCGATTATAGGTACCTGTATATAGGAACTCTAAGCCGGTTGTCGACTGATACAGAGCTAGAGAAACTCAGGGCCAGGCGTCGACTGGAGACACACTCGAGTATAGGTACAGTATATAGGAACTCTAAGCCAGTTGTCGACTGATACAGAGCTAGAGAAACTCAGGGCCAGGCGTCGACTGGAGACACGCTCGAGTATAGGTACAGTATATAGGAACTCTAAGCCAGTTGCCGACTGATACAGAGCTAGAGAAACTCAGGGCCAGGCGTCGACTGGAGACACACTCGAGTATAGGTACCTGTATATAGGAACTCTAAGCCAGTTATCGACTGATACAGAGCTAGAGAAACTCAGGGCCAGGCGTCGGTTGGAGACACACTTGAGTATAGATATTCATAGAAATTCTACCACAATTTGTGCAGGCCAATCCAGGAGTCCTCGGAATATCCCTCTGTCGGATGGACGGGGATGAGGAACGACGTTGTCTTCATTCTGCCAGACTGCAGAACCCATTTTGAAAACATGTATGTTAAATATTTGTTACATATAAAAATAAATATTTGTTAATATGAGTATTGTTAAGAAATAACATTATGATAATTTGTTGCATAGCCTATCTGAACATTATACTTTTAATGTTAATCTTTTAGAGATGAACTGATTGATCGGCTAGTGACCAGAATTGGCTGATTTTCACGTGATTTTCAGTCTGACATAAGCCGATTCAAATGCACTCGGGCGCCGCATGAATAACATCGCGGGAAATCAGCATCACACATGCACACAGAACGCACATGTAGGAAACCTTGTGAATTACGGTCGTTTCACATATGAAAGCGCTATATAAATGCCTCATTCATTCATTCATTCATTCATTCTAAATATGCACATAATATGTATGTATAGTGTGTTTTAACAAGCACTGGAGTAGGCTATGTCAGAAAAGAAAATATTTACCGTATTTTCCGCACTATAAGGCGCACCGGATTATAAGGCGCACCTTCAATGAATGGCCTATTTTAGAACTTTTTTCATATATAGGGCGCACCGGATTATAAGGCGCATAGAATAGAAGATACTGCAGTCAAACGTTTGACTGGGTTTGCGTTATGCAGTGGTCACCAACCTTTTCAAGCCTAAAAAACAAGTTGCTGAGCTGTAAAACCTTGTTTATACTCGACGCGTCCGCATGAGCGCGAAGGTAATAAAAAAACTAATATCCGTCTGCTCGGGCAGATTCGGCTCAAAGTCATGCATCTCCGGATGCATCCGAAGATGCATGACTTTGAGCATTATCTGCCCGAGCAGACGGATATTAGTAGTATATCTCATCACACCGGCACCCAGTTTGCGCGTCTAAATCAGTTGTATGGTCTGGTGTTCAGTCTAAAACAAAACAGTTGCGTCAAGTATAAATGCCTCGTCTGCATGGGGAGTTGCGCGCGCAGTCAGCGGAGGCTCGCGCTCCGTTGCCAGGCGAAAGTATAAACAAGGTTTAAGTCAGCGGTTGTTTTATCCATATATAAGGCGCTCCGGATTATAAGGCGCACTGTCGTTTTTTGAAAAAATTAAAGGCTTTTAAGTGCGCCTTATAGTGCGGAAAATACGGTATAGAAAATTTACCAATTTAAACTTGTTTTTGGTGTATAGACAGTACCAGTCAAAAGTTTGGAAACATTACTATTTTTAATGTTTTTGAAAGAAGTCTCTTATGCTCATCAAGCCTGCAGTAAAAAAAAACAACAACAAAAAAAACAGTAATATTATGAAATATTATTACAATTTAAAATAATGGTTCTCTTTTTTAATATATTTTAAAATGTAATTTATTTTTGTGATGCAAAGCTGAATTTTCATCAGCAAGTACTCCAGTCTTTGGTGTCTTATGATCCTTCAGAAATCATTCTAATATGATGATTTGATACTCAGTTATTATCAATGATGGAAACAGTTGTGCTGTTTAATATATTTTTTTGGAATAATTTTTTCAGGATTCATTGAGTAAAACGTTAACAGCATTTATCCATAAAAACAGCATTTATTCAAAATAAAAACATTTCTAACAATATAAATCGTTACCATCACCTTTCATCAATTTAACGCATCCTTGTTCAATTAAAGTACTAATTTCTTAAGGGGGGCCTTGGCCAGAACCTAGTGGTATTTGGGGGGCCTTGGCATGGAAAAGTTTGGGAACCCCTGCCTTAGGAGATATCATTAGGAAGCATGGCATTCATTTTCACTGTTATGCTGATGATACTCAGCTCTATATTTCTTCGCGCCCAGTCGAAACTTACCAATTCACAAAATTGATGCATAGCAGAATGTTATGGCCCTTGGCCTTTTTCTGGTCATTCTCCTGCGCCTCCTCTCTTTCAGGCCTAATTGCTGTCACCTGGGAAGTTGGTGTTTAAATAGGAGCTTCTCTGCTGCATTGATCTCTTTCTTCCTGCTCTGGTCTGGTGGCTAAAGGCTCGAACGCTGCTCTGTTCTGGCCTGTCCGGGTTCACGCCTCGCTCGGGATGCCAGGATTTTACACAGATGCACATTTAAGTTTATTTAAGTTTGTCTTTTATTTTTACACTCAACACTTGCACCTGCCCTACACTACTGATACTGACGTTCACACTCCATATTTGGTTCTGTTGTTTAAATTTGTGCTATTTACACAATAAACTTATGTTTTGCACTGTTTGTTTGTGGCATGGTCTCCAATCTATTGTTATGGCCATGAGTCAGTCATAACACAGATATAAAAAACTGGATGACTAGTAATTTCCTTCTACTTAATTCTGAAAAAAAGAACAGAGATTCTAATTATTGGACAAAAAACCTCACGTAATAATCTAGAATACTGTCTAACACTTGATGGCTGCTCTGTCAAGTCTTCGTCGTCGGTTAGGAACCTGGGTGTGCTCTTTGATACCAATCTTTCATTTGAAAGTCACGTGTCAAGTATCTGTAAAACTGCATTTTTCCATCTTAAAAATATATCTAAATTACGTCATATGCTCTCAATGACAAATGCGGAACAATTAGTTAATGCGTTCATGACCTCAAGGCTAGATTATTGTAATGCTCTACTGGGTGGTTGCCCTGCACGCTTAATAAACAAACTACAGCTAGTTCAAAACGCAGCAGCTCGAGTTCTTACCAGAACCAGGAAGTATGACCATATTAGACCGGTTCTGTCAAAACTGCACTGGCTCCCTATTAAACATCGCATAAATTTTAAAATATTGCTGATTACTTACAATGCACTAAATGGTTTAGCTCCGCAGTACTTGAGCGACCTCTTAACGCATTATAGTCCTTCACGTCTATTGCATTCTCAAAATTACGGCCAGTTGATAATACCTAGAATATCCCAATCGACTGCTGGCGGTAGATCCTTTTCCTATTTAGCACCAACACTTTGGAACAGTCTTCCTACCATTGTCCGGGAAGCAGACACACTCTGTCAGTTCAAAGCTAGCCTAAAGACACATCTCTTTGACCTAGAATACACATAATGCATTATAGACTTCTATAATTTAATGTTAGGCTGCATAGATTAGGCCAGCCGGAACCGGGAACACTTCCCATAAATCCTGATGTACTTGGTACATCATAAGTAGAATGACGTCTACGCTAATATTAGTCTCTCTGTTTATCCCGAGGTTTACCGCAGCCTGCCGGATCCAGGCCGTATCCAGATCTGATTAAGGACCTTCGCCTGGACACGACAACAACGCAGTGCTGAAGTGTCCACTAGTCTCTCCTCTGTGAAGGCCTCCTTTACCTCTTTACAGATAAAATGTTGTCTGGATAATTCCGGTTTGCGTGGCTATGCAGATGCGACGACAATTTCTGCATTATAAGTTTTTAAGGCATAAAACATAGTTGTTTGAGGGTTGATTTGTGAAGGACTACACTCCTGCACACTTATCAAACGCACATACGTATCGATCGAACACATGATGCGCATGTGCACGCCGTGTGCGTTGTCCCAGGTTTGCGTTTCAGAGGTTTGCGCAGAGAAAACGGATAATTGTTTGCACCTTCGAACCTGTTTCAGGGAGTGCGTTCTGGAGACACTAGGCACTTTTTTGTGTGGATGGGCAGCCGGAGCGCGTTAAGGGTTTTCTGTTAGAACGGTGTTGTGTTAGCGTCCTCTAAGTTAATGACTAATGATCTTCGCAACTTCACTGTTACGCTAACTGTAAACCCAAAACATTCAGTACCGTTTCATAGTTGAACTGTTTATCTAAAAGTGATGAAGTGCTGGAATGTTTCTAACATGAATGTTCTTCAGCATCATGAATGAAGAATAAACACCAACCTCTTTGTTCTTCAGGATCTTCAGTGTGTTTCATTCTGCAGGGTTCTGGATCACTTGTGTTCTCTCTGTCCTCTTTAATAAACTCAGTCTTTATTAAAACTCTGAGTTTATTAATAATGAGTTTATTAATATTACTGCAGATTACAGCTCTTCCTGATGCTCGTCTTCACTTGTAGCTGATGGGAATTTACAGCATTTATTGGGGAATTACTGTGGGAGGAGCTTCTCTGATGATGTATTCCAGCGTGGGAGGAGCTGATCTGCCAAAATCAAAAATATCAATTATGTTTTTTCCATTTTTTAATAATACATGACACTAAGCATTTATCTATCTATTCATTAGACATCCATCTATTTGTATTGCTAATCCTAACATTATTCTGCTTCTTCATTAAAATACAGGTATCTAGAAATATAGAAAATAATATTACTAATTTAAATTCTTCCAAATATAAATAATGGTAAGAAAAACTGTTAAAATCATAAAAACAGAAATAAAGGTAGCCAACACCCTCAGTCTGTTGACATGAAATGAGCTTTAGGCTAAATGACAATTTACATGAGATCTGAAGACATCAGCATAATAAATGAGGTGAAAACAGGAACTATTGTCATGAAATAAAGAGTGTTTTCAGCAGATCTGTTAATATTGATGAGCCTCAGACTATCAACACTCATTCAACAAGCCATTCAGGATCATCAGCAGATCATCTCACTTTATTCGGAGTGTTTGCTGTTAGAAACACATTATTTGAGTATTTGATACGTATTAAAATCCTATAAAACTGCTCTACTGAAAGACAATACTGTTATTTCTCACAATATAACCACCAAATAAGTGATAAATCACCAATAATAAAACAAAATAATTACATAAATAACCTCTTCAGGCAAATAACTACAACACCATAATATGTGAAAATATCGTTTGACTTGATAATATATATTAATAGCAATAAAGTAATTCCATTAACATGTTACATATTTGTACAGAAATTGACACTGATCATAAAACTCTTAAAAATAAAGAAAATGTAGCCTAACGTCTCCTGTGTTAAACTTCACTATATTCCCATGCGTGTATAGATTTCATATTTCACACGTATTCATTACTCATACAAGGGCAATATAAAGTGTCTACATCAATTTTAATAAGTAAATGCAATCTGCCAAAGATAAATGTCGACAAAGAAATAAAGGTAAACATGAAAACGGCAACAGAAACACTTGGGATCGATTCCCCTCACAGATCTCAAACTTTAACTTGACATTAATGGAGTGAGAACTGTTAAATAACAGTTCTCACTCCAAACATCGAGACAATCACACAAACGAACACAAACTCGCTCAGGTCTGAATGAACTCAACATATTCTCCTCATGCTCGCTGCTGCTGCACTAAATGTTTATTTCAGAAGGAAGACGCCAGAAAAGACGCACAAGTATCGCTGTGATCGATGAAAACAACACAGAAATGAGTCTGTCGCTTAATCAAACTGTATGAAGTGTGTGTGATGGTTGAGTAAATATGAGAAATACCGTGAACTGCTCTCCTCACCTCAGAAGACTCGACACTGAAACTCTCAATGAGGGAAGAGAGACGGCGCGAACGAGCGGTGACGTCATCTGCCTCCAAAGCACGCGGCCACGCGCGTACGGGACACCCCCGCAGCCAATCAGGGCCACGCAGATTCAGCTTTACTAGTAGCCTTCCGTTTTTATTTTAGAACTGAAGTGACTCCAGTTACTAAAGGTGAAAGGAACTTTTTCAAGTGAAGCACAAAATAGTCATAATAAACAGAGGAGGATCACCTCCATCCAGTCTGAAAAGTGTTTTCGCCTGTAAAGTCCGGCTCAGTATATTCTGTTCTATACAATATGGAGCTATTCTTGGGCCAATAAAAATGAACGTAGCTTTTCAAGAAACTAATGAAAATATAAATTGAAACTAAATAAATTATCTCTAAAACTGAAAAAGAATAAATCGTAGGCAAATTGTTTGACTTTGTTTTTAATACACTGCATGTTTTGCTAACTATTTCTCATATTTCAATCGCTGATCTGAACTTACAAATGCGCTTCCAGAGTTTTCATTTACGCTTCTGAAGTTTTCGTTTACGCTCCCAGAGTTTTCGTTCGCCGTTCTGACACATTTCTCTCATGGGGGCGGGGCTAGTAGCAGTGTGTTCTCATTGGTTACTGAGCTTATGATTGATAGCTTCGTAACCTGGGGTCCGTTCTTCGTACGTCGCTAGCTCAGTTAGCTGGATTTGATTGTTGGCGATTTGGCATGATCTTGGATTGTTTGGTTCTTCGACGCTCATCCTGGACTTGCTGTCATAGCAACAGGTGCGCAAACTTAAACCTGCTCGGGAGCTTATTTCATGTTAACAGGATTAGATCCCGGCTTCATAAACGGAGCTGATACGGGAAGTCCAGCGCAGCACTTTCTTTCTGAGATATTTTTTTTTTTCTCGTGATTCGTGAGATTGTCGTTTTTTGTCGCTTTTATGTTTAAAAAACAGTTTTAGTTTTTTTTTTTTTTTTTGGTGGCATTTCCAAGCCACTTAAGACCCAATGTTGTAAAGCAGTTTTTTTTTTTTTTTTTTTAGGCTATCATATTTTTTTATGAAGATCATACAATCATGACCATGCCGATTACAGATATGTCACTCAGGCTTCACTAACGTGATTGGTACCATAGACTATAGGCTGCCATCAAGGCCTCAATGAAGGGGATTATGTGAACAGAAAGGGGGTTCACAATGTAAATGTGCAGCCCAGTTACTATTGTGATTCTTAATATTCCAGATTAGTAATATTATATCAAATTAAAAAAAGGCAGTTGACTAAAATCTTCCATATCACAAATGTGAAAGCAAAATGGCCAGGATCTGTGCTTGACTTAAGAATTTTCAGAGATTCACATTTATGCACATTATTTGAAAGTGGTAAGAAAAGTTTCACAATTAAATATCAAGCTCACTGTATTACATACACTTATGCTGATCCTAACAGAACTGCATTTTTCATAGGTGATTATGACATGTTCCTGCAGACAGGTGTTTTATGACCCCATTCCCTGACCCAAACCAGTTACAATGCAGCTCTAGCCAGGACAAGGGCACATAATAAAAATGAACTTTGGCTAACTAAAGGGAAGATGTCAGTGTCTGAAAAGTCTGAGGGTTGCACACCTGACAGGGCCTGTGACATTGTTGCATGTGCCATATTACACAACATTGCCAAAAAAAAAAAACACTTTTCATTAAATGTTTAATAAAAGACAAATATGCTTAGTTCCTTGAGTTTTATTTCAATTGTTCTTTGTAAAGAAAAGCCAGTGGTCAAGTGCCTGCAACAAGAGATATTAGACACATGCCTCATGCAACAAATAAAAAGGAAAAGTTGTCTATCCACTGCCCACCTGTATAGGCCTATGTCTCCTCTGTCTGTGCAGACTCTTCTGTAGGCCTTTCTGTAGATGTGGAATCCTGCAACTTATATTGCAGCCATAAAGCATACAAGGATAAATTAAGTAAAGTTAAGTAAAGTTATTTATGCACTTGCAGGTAGGCTAGTTCCTCCATATGACAGTTATCTGAGAGGGTTTATTCACTGTCCAGTGCAATGGAAACAAATGGACATTATAAGTCTTATACTTTCTTTCCTTTGGAGAGTTAGAGAATGTCCACTTACTGCACATATTTCAGCCACCACTTTCTTGGGAACAGATACAAGTGTTGGTGTATTGTGTAAAAGTGCACAAAAGAGGAAAACACAATGTCATTACAATGAACTACACTCGGGAAAATGTGATCAATAACTCATAGCAAAATATTTTTACATTAACATAAGTTTATCAGTTTTCACTTTCACAAGTCAAAGCAATTCCTCATTACTCAAGATTTAACAGTTGAAATGACTAAACGGCCTTAATTTAATGCAGCAAAAATGATTTTGCAGTGTAGGCTACTAAGATCTTTTCTTTTCTTTTTCTCAGCCTTTTTCTTGGTTGCTTTTATAAACAGACAACCATTTATTTAACAGTGCCTTTTATAAAAGAGACTAATTTAACAAAAAATTACCATTATGTAGAATATTTTTGTACTTCACTTTTATTTGTTCCCATGTTCTAGCATGGTGACTGACATTACAATGCACAAAGTAATAATGCAATTATTAAAATACAAAAATATAGGCTATTAAGTGATAAAAACATCTAACATGGCCACTTCTAACGGATTTAAATTGTCTGCTACTTTTTGCCAGCCCTCTCTCCTGGCTTTTGCAGACTTTGAGGTGTTCCTGGCGTTTTGATTAAACATTAAAATTCCGAATAAACTTCGACTATTAGTTCTTGCTCTGCTGAGGAGAAAAACTGAGCGCGCTCTTTGGCCACGCTGAGCAGCCAATAGCAGCGTTGCTGATCAATGTTTCTACTATCGATACATATCCCCTTTTAACCAGCACATGAACGCGCAATTATCTCAGATAACTCAATCCAGCGATACTAATCATATCCAGCAAGTGTGTTCGAAGAACCGAGTTAGCCAGATCATGATTCGCACGATGATATCATCTTGGATGTGTCATTTGATCTCGGATGTAATAAGCAACGTACGAAGAACGAGAATCCGTGTATCATTCGTTCAATCGTTTTTTGATTTAATATTGAAAGTAGAAAAATGAGAAAACAGTTCCTTTTTCGATTTTTCATTTTTTCCAAAAAAACGAAAAACAAGAATTCAGCTTGATTTTTCGTTTTTCGTTCTGAGGTAGCAAAATTAAAAAACAGCTGGAAAATTCGATTTCTACACGTGGGCGGGAATGAAACGCCCCTTTCCTCTGATTTGTCAGCCGAAGATCAAACTGTCCCGTCGTCAGCTCTTCCTCAGTTCTGCACTGCAGAATAAGAGTCCTCCGTTGTGTGGATTCTTAACGCGTTTATTGCAACAACTTTTAATCTTTTTTTTCATCAAACAACCAGACTAACGAATGGTTCGACTCAACCCGTACTGGGAAATAAACTACACAGGGCTTTCTTCAGTGTAGATATAAATTCACCTAACTTTATGCTTTGCATCAGCTCGGTATGCAGGGTAAATGACGGCTGTTAGCCTAATGGTCGCCCTCGATCGCCCAGTAATTTTTTTTTTTAAATAATAAATGTAGATATAGATAATCAATATAATTAGTTGTAAATTAAATATTTTAACACTTATAAAAAAAGAAAAGAATAATGCATTGACTATATATAGCCTAAGCCTAGGCTATATTAACATAAACGCATGAACTGTCATTCAGACTGACTATCTAACAACCGGAGAACAGAGAACAACAGAGATATTAAAATACATACTCTTCTGAGTTTTATAATGTAGGCCTTATTGTGTTTTATTAAAATGTATTAATTTATATCTCAAAGATGTGCGCTTGTGCGCAGTGCACTGGGTCATGTTGAGAGGGAAACAAACGCATTTTATTATTAGCCTATTCAGAAAAAGACCGGTAAATAAAATTCAACATTAACATTATAAACACTATTAATAACATATAGGCTATTTCAATGCGTATTTTACTTCCCCTTACCATTACTTCCCCTTTGACATTTGCCTATGTCAAATCCTTAAATGAATGGTATTCAGAAAACAACAAGAATAAAAAATAAGTAGCCACGTATAATAAAAATATAACCTAATAGCTTATAATAATAGCCTATTGTGTCCTTTATTATAAACAACATTTAGCCTATTTTAAACGCCAAGCCTAAACAAATTTAGGCTATTTGAATCGAAACTGAAACTGTACCGACGTTGGTTTCGCGCATCTCGGTCCCAAGTTTCCATATTTGCAATGCAAAAACTAGTAATGTAGAGAAGGCTTTAAACTTCAGTCGAGTCCCAATATAGGCCTACACGTATAGGCTAAATCATCATCTTCACAGCATGGGAAATGAGTTTGGAATAACTGCTGTGCGGCACAGCCTTTATATTGTACAACAGACGAATTAAATTAAGCAGAATAACTTTTTATATATTTGGTTGACTGTGTTTTATTTTAATAATGAACAGGCTGCGATGTCAAGTTAGCAATGCCAGAAGTGAACTGATAATAGCCTATGTTGTGAGAGCGAGCGATGCGTCGGCGCCATCACTTGGATTTGTTGCTCAGCAAGGGAAATAACTTCGTTATTCGTTACTCTGTCATTCGAAACAGTAAAAATTTATATTTTTATTTGTGTACATTCAAAATGACTACAAAATGTCATGCCTTTGAAAAATAAAGAAAACAATATGATTTCTACTTTAGTGCGTCTCAGTCTCCTTGAACATGTTTCTGGCGCACACCAAAAATGAACCAAAATAGAGTGAATTGCCTTCGGACGCGCCTACTTTTCAAAGTCAACATTTAGATTATTTGAAGTAAAATGCATTATATAGTCACTTAGGAATAAAACTCAGCGTGGTTCTTGATAAAAATAAAAATAAAACTTTACAGTTCGGAAAATATGAAAATAGCAAACCCCTGGCACTTGAGAACTCTGGTCTACAAAGAAGAAAGCCCCGTCTAGTCTATTCCCCAGTACGGGTTGAGTCGAGCCATTCATTAGTCTCGTTGATGGAAAACATGAAAAAGTTGCAATAAACGCGTTAAAGGAGAACTCCGGTCAATTTTAACATTGAGCTCATTTTTTTGCACATTTGGAGTGCTGTCAATACAGAGAACAACGACAAAAATCGGTGTTGCCTACACCGAGTTATTCTATTTTTAATATTTGCACCCTGTTGACTTCAATGGGGCAAGTACTAAACCTGCTTTTAGGCTCTTAACATCCTTGATGTGTCATTACAAGTGCACAGGTCATGTGAGTGATTCCTTCAGAGTGAACACGAGTGGATCTGACTGCAGTAGATGTGAAAGATATGAATAAAAATGATGTTATTTAAGCCAGCGCAAATACCTGTGTTTACATCCTGTTTTCGGTTGAAGTCCAAAGTAGTCGATTGCCGAGTTCACACGCATAGGTTTAATACCTATGATCACGCGCGTGAACTCGGCAATCGACTACTTTGGACTTCAACCGAAAAACAGGATGTAAACAGGTATTTGCGCTGGCTTAAATAACATAATTTTTATACATTTCTTTCACATCTACTGCAGTCAGATCCACTCGTGTTCACTCTGAAGGAATCACTCACATTGGCTGTGCACTTGTAATGACACATCAAGGATGTTAAGAGGCTAAAAGCAGGTTTAGTACTTGCCCCATTGAAGTCAACAGGGTGCAAATTTTAAAAATAGAATAACTCGGTGTAGGCAACACCGATTTTTGTCGTTGTTCTCTGTATTGACAGCACTCCAAATGTACAAAAAAATGAGCTCTATGTTAAAATTGACCGGAGTTCTCCTTTAAGAATCCACACAACGGAGGACTCTTATTCTGCAGTGCAGAACTGAGGAAGAGTTGACGACGGGACAGTTTGATCTTCGGCTGACAAATCAGAGGAAAGGGGCGTTTCATTCCCGCCCACGTGTAGGAATCGAATTTTCCAGCTGTTTTTTAATTTTGCTACCTCAGAACGAAAAACGAAAAATCAAGCTGAATTCTTGTTTTTCGTTTTTTTGGAAAAAATGAAAAATCGAAAAAGGAACTGTTTTCTCATTTTTCTACTTTCAATATTAAATCAAAAAACGATTGAACGAATGATACACGGATTAACGAGCCCCTGGAAGTGAAGACGTCAGTGGTGTGTTTATGTGTGGATGTGAGCGTCTGTAATCGCAGCTTTCTATTTCATTGGTGATGAAAGCTACGTTCATTTTTATTGGCACAAGAATAGCTCCATAGGAGTTTGACATAGACAAAAAAAAATTATTATTGTAGCAGCTGGGACCTGCATGAGCTCAGTTCTTATATGGGGACCAGGAAAAAAACTACATCACTATAGCAACACATACATTCAGCAGAGGAACATATGGTTTCCATTAATGTTGGAATGTATACCCTTATATGCTTGTATAAACACTGAATATACACAGTCTCTCCAGCACACACTGAAAGTCTATATAATATAATAATGGCACTTCTCCTAGATTTTCTTTAAAGCGTGGTGTAAGACAAGGTTGCCCCATTTCCCCATATCTATTTCTAATAGCTACACATTTTTTAAATGTACATATTAAAGAGAGCCCTGTGAAAGGAATTTCTATTGCTGGTACGGAATTGTTTATTAGCCAAATAGCAGATGATACAGCATTGTTTCTAAGAGATGTCTCTCAGATCCCAATTGCTTTAACCTCTCTTCAGTCCTTCTCTAATGCATCTGGCCTTTTGCTTAATATTAATAAATGCGAATTACTCCCGATATAAAAATGTGCTGCAACCTCTTTCTCAAACATTCCCATCAAAGATAGTGTCACCTATTTAGGAATACAAATAATAAAAGATACTAAACTAAAATGTAAGAAGAAAAAATGTAACCTTTGGTTGTTAAAAGATCTATCTTTGAAAGGCAGAACTCTGCTTACTAAAGCAGAAGGGATTTCCTGCTTATCCTACGCTGTTCAGTCTTTATTTGTGGATAAATCTATAGTTTGCAAGTTGATTGATGTAATGTTGCTCAGATTTCTTTGGAAAAATAAAACTCGTTATATTAGAAAATCAGTTATTTTGAATTCCTACAATAAAAATGGCTTAACTTTCAATGATTTTGATTCTCTTAACAAATGAATTGGCTTAAACGTTTCCTTCACAATCAATCTTCTATTTGGAGTATAATCCCAAGATATATATCTTTTCTCAATAAGGAGGTATACATTTCCTTTTAATGTGCAATTATTCAGTTAGTAAACTTCCAATTATCATCAGCAGATGCTTATGGCTTGGAGACTTATTTACAAGCTTAATTTCTCACCACACAATTTTTTTTTTAATTTGGAACAACTGTAATATTCTACATAAGAGGAAATCTTTATTTCTTGAAAACTGGTTCAATAATGGAGTGATGTTAGTAAACCAGCTATTTGATATAGTGAAGGTAATTTATTTAATTATTCCGATTTTGTTTCAGGATACCAATTCCCAGTATCCAGTAAAGAATTTAATATAGTTTTCAAGGCCATCTCTTTGGAAATCTGTATTTTTGGACCCTGTTACTTCAATTGGAAATCTGTATTTTTGGACCCTGTTACTTCAATTCCTTCCTCCATTTCTTATTGGAATAACCTTTTTAATGATAATAAATGGTCATATGTTTGGTCACTTCCTCAGAAATTCTTTCTAACAAATAAAGTTAAAGAAATATCCTATAAAATTATTCAAAGATTTTATCCAGTTAAATACCTTTTAAATTTCCTTAATATGTTTTTCTTTTTTGTGCCCTCTTCTTTTTTCTTCTTCTCTCTTTTTCTTGTTGTTATTTAAATTTCTTTCACATTTCATACTTTTAATGTATACTGAAACCATAATTTATCTTTGTTTTTGAAAGATTGCTTATATTTCTTGTATGTATCGTCTTGTTCTGTTTGTTAATATTGCAAAAAAAAAAAAAAAAAACTTTATCTAAACATCTCTACATTATCGCCGGACTCGAGCGTCCTCCGTGTCTGTAGTTTTTAGCACTTTTCACTCGTGTTTGTAGTTCTAACCGAATCCTCGGCCAACGCGCGATCTGCACTTCGAATTCTGACCGGAAATAGTAGACCATCCGGGTATCTTTGAAACCAACATACTACGATTTGGGATGTAACTTACTGATTCTATTTTCTGAGACTATTTAGGGCGGATATCCCGAATTGGGACGCACCGTCGAGTCTTCTGAGGTGAGGAGAGCAGTTCACGGTATTTCTCATATTTACACAACCATCACACACACTTTATACAGTTTGATTAAGCGACAGACTCATTTCTGTATTGTTTTCATCGATCACAGCGATACTTGTGCGTCTTTTCTGGCGTCTTCCTTCTGAAATAAACATTTAGTGCAGCAGCAGCGAGCATGAGGAGAATATGTTGAGTTCATTCAGACCTGAGCGATGTTGAGTTCGTTTGTGTGATTGACTCGATGTTTGGAGTGAGAACTGTTACTGAATGTCGAGTTAAAGTTTGAGATCTGTGAGGGGAATTATGTGAATCGATCTCTTACTTTACGTTGAGCCTATAATGAGCCACGTGAGACATTAAATCAACTCTTAGGCTAAATGTTAATAAATGAATAGCGTTTTACTCTTGAACAATATTACTTTGTGATGCTCTTTAGTTTTAAATGTTTTATGATCATTGTTAGTTTCAGTGCATATTATTTTAATGATAGATCTAAGTACTTGATTAATGTCAAAATCAAACTAGATTTAGATTAATGTGGACATATTATGCTGCTATAATGATTTCTCTGTAGTGGTTGATGGAGATGAGTGTCATTAGTGATTGTTTTTGTGTTATTGATGTTTTATCCATGTCATATTGTGAAAGATTACAGTATTGTCTTTCAATATAGCAGTTTTACAGGCTTTTATCATGTATCCTGACTCAAATAATGTGTTTCTAACGGCAAACACTCAGAATAAAGTGAGATGATCTGCTGATGGTCCTGCAGACTGAGGGGATTTGTTGGCTACTATATGCATGTTTATTTCTGTATTTGTGATTTTAACTGTGTTTTTTTTTTTACCATTATTTATATTTGGAAGAATTTAAATTATTTATATTAATTTCTGTATTTTAATGAAGAAGCAGAATAATGTTAGGATTAGCAATACAAATAGATGGATGTCTAATAAATAGATAGACAGACATAAATTCTTAGTGTAGTAATTTTTTTCTTTGAAAACACATGATCTATATTTTTGATTTTGGCAGATCAGCTCCTCCCACGCTGGAATACATCATCAGTGAAGCTCCTCCCATGGCAATTTCATCATCAGTGAAGCTCCACCCACAGCAATCACATCATCAGTGAAGCTCCTCCCATGCTGGAATACATCATCAGAAAAGCTCCCCCCACTGCAATCTCATCATCAGTGAAGCTCCGCCCACAGTAATTCTCCAATAAATGCTGTAAATTCCCATCAGCTACAAGTGAAGACGAGCATCAGAGCATCAGGAAGAGCTGAAATCTGTAAAGACTGAGTTTATTAAAGAGGACAGTGAGAACAAGAGTGATCCAGAACCCTGCAGAATGAAACACACTGAAGATCCTGAAGAACAAAGAGGTTGGTGTTTATTCTTCATTCATTCATGAGGCTGAAGAACATTCATGCTAGAAACATTCAAGCACTTCATCACATTTAGATAAACAGGTCAACTATGAAACGGTACAGAATGTTCTGGGCAGGGCTCCAGACTAACTTTTTTTACTGACAAATTCTTTAATAATAAACAGACAACGTACAGATTTTACAATGTGCAGTTTTATTTCAAAGGAACACGCGACTTTTTGGGACTTTACCTTATTTAACGTATTCCCCAGCGTTAGATAAGTCCATACATACTAGGGATGGGCATAATTAATCGACGATCGATAATTGATCGTTAAGAATTTCGTCGATCACGTTTATTTGTTATCGATTAATCTAATGCAGGTTGCGTTGCATAGTGTGAGTCTTGAAGCAATGGAATTCATTTTAGCGCGGAGGTACCTGTGCATCCCGGCAACGTCAGTCCCCTCAGAGCGGGTGTTTTCGGCGGCTGGACTGGCTGTCACCAGGTTGCGGTCGCATCTGATCTCAGATCATGTCAACATGCTTATCTTTCTCAACAGAAATCAGTAGATTGGTGCAGAAGTTCTATGGGAACTTAATGCGTTTTCTCAGATCGGATAGCTAGGCTATCTGATTTATCAAAACGATTCCATTTACACCTGGTCACATAAATGTGTTTTTGCAAAAGCAAAACGGATATAAGTCCGATCTTGAATTTCCGCGCTACATGCATATTTAAATTGTTGCACGTCACCGATATGAGCTGCATTTTATTGATCATCATCAGCGAAAATTTCGAAATAAAAGACCGCAACCAGATATTGCGGCAACAGCCCTGGTAAGATCATTTCGGTTCTTTAATGAAGATGATTGTGTGTTGATGGATGACTTTCACTTTGATTTGCGATAGTTTGCACGTTGGCTTGATGAATAGATGCTCATCTGTGGTGATGCGTGTTGAAGTAGCGTCGTCATATCTGGCTATAACATGACATATAGGCTATAACATGACATATAGCCTATAACACGCTCACACGTTTATTTCTTAGCATTTTTGGGATAAGTCAAATTTGCATACCGTATTTTTCGGACTATAAGTCGCTCCGGAGTATAAGTCGCATCAGTCAAAAAATGCCTCATGAAGAGGAAAAAAACATATATAAGTCGCACTGGACTATAAGTCGCATTTATTTAGAAATGTATTTCACAAAATCCAAGACCAAGAACAGACATTTAATCAGGAAAGGCAAGTTATTCAACTACACAGTAGCACACAGAACAACAGACGGAATAGGTGTCCAGTATGTTAACGCAACACATTAACGCCCGTTTCACACATACTCCGTTTGTAGTGCGTATATTTTTCCGTACCCTTGTTAACAGGTCAGAGCTTTCACAATGCACGCGGTTGCAGTCCGTCGATCCGTTCCAGGTGCGGTGCGTATACAGCAGTGCAGCGATCGTTTCCGCACCGAGTCTATTTTTGCTGTGCTGCACGCGCTGAATTAAAGTGACAGCACACGGTTTGTGGTCAAAATGAATACAGATTGACCAGATTGACATGAAAATGTAGTAATTTCATCATAAATGCATTTAATTAAATACTAGCCTACTATTTTTCACAGTCATCTTTTTACTTCAAGCGTTGGTAAATCAAGGAAAACTACAATTTACTTCAACAAGGCAACATAATGAACAACACTCGTCTCATTCGTGGAGGTGGAAAAACAAGTTATTTGTGACATGCAAGATTTATTGTATAAAGATTTAAATTATGCAAAAGAAAGGGTATGAGTCTGCTGTTTTTGTCAATTTTAAGTTTTAATTTAAAATGTATGCGATTTTAATATAAGTGTATGGTTAAATATTTTACCACTTGCTTGAGCAACTTAATATATAATTATATAGAAGTAATGCATTGAATAATAGTTTATTTAAATTGTGTTTAAACGTGAATACGTCTATTAAAGAGTATACGTATAAAGAGAATCGCAATGCTGACAAAAAACTTTTTCTTTTTTTTTAAATAAAATTTGCTGATAACTTCTGGATTTGAAATACAATGTGTTTGGGGTTACAGCCGCGGGTCAGTTACATATGTCAGTTACGCACTGCAAACGCAGCTTATGTGAAAGCACTTTAGCGCGTGCTGCTCCTGCACAGCATATGCACCGCACACGCACTGCACACGTTATTCAGCTACACAATAGCATAAAAAACAAATATCTGGGAGGCTGAATAAGCTAAATTAACATAAGCCAGCGAGTCCAACAAGCAAGTTACCAGTACAAGTTCACCAAGCTCCCGCGATCTCATTCCTCATCATTTTCTTCATCATCCGTGTCGCTTCTGAACAACTCCGCCAACTAGAGCGCCTCCTCGCGGCTGTAGACGGTAATGTTTTCTCTTGGTTCATCTCAGTCTGAATTAATTTTGATATATAAGTCGCACCTGACTATAAGTCGCAGGACCAGCCAAACTATGAAAAAAAGTGCGACTTATAGTCCGGAAAATACGGTATGTGGTTTCAACAACCAGATGCATTTACTCTTGTCCAGTTTCGTCTGGAATGCGTCTCAGATCTCCTCCTGAAGTGGTTTGAGCGATCGGATTTAAATCCGTCTCGAATGCGTTTCGGAGGGCATTTACATTTGGTCTTTTCAGGATCGGATAGCTATCCGATCACAGAAAACGGATGAAGTGGCCATGGGTCTCTGTTTAAGAACGCCGGCTCGCAGCTGCAGGCTCCGCTGTTTTAGAGCACCGCAGGAATCTTCAAGTCTACGTTACCTTGTTCAAGTCTATCAAGTTGATCTTCTTGTAATAAAGATCTCATCGAGGACAAACAAACTGTATTTTTGTATTTTCATTGCATTTTTAATTTATAAAAAGTTAAAGTAATAATGAATTTCAATATAAAAATATTAATGATTAATCGATAGTCGATCGTTAATTCTCCCGACGATCGACTAAGAAAATTTAATCGAATGCCCATCCCTAATACATACCCCTCTCATCTCCGTGCGTGCCGTAACTCTGTCTGACGCACCCACCGCTAGCTTAGCTTAGCACAGAGACTGGAGGTAAACGGCTCCAGCTAGCATACTGCTTAGAGCCCTGTACGGGGCAAAACATCCAGCCCTAACCGAGACCTGGCCCATGGTGTTTAAGCCCTAATCCGGCCCCTGCCCGAAAACGTCTGCAATTTTTCAGCCTGAACCCGACCCGAGACCAACATCAATATCACTTTAAGCTCTCTCTGATGCGCACTGTCTCTGCTACACGCACACACACACACACACGCTACTAAGAGGTAAAATTTTATTATAGGCCTCAAACATAACTACCACCCCTGACAATTATGCCCACAAATATTAATAAAGACTGTCCATCACAGAGAAGCATAAGCATGCAGTAGAGAATATTATATAGCCAAATGTGATCCAACAGTAAATAAAGATTTACGGCCTACCTTTTTTGATGTTAAAGGAGAAGTTCACTTTTAAAATGAAAATTCTGTCATCATATACTCACCCTCATGTTGTTTCAAAGCTGTATGAATTTCTTTCTTCTGCTGAACAGAAAGGAAGATATTTAGAAGAATACCAGTAACCAGACAGTTTTTGGGTCCCATTGACTTCCATAGTATATATTTTTCCTACTATGGAAGTCAATGGGACCCAAAAACTGTCTGTTCTAAATAAATATTTGGTTGCACCCGCAGGCAAAAAATGCGACCAATTGGTCACAATCTGGAGCCCTGCTGGTTTGTTTTTTTGTTTTCTCAAATGGTCAGTAGAGGAAGGTTTGAGAATTTTATATTGATTGTCAACATCAGATCAAGCTATATACTATTGTAACTTTTATTTTACATAATCAGTAAACACCAAGTTACTGATAAAGTTGTATTTGTCAAATATAAGTTATTCATAGTTATAGAGATTCTTCTTGGAGTAACTTTGGTAACAGGGTTGATGAATACAGTCAATGCTACAGTTTGTTTAAAAACTGAGACAAGGATTGAGATTATTTTCTTGTCTTCCCATCATGCAGTAGGAAGAGCCCAGATGATGTCACTTCCTGTGTGTCACAGTTTTAAGAAATGCTCTGTTTTTAAAAGGAGGAAAATCATGTCAAAAGAAACAGGGTTGAGTGAAACGTGTAGAACATGGGTATTGCTAATAAACGTTTGTTATTTCTCACAGGGTAATTCACTTGAGCTTGTGTTTCTGGTGTCCCACTTTCACATGCGCAAGAATGGAAGTCAGTGCAAGGAAAAGTCTAGTGTCTGTTCTAGTGTGAACGGCCATTAATAATTAACGGTTTTAGTCAAATAAATATCAATCTCAAATTGGTGTCAAAATATGGCAGTATTGTATATTATAATGTAGTGTTGTCACGATACTAGAATTTCTAACTTCGATACGATACCTTGAAAAATATCGATATTCGATACCATTTTCGATACCACGGAGAAAAAAACTGCCACAATATTAAGGGGGTATTTTTTTATTTAAAGCTAAATATAACAAGTTTAGAACATGACAATGAGGTATATTTTACATGAACAAAAATGTCCTGAGGTAGTGCACTTGTTCAAAAGCATAAATGCTGGTTAATACATTAACGTTATTTGATGAACAGATTTAAACGCAAACGTGCATGCACCACACGCGAAAACAATGCTCACTGGATCGACATGAAGTCAAGTCAGCTTTATTTATATAGTGCTTTTAACAATACAGATTGTGTCAAAGCACTTTACAGTCTCAAATTGGAAGATAGAGTGTCAGTAATGTATAATAATAAGATTAAACATTCAATTTTCAGTTAAAGGTATTTCATTATTGAATTCAGAGATGTCATTGTCTAGTTCAGTTTAGTTTAATTAGTATCTGTGTAATCAAATTGATGATAATCGCTAATGAAGGCAAATAGCAGAATTAAATAATAATTTATTTTAATAAAGTTAAATAAGCACATTTGACCACAGTTAAAATATTTACTTGTCTAAGATTCCTCAGTCAGATTATATTAACTTTAAGAATTACGGTGAAAAAACGAGACGACACACACTCATATGATCAACAACAATTCTAGGCCATCTTGGTTAATATTTCAGAAATCTTAAAATGAGAAGAGTTACCAACCTCTCGAAATTATTTATATAGATCCGGGTGTCGGTCTTTCAGGTGCTTTGCTATATTAGGCCCCGATCACACCTGACGCGTTTTTCAGGTTCGAAAACAAAACGAACCATCACACAGAACGAGCAGTGCGCTGCGTGCGTAACGTTTTATGTTGCTAGGCAACCACTGAAACAGCTGTCCTGTCAGTCAAGTAAACATCAAATCAGCCTTTTATTAACTTTATTTACTTTCTGTTAACATTGTGGTAGTTAAGGTTCGTGAAATCGTTAAGCTCCTGGTAACCCGCGAGAACACCACAAGTTTATCCTCCATCATCGCACTCTCCGGGCGTTCAAGCAACTAGCTTTCATCACTAAAACGGAAGGCCCGCGAGGCGCATAAACAGCGCGCAGAACGCTCGCTGGAAACCAATTGAAAATAGGCGCCTCTCACTGCAAAAAAAAAAAAACGCGACCACATTCACTTCAGTTTTGCTATTTAACCAGAGCGAGTGAGACAAGTGTGCGTGTGCTGTTTGTCAACGCGTCTTTGGAGAGAAGTGAAAGTGACAGCTCGGCTAACGTTAGTATCGATACTTCGGGAAATTAGTATTGGTATCGTCCAGATATTTCAGTATCGATACTTATCGAAATATCGATATTTTTGACAACACTATTATAATGTTAATATCATGTTAGATAATTGTCTCATTTACAAAATATATGTAATAGTTATTGCTAAAGAAACATGGGATTTGTGCCTATAATATTTTAAAAATAATAATTGGAAGATAAATTTTCCTCATTTTTGGAAAGTTTCAAGGACATCAATTTATAAAAAGACATCAAATTATCATAATATTTTATAACCGTGATGCCAATTTTATTACACCAGGGCTCACTTTCATGTCCTTTCACATTATATTTCTCTCTTTGAATTATTTTGATGTACTGAAAATTAAATTAATAATTTTCTCTTTGATTTCAGACCTGATGGAAGTGGACGAGGAGAGTGAAGAACTGAGTGAAGTGGAGGAGGAGAGTGAAGAACTGAGTGAAGTGGAGGAGGAGAGTGAAGAACTGAGTGAAGTGAAGGAGGAGAGTGAAGAACTGAGTGAAGTGAAGGAGGAGAGTGAAGAACCGAGTGAAGTGGAGGAGGAACATCATGTCAATACTGAAGGAAAACCATTGAGTCGCTCAAAGACTAAAAAGACATTTATAAAGAAAAGAGCCAAGAAATCTTTCACCTGCACTCAGTGTGGAAAGAGCTTCACAAAGAAAAGAATTCTTGAGCAACACATGAGGATCCACACTGGAGAGAAGCCATTCATGTGTGATCAGTGTGAAAAGAGATTCTCATGCAAAAGTAATCTTAAGAGTCACATGATGATCCACACTGGAGAGAAGCCGTTCTCATGTGATCAGTGCGGCAAAACATTTCTATGGTCATCAGAGCTGAAGAAACACCTGACAGTTCATACGAAGGAGAAGCCGCATTCATGTTCTGTGTGTGGAAAGAGTTTTTCATGGCTGACAACTTTACATAGACACGAGAAAACACACACTGGTGTGAGAGAGTACATGTGCTTTGAGTGTGAGAAGACTTTTATTACAGCGATAGAATTAAAACAACACGAGAGGATCCACACTGGAGAGAAACCTTACAAGTGTTCACACTGTGACAAGAGATTCAGTCACTCATCAACTCTGAAAACACATGAGAGGATCCACACTGGAGAGAAGCCGTACACGTGTGATCAATGTGGGAAGTGTTTCGCTGAAAAAAAGCAACTTGATGTTCACATGAGGATCCACACGGGAGAGAAGCCGTTCATGTGTGATCAGTGTGAAAAGAGATTCTCATGCAAAAGTTATCTTAAGAAACACATGAGGATCCACACGGGAGAGAAGCCGTTCATGTGTGATCAGTGTGAAAAGAGATTCTCATGCAAAAGTAATCTTAAGAAACACATGAGGATCCACACTGGAGAGAAGCCGTTCTCATGTGATCAATGTGGCAAAATATTTCTTAGGTCATCAGTCCTGAAGACACACCTGACAGTTCATACGAAGCCGCATTCATGTTCTGTGTGTGGAAAGAGTTTTTCACTGCTGCAACATTTACACACACATCAGAAAACTCACACTGGTGTAAGAGAGTACATGTGCTTTGAGTGTGAGAAGACTTTTACTACAGCAAACTTTTTAAAACGGCACCAGAGAATTCACACTGGAGAAAAACCTTACAAGTGTTCACACTGTGACAAGAGATTCAGTGACTCATCATCTCTGAAAAGACATGAGAGGATCCACACTGGAGAAAAACCTTACAAGTGTTCACACTGTGACAAGAGATTCAGTCAGTCAGCAAATCTGAGAACACATGACAGGATCCACACTGGAGAAAAACCACATCATCTCAGTCTGAGATCACGGTAAGTAGTTTATTTTCATGTGCTGAGTAACAAAGTGAGACACATCAACACACATCACCCTATAGCCAAATCTCTCCTCTCCACCTATAGCCGGTGTGTGGTGAGGACAGGACTACTCGACAACAAAGATATTTGTCGACAATTTTTTATTGTTGACAATGTTGACTAATCATTTCAGCCCTAGTAACGAGCACGTTCGCGTTCCATGTGGAGATTTGCATGTAAATCTCTTTTGCGCGTGTGGGCGTGGTCAAATTAAAAATAATGAGCAAGTGCTTGAGAAACTGGACATCTTGTTGGTTTTATACAAATTACTTAAGCAGAGAATATTTGTTTTCAGTTTGAATCTGATCATTTAAAAGTACACACTTAAATGTGTATAAAGATATATATGACTCATAAATGTGTGACAAGTATTAGCTGAGTTTTGTTTGTTTATTGACGTGCTCAAGAAAAGTTCAGTGAGACGGAGAGCCAGAACGCACACCCTGTTTATTTTCTTTATTTTACAAAAGCACAATGTTTTGATTTGATTGTAAGTGGACACATATAAAAGTAGACATCTCACAGATTCTTTTTTTATATTTATTTTTTCTGTATGACCATAAATGACGGAGTAATTTAAGTTTATTGTGTTACAATGTGAAGAAAATCTAGCAAAACGCACGGGCGCGTTTGCCAACCCCAGAGGGTTAAACAAGGGTTAACTCATGTTCAACCAACAGGAATGTGTAATTTGTCAGTTCAAATCAATGCAAAAAAAAAACACAAATTCGCTCTCTGACAGTAGGTGGCGCTCATGTAAAGCAGAAATGCAGCACTATACAGGGCTCTAGACTGAGACTAAGGCCCTGTCCCAAATGGCACACTCCGGACTTGTGGACTTCCTCAGAGTCCACACTTTGGTGACGTAATGTAGTGCAGACCTATAGGGCCCTTGGCGCGAGTCCACGAGGGCGCATTGAGAGGTAGTTTTGGGACAGACTCGATCGGCACGCCGGAAATAACGGCCTGGTTGTTGTTGGACAGGAGAAATCACGTTTTTGCGCTCCCGACGTCTTATCTCCATGTCAACTACACAGCTTAATTTTACAGTTCTATATTTTTATATTGTGCATGCCACCTGGGCATTAGACAATAGATACATCATGCTTATTTAAAAGATGTTGTAAGGAATATGACTTAGCTCAAATGATTATAGGGAATCAAAATTATGAATCGGGTTGATTCATCTATATTCTTACAATATTAATAAATTATTCAAGCTGAAATTTAGACTTATTCGTATACATCAATGTTCAATTACAATGAATTATAATTCAATCATTAATATACCCAAAATGTCCCTCTTTCAGATCAATTAATCAGAGTAATTTTAAGGGAAATTAATATATTAATTAAACAGTTGTTTGTCCCGCAAACTGGTCGTAAAATTAATTCCATCAACTTCTCAACAAAATTATCTCTTTCTTATTATTCGAAGAAAGCTATATTTTCTGGCCATGGAAAATTACTTTCTTGTTCTTATAAAATGTAGGTTACTTAACAGTAGCGCATTTGTAAAGCGTAGCTTGATCTTCGTTTCATTGACTTGTAAAAACGAACACTTATACAGAGACAATCTAGGATATAATGTGTTTTTAATAATTGGACTAATACTACATCGAACTAAGGAATACAAGTTCTACAATTTACATGAGTATGCATATAACAATACAAACAGTAAAAGACAAATACAAGACTAAACGGATAACAGATGAGAGAGGGAGAGGATGAAAGGGAGAAAGTGAAACTAAAGTTCAGGATGAAAGAGATCACCGAGATGATCTCAGCATGGCAAAATAAGTAAGTAAGTAAATTTTATTTATATAGCACCCATCACAGAAAGAATCACAGAGTGCTTTACAAGTAGCAAGTATACCATTTAAAAAGCATCATAAAAACATAAAACATAAAAGCACAATCAACTAAAAGCTTGTCTAAATAGCAGTGTCTTCAGCTGTTTTTTAAAAGAAACAATAGAATCGGCCACACGCAATGACAAGGGCAAGGCATTCCACATTTTTGGAGCAGTCGCCTGAAAGGAGCGATCTCCCCGAGTTTTAAGGCGGGTTTTAGGTACCATCAGGAGATTTTGACCTGAGGAGCGAAGAATACGAGACGGAGAGTAAGGGGTCAACATGTCAATGATATATTGAGGCGTCTGTCCATGTAGTGCTTTAAAAGTTAAAATTAAAATTTTATAATCAATTCTGTATTTTACCGGAAGCCAGTGGAGAGTAAATAAAATTGGAGTAATGTGTGCCCTTCTGTTTGTTCCTGTTAAAAGCCTGGTTAAAACAAGTAAAAAGAGAATTACAATAATCTAACCGTGAAGAAACAAAAGCATGAATGATCATCTCCATGTTAGTTTTGGGCAGTATTGTTCTTAATTTAGAGATATTTCTCAAATAATAAAAGCAGCTTCTGACTAGCTGTCTAGAATGACCATCCAGGGACATCGATTGGTCAAACAAAACACCAAGGTTTCTTAGGCTCGTCTGGAAAGACGAGTCCAAGGAACAAAGGTGTTGTTTAATTTGAGATATTTTTTGTTCTGGAGCAATGATCATAGTTTCAGTCTTTTTTGTATTCAGTTGTAGAAAATTGTTATATAACCAAGACTTAATGCATGACAGACATTCCAGTAAATCCGTTAATTTTCCAAACTCAGAATCATTAAAAGAGCAGTACAACTGAATGTCATCAGCATAAAAGTGATAAGACACATTATTAAAATTTCTGATTATTTCACCAAGCGGGCTCATATATAATAAAAACAAAAGAGGACCTAAAACTGAACCCTGAGGAACTCCGTATGACAGAGGGGTCATATCTGACAGAATGTTATTAACAGACACACAGAATGATCTGTCGCTCAGGTAAGAGGTAAACCATCTAAGAACAACACCAGAAAAACCCATTTCATTGTGTAATCGATTTAACAGGACCGTATGGTCTAATGTATCAAACGCAGAAGATAAGTCAAGTAAAATCAGCACTGTGTACTGTCTTGAGTCAGCAGCCATCAGAATGTCATTTGAAACTTTAAGAAGTGCCGTCTCAGTTGAATGGCATTTCCGGAAACCTGACTGAAATTTATCAAGTATATTTTTCCCATTAAGAAATGTAGTCAGCTGGCCAGCGACCACTCTCTCAAGAATTTTAGATAAAAAAGGCATTTTAGATATCGGCCTGTAGTTAGTTGGCACAGAAGAATCCAAATTAGGTTTCTTTAGTAAAGGGCTGACAACTGCTTGTTTAAAATGACTGGGAACAGATCCACTTAAAAGGGAAAGGTTAATCATTTTAACAACAAATGGTCCAAGTAAATCAAACACATTTAATAACAACGAAGTCGGCACTACATCGAGCGGGCTAGAAGATGGTTTCATTTTACTTAATATACTCTTAATATCATCTAGATTGATAGGAGAAAAAGTATCCCAAGTGTATGAGGCAGCTGACCCACATGAAATGACATCAAGAGATGGAATTATAGTATTTCTAATATCTTGCACCTTGTTTACAAAAGCATTTAAAAACCTATTGCAATCACTCTTTGAGTGTACAGGTACTTGGGGAGCAAGGGGAGAGACGATCTTAGATATTGTATCAAACAGGACTTTAGAATTATTCTTATTCTGAGTTACAAGATTAGTAAAGTATTCTGACCTGGCCTGTTTTATCTTAACATTTAGCAGTGAGATAAGCTCCCTCAAATGCAATCTATGTACTTCTAGACTTGTGGATTTCCATAAACGTTCAACTTTACGGCACTTTCTCCTGAAAGACATTATATCATCATTCATCCAAGGGCACACATTATTAGGGAATATGCTTTTACTTTTCAAGGGAGAAACTAGATTTAAAACCGACCGACACTGATTATTAAAAGACTGAAGAAATAATTCAGCATTATTACAATCAATAAAAGAACTCGGGTCAAATGACTCCGAAAATTTCTCTGCTGTAGCTTGATTAATAATACGTCTTTGCAACATCGGTCTACAAGGAAGACAATCAACATCAGAGGACAGATTAAAAAATATGCAACAATGATCTGTCACATTTATGTCCACAACACTCAAATGGTCGATACTCAGACCTAATGAAAAAACAAGGTCCAGAGTATGGCCTTTTATATGTGTAGAACCTAAAACACATTGTTTAAAATTAAATGATTCAGTGAGTGTTAAGAATTCAGATGCCACAGAACATGACGAGTCATCAACATGCAAGTTAAAATCCCCAAGTATCAAAACCTTTTCAAGTTTGATAATTGAAGATAAATACTCGGCAAAATCAGCTAAAAACAATCGAGCAGAACCAGGAGGACGGTAAATTAAGACACAGTAAAATGAATCATTATTTCCAACCTTAGTCATCTGCAGCTCAAAGGAGTCAAAAGAATCCGAATTGATCAACCTGCAGCAGAAACGGTCCCGGTAGACGAGAGCGAGTCCGCCTCCTCGTCGCGACACCCGCGGTGTCCCATACACAGAACAGTCCGGGGGACACAGTTCATTGAGATGAGTGTATTCCATATCTCGCTGCCAAGTCTCTGTTAGGAACATAAAGTCAATATATAAATAAATCATTGAGTATGAGCACCTTGTTAGCAATGGAGCACGCGTTGAACAGAGCAAATCGCGCCGACTGGGCACGATCAGATGGGTCAGGTGCTAGCTGGCAAGTCACATGACACAGAATCCGCTCTCGCGGAAATGGATTTCGAGGCCGCCGAGTCAGGAAACTCCGATCAGATTGACCAAAGGAGGGAGAGCATTTTCACATTTAGCTCCAAAACTCTGGAATAGTCTTCCGGATACTGTTCGTTGCTCAGATTCGCTCTCCCAGTTTAAAACTAGATTAAAGACGCATCTCTTCAGCCGGGCATTTATATAATACTTTTTAATCTTACAGTTAAATCCGGTCTCTATAGTTCATAAACGCCAGAGGAGAACTGGCCCCCGACTGAGCCTGGGTTCTCCCAAGGTTTTTTTTTTTTCTCCATTAGGTCACCTGATGGAGTTTTTCGGTTCCTTGCCACTGTTGCCTTTGGCTTGCTCAGTTGGGGATATTTGGGATATTTAATTGAATTAATCAATCAACGATACCATTGATCAGCATTACCAAACGTGGACGTTCCACTAGAAACAAACATTGATGTATTGTTTTAATTTATTACTGTGAAGCTGCTTTGATACAACCTATGTTGTGAAAAGCGCTATATAAATAAACTTGACTTGACTTGACTTGACTAACGTTACTCCAAAGCAACGGAGGCGCACACGACACCTTGCAGACAGGAATTGACCACAAGCACCGCTCAACCCAGAAAGCTCCGGAATCAATTGGACATGGTGACTCTCCACGTTGTTTCCTCCACCTGGCCTGGATACCAGCCCTGGATCCCCGCTTCCTCCTCCTGCCGCGATGCTTGGTGACTAGCAGGTACACCGGCGATGACGTAGAAAATTCAATATAAGGAGGGAAAAACTTCGAGGACCAAGCCCCGGTAACTGAGAAGTCGTTCATAGTCTCCTTAATGCGGAAAAGCGTGTGACGATCATATTTTAAAACAACTGTAAAAACAATGGGTCGTACATTAATATTAATATTAGCTCAAATGATCTATAGGGAATTTTAATAATTAATCATGAATATGATTAATATTTTGTATGTTACAGTTACATTAATTTATCGCAGCTGAACTAGATTGATATATGAACGATTACCATAACGGGTTATGGTTCGTCATTAATACATCAATTGTTCTTATTTCAGCTCGAAGTTATGGGATAACTTTAATGGAATTAATTTAGTTATCAAACAATCTGTTTGTCCAGCGAACAGATTGTACGTAAGATTAAATCAACTCTCAAGGAAAATTATCCTTCTTACAAACACGAGAAAGAGTATCTTTTCCAGGCCTTGAAAAGACAACTTTCTATGTTTGTAAAATTAGCTTACTTAAATCGTAGGCTACCAAGATAAAGCATATAGCTAAGATCGAACATTTCAGGGACTAAGTAACATGGGCAATTAAATCAGAGTCAGTCAATGGCATATGGAATTTAATAATTGGACCAATACATCGAACTAAGGAATATATCAAACTACACAATACACACGGATTATATGTCTATGTACATCAAATACAGTTAAACAATACAAGATAACGAATAACGAAAATGAGAGAGAGAGAGATAGATAGATAGAGAGAGAGAGAGAGATCGGAAGATGCGAGAGATGGAGAGAAGGATGGGGGACGAGATCGGAAGTGAAAGCAAAAATCTGCGATCAGAGATCGCAGTTGGCTATGGCAAAATCACAGACAGTAACCCTTAAGACACAACAAAGAAATCACATCATAAGTTCAATTCAATAATCGATACTTGCATGGCATATGGTTCTCTTTGTATGAGGTGTGTAGGACCGCAGGGTTCTGCGTGTCTTTAAAAGCAGCGCGAGTCGTCTGAGGGGAGGCGTGCGCGTGCTGTCTTCCGGCGCGCGTGCGAGCGCGGGAGCTTCAAAGAGTTGCCGGGAATGATTCAGGCTAAGTTCATTCAGCTCGTGAATGAACAGAGGCGAAGAGGAAAACGAAACTAGACTATAGAAAAACATAAAAGAAATAAATAAAAAAGAAAAGAGAAGCAGGCCGAAGCCGGTCCGGACTTGGGTTTTGGAGGAGGAAGGAGAGAGCGTAGGCATGAGAGAGAGAGAGGTTTTCTGAGTCGGTCTTTTATGGACAATATGGGTTGACGCCTCTGTTCGCGCGAACAACCAATGAACGTCCAAAGGTCTGAAGCGGGAAAAATGTCTTTGTCTTAGTTCCCAGTTTAATTTGCATGTTTTATGGCAGCGTTATTATGTGATCAGTTATACTCTAACGAGGGTAAAAATAGTATCATACATTTTACCAGATCCTGATGCATACATTTGGTTCCAGTACAAGGAGAGCTTTACGTGGATACCGAATTAGATATGTTTCGAAGGTACACGTCGAGATAGATTATTATTCTGTAAAAATAAGCTTAAAAGTTAAACTAACAACCTAGGAATAAAATGAACCCAACATGTGGTGTACATTGATAAGTGGGCATTGAAGATTGGACTTTAGAAAGATCCACATGGCATATCTATGATTGAAAAAGGGTGCACATCTGAAACATTATTCCTTTACGGTTTACAAGAATACAAAAACCCATCACAGAGAAGAACAATCATGAAAAAGAGAAATTACATTCAGGCTTACATATTTCTTCAATGGTTATACATATAAAATATCTAGGATGAACACCTAATTCTGCTCTTCTGGCTAACATTCCGTTAGGTAATAAAACACAGTTCCACACAGGGGGGAAGGGATTGCCAGAGAATGTTAGTGAACCCTCTCTAACTAAAACACTATTGATTAAAGAATACATTTCAAAACCACACCTCTAGAAAATCATAATTATATGGTCAAACGAATTAATAAAACATGCGTACAGGAAGATCAAACCCAAATCTGAGTTACATACATTAAAACTATATTTCTATAGGAGGATGTTTGTGTGTGTGTGTGTGTGTGTGTGTAGAAGGTTTCAAGTTTCGTTATCTCTCTGTGGTCCAGAGAGGGGAAAGGGGGGGTTTGGAATGTCTCTGAGGTGACATTAGTGTCGTAAAAGTCAATTGGTTCCAGTCTTTATGGAGCCAAAGCCTGATTTGCACTCACGAGTTCAAAGTGCACCAGCTTTTGTATTCAGGAAGAAATGTTTTTAGCAACACAGAGTATTTGAATTTGTTAATTCAAACCAACGACGAATGATTCGATAGCCAATGTTGTTACACAGCTATTTGTTATCAAGGCTGATAAAACAAAGAACAACACTAGAAAAACCACAGAAATACGTGAGGGCAGAGGCAAAGCCGAACACAGGCGCCATCTTGCAAGTCGTAACGAGACAGAGAGTAACCCTTAAGAGACAACAAAGAAATCACATTGTAAGTTCAATTCAATAATCGATACTTGCATGGCACATGGTTCTCTTTGTATGAGGGAGGAAGGCAGGGTTCTGCGTGTCTTTAAAGCAGTGTGAGTCGTCTGAGGGGAGGTGTGCGCGTGCTGTGTCTTCCGGCGCGCGTGCGAGCACGGGAGCTTCAAAGAGTCTCTTTCTTTGAGGTGAAGTTGCCGGGAATGATTCAGGCTAAGTTCATTCAGCTCGTGAATGAGCAGAGGCGAAGAGGAAAACGAAACTAGACTATAGAAAAACATAAAAAGGAAATAAAAGAGAAGGAAAGAGAAGCAGGCCGAAGCCGGTCCGGACTTGGGTTTTGGAGGAGGAAGAAGAGAGCGAGAATTGAGGGTTTGGACTTTTTATCAGTGTCCTGTGTACGCCTCCTTTTTCGTGGATGACGAATCAGTTTAGAGCAGGAAGATTGTCCTGGTGTGTTAATGCTGCCCGACCCTCGTGTGGAATCACGAGGGGGTAAAATGTGATATTATGCTCGGGGAATTAAAACGCATGGAACCATAACGTTTATGACAGTCTCTTATCAAAAATCTCCTTCGTTGTGCACAGGGGATTAAAACAATACTAAGGACGAATATTGGCAAAGATAGCAACATAGAGATACATTATTTTGTTGACATAAAGGCACTTTAAGATTACATTACTGTAATTCAAAAACACAACTACTCTAATATCATTCTGGGGAACATGCAAATCACCCAGAACACTCTTTATACAGTTGTAATAGTTGGTAAAATGAAATTTTTACTAGTGGAAGTCCATATATGGTAATGTGCGTGTCTGCGTGTATCTGTGAGTTTTGGAATGTGTGTGCGTTGGAATGTTGCGCCCCCGTTATCAATGAGATTGGGTTACAGGATGCGATTCTACTGGGAGAACATTCAGAGAAAAATACATTTCAGAGCCAACACTCGAAGATCGTAACTATATGATCACAACAACATTAATCACACATACATACAGGAAGTTCAGATACAAGTCTGAGTTACATACATTAAAAGGATATTAAGGTAAACACAACGGATGTTTGTGTGTGTGTGTGTGTGTGTGTGTGTGTGTGTGTGTGTGTGTGTGTGTGTATGTATGTGTGTGTGTGTGTGTCACACAGAAAGTTTTGTTATCTCTCTGTGGTCCAGAGAGGGGAAGGGGGTTTGGAATGCAGAACTTTGCAAAGTAAAGAGAATGTGTTGACTTTTTATCCTCCAAGGTGCAATTTATGTCGTAAAAGTCCATTTGTTGCCGATAGCTGGAGCCAACACAACTGATTTACCTTCGGGGGTTCAGAGTGGGACAGCAAGAAGGAATGTGCATTTATGTTCTGATTCAATGAGCCATGATTCATAGCCAATGTGGCTACAATGTATACAGTTGTAGCTAGCTACATAATACATAATGTTCCATTTGAACTAAGATTACAATTTTAACACATAATGATAATGTGCATGAGTTTTAGATGAATTTACAGGTTTCAATATTCATACTATTTTTACATATGACTCAGTAAAGCCCTGACATTTGGTTCTATTTATTTAATGAATTATAATGTGATCGTATTATTCAACACACTATTATTATGTTTGAGACATTAACCACTGCTCGATGACCATAATGTTTGTATAAACTATAGGTAACAACTAGTAAAATATACATCTAGGTAATAAAAACCGTAATATTTTCTTCTCAGCCATGTCAACAATTATCCGTGAGCGAAATCTCCTCCCATCCGTTGTCTGATTGGCCTTTCGCAAGGATTCCTGGGTAGTTAAAGTGCGTGGAGTCTGCATCTATGTGGGCTTCGCGGAAGACCGCTTCAAGGGTACAAAGGGGGCGCTGCTGAGCACACTTCAGAGCGGTAAAATGCTGAATGGGACGGTCTACGGACTCGTAGACTCGGCGAGCACGCGCAATTCAAGTCCACGAGACCGAAAGTCCACATGAAGTGCGCGATTTGGGACAGGGCCTAAATGGTCACTTTTTGCAAACTTTTTATAAGAGAGAGCTGCCATTTCTGCTGCATACGAGAAACATCACACCGCAAACGAAAGCAGAATGAAACCATCGTGGTCGTGGGGGATAGTTCACCCAAAAAGGAAAAATAACCCATGATTTACTCACCCTCAAGTCATCCTAAGTGTGTATGACCTTATGACCAGAGATATCACGCCACACCTGAAACCCCCCCCCCCCCACATTGAGCCTGGTCATCGATCGCAACCTCCTCATCCTGTCGTTCTATTTCCAAAGCACGCAGCTCCTCTTCTTAAACTCTGGTTCATAGAGGTATGGTTCTGGATCTTGACTGTCTGAGAAGTCACCCTCTTCGTCTCTCACAAAATCAGCCATGTTCATCGCAATTCACTATGTCTACTGTAGGAAAAATAGCCGGCTACTTTTCACGCCAGTATGTTGACGGAAGTTTTCAGGTGTTGTGTAATATCTCTGCACCCAAGTAAGTGCTTTGCCTGTGCTACAAACCAAGCCTAAACAAAGTACTGGTCTTTCTTTATAAATTTTGATACAGAATTTTATTTTATTTTGTCTCTTCGGGGGAGGTATGCGAATTGAGTTTTCCCAACGACGATTTATCTGTAGAGTGAAGGGATTCTCCATAGGGAGAGACTAGTTGGCACTTCAGCACTGCGTTGTCATCGGTTGGTCCTTCATCAGATCTGGATATGAAGTTCTTTCATCAGATCTGGATCCTGGATACTTTGTCCATGTTTAGCATGGAAATCCAACTCTTTAACAGTGTAAAAAACTCAGTATCCATGAAATAGCATTTCACCCCCCCTTTAATAAGAAGAATGGCATCTATGCTAATGTTTGTCTTTCTGTTCATTCTAGAGATTACTGAAGTCAGCCGGATCCGGACCGTATCCAGATCAGAAGGTGGACCTGCGCCCGGACCCATCCATGACGCATCCCTGAAGTGCCAGCCTCATCAGCCCTGTGAAGGCCTCATCCACACGACTGATCCTCAACAAACTCGTCTCCAAACCGGTGTGATGACTCCGACTTCCAACCAGATAGAACTGGATAAATATTCTGAATGTTCTGATTCAATCTGACCTCTGACCTGTAATGCTGCCTGAATCATAATTATACACTGTTCGCTCGAAGGCCAGAGGAGAACTGAACGACTGAGCCTTATCCCAAAGTTGTCCCAGTTCTGTCAGTTTTGGTTCCTTGCCACTGTTGCCTTGGCTTTTGGCTTGCTTAGTTGGGGACATTTAATATTCAGCAATATTATTGATTTGCCTTAAGGTGGACGATAACGCAATTTTTTTCTAGAAACAAACTTTGTTGTATTATTTTATACAATACTTTATTTTGTTACAGTATGACTTTGAAGCTGCTTTGATACAATCTGTATTGTAAAAAGCGCTATATAAATAAAGATGACTTGACTTGTGTAATCAACAGGTGAGGACCAACATGGTTGAATATATACAAAATGAGATGACTGGAGAATTGCTGCACATTCTGTGCCTCAGGAATGAGACGAGGGGGACATGTCAGACCTTTGACATTGATTAACACTTGTATTCGATAAAGAAAAGTATTAAAGAAATGTATAAAAATGCTGAAAAAAATTAGATTGAAATCACATATACAGTGGCCTCTCTGGTTTATTGTATTACAGAGATAAGTATTTTACGTTCGTAATATAAAAAAATATGTGTTACTAATTTTATTAAAGGGCACCTATTATGATCCTTTTCACAAGATGTAAAATAAGTCTCTGATGTCCCCAGAGTGTGTATGTGAAGTTTTAGCTCAAAATACCCAACAGATATTTTACACAGCATGTTTAAATTGTCATTTTTTGGGGCTCAGAAAAAAGCGCTGTTTTAGTGTGTATACCTTTAAATTCAAATGAGCTGCTGCTGTCGGCCCAGGGGGCGGAGCCTCACGAGCTCATGCTCAGAGCCAGGACAATCTCATCTGATAATATCAAAACAGAAACTCTTGAGTAGCGGTGTTCATTTCGACTCAGAGTCGGACAAAAATGCCCACAGAGCCAGAGAATATATGCTGTATGGAGATAGAACAGGTATAGTTTAGCTTTACTATGGTTATAACTTATTTGTCATCTGCTTTTATCCACCATTAATACAAGCCTGCTGTAGAAAACCCCGTCCGAATGATGACCAAAATATACTGTTGAGTTCAGTGAAGTTTATTGTACATCACACAAAAGATGAAGCATTAGTTTTACTCCAGAAAATCACTGTAAGAGCAGCTAAATAAACACAGTAGGCTATAAGATGTGAGCATTTAAGTCTTATCCAAAAATCTTTCTCTCCCTTTCATTAGCATGGAACATACACAGCGAAGTACACAAACCACTTGTTACAAGTAACAGTAAATACACACCTTTTGAGTCTGTGCTTAATAAACTGGTACACTGTATATCCGTAAAACTACTCGATGAGCTGTCATAAAGTGCGCGCTCTCACTTTCATTTCTGCCGTGATCAGTAACGTTAGTCCTGTCGCTCTTGAGACTGTAATTTGGATCACGAACAGTTGGTACAGATCCATCCTCGAGTAACAATGAGAGTAAATGAAGCTATGTTCATTCTTACATCCCACAACAGAACACCTACATTTCTTAGGAGACATTACTGGCTGTCGTTGAAACAATGACGGATGGTGTACAGATCACCGAGGACGGGGTTTATGCAAAAACTACAGTTCCAATCAAACCACGTCGATGGGGCTTGTGCAATTTTTCACATTGCATAGAATCTTAGAATAATAATTTACAAATAATATAAAGCTGTTAAAAATCCCAAACCAAAATAGATATCTAAAAAAAAAAGGCATATTTGAATGCTGAAATGTAGTTGTTCTTCAACCATTTATATACTTATCAGTAAAATAGTGGTTGTATCTCATCAAAATAAGTTTCTCAAATCGCTTGCTGGAAAGTCTGTTTCTCTTTGGGGTCCGCACAAGACCCCTTAAACTGAAAGGTCTTTCCACAGGAGCATTCGATGGTGTTGCAGTGTTGTACTTGAGTGAGATGACTTTAATGTTTGGGAATTTGTTGAGAATGTCCAGCTCTAATCCTGAAGACTTCAAGTACTCCATGACTTCTGTATCATTTACAATATGGCCCTGAGAGTGCTGAGCTTGACATTCATCACTGACTTCACATGGTTTCTTCTCTCCTCATCTTTAATCCAGCGTATCTTGAACCTGGGTAAAGTTGCAGCCGCCAAAAGTGCAAATATCTAATGACTGAATACACCTGAATACATTAGGTTACACCAGGGTGCGACTTGCCCCATCCCAATTATTGGTCAATGATGCAGAAATATGGTTTTCTTTGCTTTTTATAATAAGCTGCACCTGGTTAACATTTCTCATTTAAGTTTTCTTTATTTAAAAAAAATAGGCTTTCAGGCGCTGCGTCATATCATTACGCCTGCTGGACTCATGGTACGGCAGCAAAGTTTCTTGATTATCACGCAGGAATGAGAGTATAGTTCCTAACCATATTAGCCTAGAAAATCACAACTTTTCATTTTCCGTCGGTCTTAGTACACGATGTAACTATTGAAGAGTCAAGTTTTAAATAGGAAAAATTTCTTTGGTCATTTTTTTGAGAGAGATGCTAATGGTCCTGTCCGATTCAATGATCTCAATGATGCTAAGCTATGTTAAAAGTAGTACCACCGGACCCGGAGATCGGCTGATTGGATTCGAAAACGGTAAAACTCAACTGTTTAACTCTGGGGAGTTGTAAAATGAGCCTATTTCAAAAAAAGTGGAGTATCCCTTTAAATTAGCCCATGATTTCCTAACCCTTAAATCATCCTATATGTATATGACATTCTTCTGTTAGGGGGTAACCGTTTAGGACCCAAGGACCAGATGTTTGAAAAAAGACCCGGAGTCAGAATTATAATAAATTGAAGAAAAGTTGTACTGAAGATAGTTTGCAGTTTCATCAGCAGAAGTCAGTTTCAAGACTCACACAGGAGTTTGTATGCCGACCCGCTTACAGTTACAAAGATCACAGCAGTTATACCCTACACCAAGGGGTCTAAGCTGGTTTCTGACTGGCTAAGAACACATATAGTCTAAGCATATTTCCACACATGGATAGATAGGAGAGTATGTCTCCATTAGTCAAGATATTTGTCGGAAGATTCCTAGATGAAGGTCTGCTGTGACCTCGGAGGTCGGAGAAAGGCGTCTTCGGGTCTGTTGTTGCATGCCGAAGTGTCCCATAGCTCCTATACAGAATCTGCACAGAACATCCAACGCAAAAGACAAATTATAAGCAATAAATGCTGAAAAGCTAAATTGTTCATGGTAAGCTAATGTATTTAGGCATTAGTACAAAACATTATAATACATATATTAACCATCTTTGCACAATCCGTTTCTTAATAAATATGATGCCCTGCAGAGTGTCCTAATAATATTATGTAAAGTATAATACATATAGAATGTATAATAAAGTCTAACTTAGCACTAGTGTTTAGTACTGGGGGAAATTTGGTGACGTCTACTTTTATGCTTAAACCCAGAAATGGTGGACATGCTGTTTTGTGTGTGTGTGTGTTTGTGTGTGCAAAAAAAAAAAAAAAAAACTTTCAAAAGAGGTATTTTTTTGGTTTTGAATTCTGTTAGTTTTTATTAATTATGACTGGATTTTAGGTTAGTTAACCTTAATTTATTTTATTTTGTCTGTTTAAAAGCTTTCAATAACATGTTATTTCATTTTAAAATGTTTTATTATGCTCTTGTTGTGCACTGAATACATTTAGAATGTAGCATGTTTGAAAAAACAGAAACAATTGAATAAAAAAATTGAATAAAATAAAATCGCAATTGTACGGAAGCCCTGAACCGCAACGTAAAAAAAAAAAAAAAATCTGTAAAAACAAAACAAATTTATGTAAAAAAACAAACAAATTTATGTAAAAAAAAAATGCTATCATTTCGAGATTAAAGTCGATATGTTTCGAGATTAAAGTTGAAATGTTTCGAGAATAAAGTCTTCCGTAGAAGTTGTGTGTGTGTGCTTGCCATTATTTCACATTGCCGCACAGGCATTCATGCGTGTGCGTGCGCGCGATTGTGTGTGTGTGTGTGTGTGTAAAGACATGCGCTCGTGAAGTCGAACTGCCGTCTATAATAGACACAGTACGTTCTGGATACATTTTAAGTGCATCATTCTGTATCCAATCATTTGGCCGGATCACGTGATTTCCTCAAATATAATAACCACTGGTGGTTGAGGAAAGATTCCCTGAAATGATTGTAAAGCGCTTTTAAGTGTAGGCCTACAGTAGACATATGAAAGCGCTATATAAATGTCTCATTCATGCATTCATTCATTCATAAAACTGGATATCTTGATCCAGTCTGACAGTATATTTTATAACGTCCTATAGCCTAATGTCATGTTGGTAGACCTGTAGAATATCCCTTTGTTGAAAGCCCAGATAAAAGTAAAAAGCTATTATTTTGTGTAGATCCACACACACACACACACACACACACACACGCATGCCTGTGCGGCAATGTGAAATAACGGCAAGCACACACACGACTTCTACGGAAGACTTTATTCTCGAAACATTTCGACATTAATCTCGAAATGATAGCATTTTTTTTTACATAATTTTTTTTTTTTTTTTTACATAATTTTTTTTTTTCACAGATTTTTTTTTTTTTACGTTGCGGTTCAGGGCTTCCGTACAATTGCAATATTCATAAAAAAAAAAAAATCGCAATCTGATTATTTTGTCCATATTGCACAGCCCTAGTGTAAAGTAAACCAAGTAAAATTCTAGCTTCCGGCCATACGCAGTCTACTTGCGCCTAAAGTGTGTCATGGCGTAGCGTAAATATCAGCAGTGCGTCACATTATTTGTATGGGCTACAGGACAATAGGCAACCAGCTTGGTGAGAAGGCAACAACTGTTGGCGCAATTATTAGAAAATGGAAGAAGATATGACGGTCAATCTCCCTCGGTCTGAGGGCACTATGCAAGATCTCACCTCGTGGGGCATCAATGATCATGAGGAAGGTGAGGGATCAGCCCAGAACTACACGGCAGGACTTGGTCAATGACCTGAAGAGAGCTGGGACCACAGTCTCAAAGAAAACCATTAGTAACACACTACGCCGTCATGGATTAAAATCCTGCAGCGCACACAAGGTCCCCCTGCTCAAGCCAGTGCATGTCCAGGCCCATCTGAAGTTTGCCAATGACCATCTGGATGATCCAGAAGAGGAATGGGAGAAGGTCATGTGGTCTGATGAGACAGAAATAGAGCTTTTTGGTCTAAACTCCACTCGCCGTGTTTGGAGGAAGGAGGAGGATGAGTACAACCCCAAGAACACCATCCCAACCGTGAAGCATGGAGGTGGAAACATCATTCTTTGGGGATGCTTTTCTGCACAGGGGACAGGACGACTGCACCGTATTGAGGGGAGGATGGATGGGGCCATGTATCGCGAGATCTTGCCCAACAACCTCCTTCCCTCAGTAAGAGCATTGAAGATGGGTCGTGGCTGGGTCTTCCAGCATGACCACGACGTGAAACACACAGCCAGGGCAACTAAGGAGTGGCTCCGTAAGAAGCATCTCAAGGTCCTGGAGTGGCCTAGCCAGTCTCCAGACCTGAACCCAATAGAAAATCTTTGGAGGGAGCTGGGCCAAAATCCCTTCTGCAGTGTGTGCAAACCTGGTCAAGAACTACAGGAAACGTATGATCTCTGTAATTGCAAACAAAGGTTTCTGTACCAAATATTAAGTTCTGCTTTTCTGATGTATCAAATGTCATGCAATAAAATTAAAATTAATTACTTTAAAAATCATACAATGTGATTTTCAGGATTTTTTTTATTCCGTCTCTCACAGCTGAAGAGTACCTATTGTACAAAATTCCCCGCCTCACGCATGCGCAGACTTGCCTGATGCATGCGCAAAAAGTTTCATTCGGCAGCATCCAGTACAAAGTTATACGGAGTTTCCTGGCATTGTTTATTTTCTTTCTAAAAGTCTTTCCCTTGTGTGGTATTGCTGTGCGTTCATAACTATGTAAGTAGAAATATTTAATGTCATTGTAGACGTTTTTCATAGAGTGTCAGAGCGTGATTCAGTTTATTTTACCTCAGAAATATTATTGTCAATATACATAGCTACAATCGAGCACAGCGCTCGCGCGTGTACGAGTCATCCTGTTGTATTTCGTCAACGATGTTTATTCATTCAGGAAAGGGAGTTGCTTGTCATATGTTGATTAAAACATTTATCCGATGCCTTATCGGCGTATTAGTTATGTGATAACGAGCGCACGGGAGTGCTAGAGCAGCGCACACACATTTGTAATCTGACACCTCTTGATAGCTGCAGCGGCAGATCGATCTGTTCAATGTAGCTGCATTTAGAATACATTGTAATAAGCTCTGGTTTGCTGATACTTCATATAACTTAAACTTATCTGTGTATATTCTGTCATGTCATATTATCATTTATACTTATCCTTATTTTGTTCTCACAGAAACCACTTTGATACATATATCCACACAAAACCTGCAATTGTATGACCTAATAAACGTTGAAGATGGACAAGTTAACTCTGGAGTAGCTGCAGTTCTTTCTGACAGAAGAATTAGGCCAGTTGAGTTCCAACCATCTCACTGCGCGCAAAATATCCCACAAATTGGTCCTTCGAGCCGGAGTGGGACATCAGCTGCGCTATGGCTACATCCAGAGATTACTACGAGGGAGAACAAGTGCCAGATCCTCGTCCAAGTCGTACCCGGCGGGTGCCCACCTACTTGGAGGATTATGTGCTTGATTATCCACTTCCACGTCATGTTCATTCTTCTCCAGCCGAGGTCGCTGCAGGAATCTCCCATACAAGCCAGGGCTATATTACTCCTGCTCCCAGGGACAGAGACTTTGAAAGTGGAAAGCTGCATCACTTAGAGGCCCGGTGGAAAGATTTAAGCAGTGAGATGAGAGAGCTTCAAATCAGAATGGACAGTGCGAGACAGGCATCCTTTGCATCTAGATCTCCTGCTTACGGACACTATGAAAGCCTTCCTCACATTGAACTCAGTAACACTGGATTAGAACCCTCTGTGACTGTAGCATCATCCCCACAATATGAGGAAACAATTTACCACGAGCCCTCCATGCTGCTGCAGTCGCAACCAAGCATACGTCCACCTTATACAGCTCGTGTATCTTCCCTGCCTGGGCCACAGCCTCAGAGACCATTTGCTGAACTCCGACGATCAGACTCATGGCCCCCCACAGCTGCTCAACCTGTTCAGCCTGCCTATCCTCAGGTACAGCCACAGTATCAGCCAATTTCAGTGCAGCCTGCACCAGCCCGCATACAGCCACCGCATCATCAATCAGCTGCTGTACAGCCTGCGCATTCTTATGTGCAGCCCCAACGTCAGCCAGTTACTGTACCATCTGCGCCAGCCTCACTGCAGCCACAGTACCAACATATTGTTCCAGCTCCAGTTCAGCCTGTTCCAGCGCAACCAGCGATGCATCCTCAACGTCCTTATCAATCACTGCCTCTGCCTCCACCTCCTTGGCCTGGACCACAACCACAGTATTATTATCCTGTCAATCCTGTGACACCTGGGCTAATGGAAATGGCCATTGCATCCTCCTATGGCATACCCAAACCAAAACTGGCAGTCTTCTCCTCAGGGAAAGAGAGTGATTTTCTTATGCTCAAGAAAGGATTGGACAGCATCCTTGGCCCACACAGACATCTAACAGAGGACTATAAATATCAAGTGCTTTTGGATCATCTACATCTGCCCGCTGCTTACCAGGTAGCTAAGAGATATGTCAATAGCCCATTTCCCTACACCAGTGCTATGCAGGCTCTTGAACAGAGATACGGTCAACCAAGACAGTTAATTCAGAGCGAGCTGAGAGCTATCCTCAATGCACCAGCTATTCGATCAGGTGATGCTCAGGGATTTGAAGACTTTGCGGCAGCTGTTAACACAATGGTGGGCATGTTGAACACGATGGATGGACCCTCTAGATACGAGCTGCAGTGTGGCTCCCACGTTGACACTCTACTGACCAAACTGCCTGTCAGCCATAGAGACTCATTCATAGAGTACTGTCTCAACAAGCACATCATTGTAAGCGGCAATTCTAGGACTTACACACTACCAGAATTTGCTGAGTGGCTGGATAGGAAGGCTCAGGCCATTCAAATATCTAGGCGTGTAACAGGGCCAGCGCATGCAGAGCCTTTTCGGCAAGAGCAGAAACCTCTTTCATATCCCAAAGCCAAGGCAGCCACAATTCTCACAGGCAGTGAACAACATAAAGTCATCAATTTGCCCTTCAGCTCCCTCACAGACACTAAAATGGCAGCTACAGCTAAAAAGCGGGATCGCTTTAAGCCCTTTTGTCCCTACTGCAACAACCATGAGCATTATCTCAATGCTTGTGCAGCCTTCTGCAAGTTGAACCACACACAAAGAGGAAGCTGGATTAAAGATCAAAATAAATGCTGGAAGTGTGGACGAGGTCACAAACAGGACAGCTGCACGCTCAAGAAAACTTGCTCTACCTGTGGAGGACTCCACCTGCCTGTTCTGCATGAAGTTGCAATTGCTGCGGAAAAACAAAGCATACTCACAGTGAGCACAGCCACTTCTCAAGTTTACTTGGATCAGGCCAGTCATTCAGGCAGAGTGATGTTGAAAGTTGTCCCAGTAAGACTTCGCAGTGGTAAAAGGTTCATGGACACACATGCTGTGTTAGATGATGGTTCGGAAAGAACAATTATTCTGCCAGCAGCAGTCAAACTTCTGGGCTTAAAAGGATCAGAAGAAACTTTGACTCTTAGAACAATAAGACAAGACCTTGTTCAGCTAAGAGGAAATGCAGTCTCCTTTGAGGTATCTGCGATATCACATCCAAATGTGAAACATCAAATCCAAAGAGCATTTACAGCTGAAGAGCTCAACCTGGCTGAACAGTCTTGTTCCGTGAATTCACTGAAAAGAAGATATGGTCACTTAAGGGACATTCCTTTGAAAGGTTTCACTAAAGTGCAGCCTTTGCTACTCATAGGATCAGATTATCCACAGCTGATCACACCAAACTGCCCAATCCGTATGGGGCCGCTTGGTAGCCCTGTAGCGGTACACACTCTTCTTGGCTGGACAGTTCAAGGGCCAACAACCTTTCTCCAGCAACCCTCAAATGTAAGCTCATGCCTCCATACCACATTCCTTCCTCCTACACAAGAGTTACGTCAACATGTTGAGCGGTTGTGGCAGCTTGACCTACTGCCACTAAGGAATGATAAAGAAGTAGTCCGCTCCAGACAAGATAAAGCTGCACTGGCAATATTGGAGGAGAAAACGGTGCATGTTACAGTTGATGGTGTAACCCGCTATGCTACCCCATTACTTCATAAGCGAGACGCAGCTAAACTCCAAGCACCACCAAATGCTGTCATGGCTCTTTTAAGAGCTACAGAACGTCGCCTTGTTAATAATCCTGATCTGGCAAATGTGTATGACAAAGAGATACACAAGCTTGAGGAGGCAGGTTATGCAGTTCGAATAACCAACCCAGAAACTGACAAATTCGGTGATTCATGGTACGTTCCTCACCACATTGTGCTTCACAATGACAAAGCCCGGGTAGTATTCAATTGCTCTTTCACCTACAATCAAATGAGCCTAAATGACAATCTACTCCCTGGTCCCACTCTTGGTCCACCACTGCTGGGAGTCCTGCTCAGGTTCAGAGAGTATGCCGTTGCGATAAGTGGAGACATACGAGCCATGTTCCACCAGATCAGACTGTTACCTGAAGACCAGCCACTGCTCCGCTTTCTCTGGAGAGACATGGAAAGAGATCGCAACCCAGACATCTATGAATGGCAAGTGTTACCATTTGGGACCACCTGTAGTCCATGCTGCGCTACTTATGCCCTCCAGAGACATGTCAGAGACAACAGTGAGGACAATGAGGATGTGGTTAAGTCTGTCCAGCAGTCTTTCTATGTGGACAATTGTTTACAATCTCTCCAGTCTCAGCATCAGGCTAAAAAACTCATTGACAAAATGAGAGCATTGTTAGCAGCTGGTGGTTTTGACATAAGGCAGTGGGCTAGCAATGTTCCCAATGTGATTGCACATCTACCCGCCGAAGCCAAATCGGTAGGCTGTGAGCGGTGGCTTTCTGCAAACAAAACTGATCCACAAGAGTCGACCCTCGGCCTAGTGTGGCACTGTTCTCAGGACACTTTAGGTTATAAACACAGGCCTGTGTCAACAAGTGGGGAAACCTCAATGAGAGATGTCTATCGCATCCTGGCAAGCCAGTATGACCCACTAGGGTACATCATTCCGTTCACCACAAGGGCCAAAATCATGGTGCAATCACTATGGAAGAGGGTTGGAGGTTGGGATGAACCTCTGCCAGTTGACCTCTTCTCAGAATGGCACGCTTGGGAAGAAGAGCTTCCTAACCTACAGAGAATAACACTGCCTAGGTGTTACACACCAGCATGCAACAACACCTCCTCCATTATCGATATGCATGTCTTCTGTGATGCCTCGGAGAAGGCATATGGCTCTGTAGCCTATTTACGGGTGGAAACAGGTGATGACATCCAAATTGCATTCATCATGGCGAGGTCACGGGTGGCACCCAAGAAGCAACTCTCCATTCCACGCCTTGAACTCTGTGCAGCATTGTCTGGAGCTCAGCTAGCCAAAACACTGAACACAGAACTTACACTCAACCTCAGACAGACAATCATGTGGACCGATTCAACAACCGTATTACACTGGATACAGTCTGAGTCATGCAACTATAAAGTGTTTGTTGGTACGCGAATCGGAGAGATTCAAGACCTCGTTGGATATGAGAACTGGAAATATGTGGACTCAAATAACAACCCTGCCGACGATATAACTCGGGGTAAAACCCTCATAGATCTGTCCCACACCTGCAGATGGAAGCAAGGTCCAGAATTTCTGCACCAATCTCCAGACCACTGGCCAATCCACCCATCAGTGCCAATAGAAGATTCAGAAGAACTCCGTAAATCCACATTCTGTGGTAATGTCACAATCAGTGATGCCTCTTTACCTGATGTAGATAACTGCAAATCATGGGACGACCTCATCATGACCACATATCAGTCTCTGCATGGGGCGGCAACACCCCCTATGTCTGCCACAGAACGCATAGAGACTGAAACTGCTGTACTCAGACGTGCACAAACTGAAAGTTTTCCTAAGGAAGTACATGCCCTTAAAGCCAATAAATCTGTGCATTCAAGCAGTCGATTACACTCCCTTGCTCCAACTTTTGATCCTCATCTTAATCTGATTAGAGTGGGTGGTAGATTACGCAAGGCTGCAACACTGCCAGAGGATGCACTTCACCCTATTGTGTTGGCACCAGAACACCCCATAACAAAACTGCTAATCCAAGACTTTGATAACCGCCTGATGCATGCAGGTCCAGAAAGAGTCTTCGCAGAGCTAAGACGAACCTATTGGGTTCTCAGAGGCCGCCAGGTGATAAAAAAGTACCAGAGACAATGCGCTGAGTGTAGGAAATGGCGTGGCAAGCCCCTTGTACCTAAAATGGCAGACCTGCCTGCTTCCCGTCTGAGAATTAACCAACCTCCATTCTGGTCCACAGGAGTTGATTGTTTTGGTCCCTATGTAATCAAAATTGGCAGACGGCAAGAAAAGAGATGGGGCATAATATTTAAATGTCTCACTACAAGATGCATACATCTCGACTTGTTATGCAGCATGGATGCAGATTCATTTTTACTAGCCCTCAGACGCTTCATAGCAAGGAGAGGAAAGCCCTTTGAGATGATCTGCGACAGAGGCACCAACTTCAAGGGGGGAGAGCGTGAGCTCTCTGAAGCCTTTGCCGAAATGGAACCATCGCTCCAAGAGCAACTAGCCAAACAAAAAATGTCCTTCCAATTCAACCCACCTCATGCACCTCACTTCGGGGGAGTGTGGGAGAGGGAAATTAAATCAGTCAAGACTGCCCTCCAAGTCGTTCTGAAAGATCACATCGTCTCGGAGGAAGTCCTTACCACAGTATTAATCGAAGTGGAAGGCATTGTAAATTCAAAACCCCTGGGGTACGTATCATCTGATATAGCAGATCCTGACCCTATTACCCCCAATTTGCTGCTTATGGGGCGGCGGGACGCTTCCCTACCTCAGGCTGTGTATGGACCCAGCAATCTACTTGGACGGCGCCGCTACAGACATAGCCAAGTGATCGCCGATCACTTCTGGACCCAGTTCCTCAGAGACTACCTACCCAGTCTTCAGCTTCGGCAGAAGTGGCAGAACATTACACCAAACCTAGCAGTCGATCAGGTTGTATTGATTGTGGACTTTCAACTTCCCAGAGCGCAATGGCCTGTCGGTAGGGTAACCCGGGTCCTACCAAGCGATGACGGTGCAATAAGAGCCGTCGAAGTTGACATCAAGGGCAAAACATATGTCCGCCCTGTTGCTAAACTCATTGTGTTACCTGAAATGCCTAAAGTTTAGTTCGTAGCACCATTAGTTAAGCTGGGACATTTTGTGAACTTACAAATTTCCTGTGTAAATTTGTGGGGCGGCTGTACAAAATTCCCCGCCTCACGCATGCGCAGACTTGCCTGATGCATGCGCAAAAAGTTTCATTCGGCAGCATCCAGTACAAAGTTATACGGAGTTTCCTGGCATTGTTTATTTTCTTTCTAAAAGTCTTTCCCTTGTGTGGTATTGCTGTGCGTTCATAACTATGTAAGTAGAAATATTTAATGTCATTGTAGACGTTTTTCATAGAGTGTCAGAGCGTGATTCAGTTTATTTTACCTCAGAAATATTATTGTCAATATACATAGCTACAATCGAGCACAGCGCTCGCGCGTGTACGAGTCATCCTGTTGTATTTCGTCAACGATGTTTATTCATTCAGGAAAGGGAGTTGCTTGTCATATGTTGATTAAAACATTTATCCGATGCCTTATCGGCGTATTAGTTATGTGATAACGAGCGCACGGGAGTGCTAGAGCAGCGCACACACATTTGTAATCTGACACCTCTTGATAGCTGCAGCGGCAGATCGATCTGTTCAATGTAGCTGCATTTAGAATACATTGTAATAAGCTCTGGTTTGCTGATACTTCATATAACTTAAACTTATCTGTGTATATTCTGTCATGTCATATTATCATTTATACTTATCCTTATTTTGTTCTCACAGAAACCACTTTGATACATATATCCACACAAAACCTGCAATTGTATGACCTAATAAACGTTGAAGATGGACAAGTTAACTCTGGAGTAGCTGCAGTTCTTTCTGACAGAAGAATTAGGCCAGTTGAGTTCCAACCATCTCACTGCGCGCAAAATATCCCACACCTATGATAAAAATTACAGACTTCTACATGCTTTGTAAGTTGGAAAACCTGCAAAATCGGCAGTGTATCAAATACTTGTTCTCCCCACTGTAATGTTGTATGAATCATATACAGTGAGGAAAATAAGTATTTGAACACCCTGCTATTTTGCAAGTTCTCCCACTTGAAAATCATGGAGGGGTCTGAAATTGTCATCGTAGGTGCATGTCCACTGTGAGAGACATAATCTAAAAAAAAAAAAATCCAGAAATCACAATGTATGATTTTTTAACTATTTATTTGTATGATACAGCTGCAAATAAGTATTTGAACACCTGAGAAAATCAATGTTAATATTTGGTACAGTAGCCTTTGTTTGCAATTACAGAGGTCAAACGTTTCCTGTAGTTTTTCACCAGGTTTGCACACACTGCAGGAGGGATTTTGGCCCACTCCTCCACACAGATCTTCTCTAGATCAGTCAGGTTTCTGGGCTGTCGCTGAGAAACACGGAGTTTGAGCTCCCTCCAAAGATTCTCTATTGGGTTTGGGTCTGGAGACTGGCTAGGCCACGCCAGAACCTTGATATGCTTCTTACAGAGCCACTCCTTGGTTATCCTGGCTGTGTGCTTCGGGTCATTGTCATGTTGGAAGACCCAGCCTCGACCCATCTTCAATGCTCTAACTGAGGGAAGGAGGTTGTTCCCCAAAATCTCGCAATACATGGCCCCGGTCATCCTCTCCTTAATACAGTGCAGTCGCCCTGTCCCATGTGCAGAAAAACACCCCCAAAGCATGATGCTACCACCCCCATGCTTCACAGTAGGGATGGTGTTCTTGGGATGGTACTCATCATTCTTCTTCCTCCAAACACGTTTAGTGGAATTATGACCAAAAAGTACTATTTTGGTCTCATCTGACCACATGACTTTCTCCCATGACTCCTCTGGATCATCCAAATGGTCATTGGCAAACTTAAGACGGGCCTTGACATGTGCTGGTTTAAGCCGGGGAACCTTCCGTGCCATGCATGATTTCAAACCATGACGTCTTAATGTATTACCAACAGTAACCTTGGAAACGGTGGTCCCAGCTCTTTTCAGGTCGTTGACCAGCTCCTCCCGTGTAGTTCTGGGCTGATTTCTCACCTTTCTTAGGATCATTGAGACCCCACGAGGTGAGATCTTGCATGGAGCCCCAGTCCGAGGGAGATTGACAGTCATGTTTAGCTTCTTCCATTTTCTAATGATTGCTCCAACAGTGGACCTTTTTTCACCAAGCTGCTTGGCAATTTCCCCGTAGCCCTTTCCAGCCTTGTGGAGGTGTACAATTTTGTCTCTAGTGTCTTTGGACAGCTCTTTGGTCTTGGCCATGTTAGTAGTTGGATTCTTACTGATTGTATGTCGTGGACAGGTGTCTTTATGCAGCTAACGACCTCAAACAGGTGCATCTAATTTAGGATAATAAATGGAGTGGAGGTGGACATTTTAAAGGCAGACTAACAGGTCTTTGAGGGTCAGAATTCTAGCTGATAGACAGATGTTCAAATACTTATTTGCAGCTGTATCATACAAATAAATAGTTAAAAAATCATATATTGTGATTTCTGGATTTTTTTTTTTAGATTATGTCTCTCACAGTGGACATGCACCTACGATGACAATTTCAGACCCCTCCATGATTTTCAAGTGGGAGAACTTGCAAAATAGCAGGGTGTTCAAATACTTATTTTCCTCACTGTATGTTGATTATGGTCAGAAAAATCTAGAGAAAGGGTTGGAAATTTCAGTCTGTGTGGAAAAGTGCAAGATTGAAAATATTTGAAAATGAAAAAACATTTGCTTTTACTGTTTCAACCCCCCTCTTTCTTACCCCAATAACCATTTGCAATTCCTATAGGCAGAGGTATAAGTGAAGTAATCACAGCAGTGCTCAAGGCCTGTGGGCAAGCCGTATCGCCTGCGATAATTAATGCGATATGGCTCAGCTTGTCAGTTATCTACGGCTCTGTGTAGTAAATGCCGCAGTAATTTATCATTCTTTCTAACTCATATTTCTTTCTTTCTAACTGATCTATCTATCATTCTTTCTAACTAATCTATCTATAATTCTTTCTAACTAATCTATCTATCATTCTTTCTAACTAACTAACCAATCTATCATTCTTTCTAACTAATCTTTCTTTCTAACTAATCTCTTTATTTCCAACTAATCTATCTATCATTCATTCTAACTAAATTATCTATCATTCTTTCTTTCTAACTAATCTATCTTTCTAACTAATCTATCTATCTATCATTCTTTCTAACTAATCTATCATAATTCTTTCTAACTAATCTATCATTCTTTCTTTCTAACTAATCTCTTTATTTCCAACTAATCTATCTATCATTCTTTCTAACTAAACTATCTATCATTCTTTCTTTCTAACTAATCTCTTTCTAACTAATCTACCTATCATTCTAACAAATTTTTCTTTCTTTCTAAATAATCTATTTACATTCTATTTAAAATTCTTTCTAACTTATCTATCTTTCTTTCTAACTAATCTATCTATCATTCTTTCTAACTAATCTTTCTAACTAATCTATCTATCATTCTTTCTAACTAATCTTTCTTTTTTCTTTCTTTCCAACTATTCTTTCTTTCTAACTAAACTATCAATCAAACTTCTAACTTCTTTAAACTTCTAACTTCTTTAAACTTCTAACTTCTTTAAACTTCTAACTCCTTTAAACTTCTAACTTCTTTAAACTTCTAACTTCTTTAAACTTCTAACTTCTTTAAACTTCTAACTTCTTTAAACTTTAAACTACTTTAAACCTCAAACTTCTTTAAACCTCTAACTTCTTTAAACCTCTAACTTCTTTAAACTTCTAACTTCTTTAAACTTCTAACTTCTTTAAACTTCTAACTTCTTTAAACTTCTAACTTCTTTAAACCTCAAACTTCTTTAAACCTCAAACTTCTTTAAACTTCTAACTTCTTTAAACTTCTAACTTCTTTAAACTTCTAACTTCTTTAAACTTCTAACTTCTTTAAACCTCAAACTTCTTTAAACTTCTAACTTCTTTAAACTTCTAACTTCTTTAAACTTTAAACTACTTTAAACCTCAAACTTCTTTAAACCTCTAACTTCTTTAAAGAAGTTAGAAGTTTAAAGAAGTTAGAAGTTTAAAGAAGTTAGAAGTTTAAAGAAGTTTGAGGTTTAAAGAAGTTAGAAGTTTAAAGAAGTTAGAAGTTTAAAGAAGTTAGAAGTTTAAAGAAGTTTGAGGTTTAAACTTCTAACTTCTTTAAACCTCAAACTTCTTTAAACTTTTAACTTCTTTAAACTTCTAACTTCTTTAAACTTCTAACTTCTTTAAACTTCTAACTTCTTTAAACTTCTAACTTCTTTAAACTTCTAACTTCTTTAAACTTTAAACTACTTTAAACCTCAAACTTCTTTAAACCTCAAACTTCTTTAAACTTCTAACTTCTTTAAACTTCTAACTTCTTTAAACTTCTAACTTCTTTAAACTTCTAACTTCTTTAAACTTCTAACTTCTTTAAACTTCTAACTTCTTTAAACCTTAAACTAATTTAAACCTCAAACTTCTTTAAACCTCTAACTTCTTTAAACCTCAAACTTCTTTAAACTTCTAACTTCTTTAAACTTCTAACTTCTTTAAACTTCTAACTTCTTTAAACCTCTAACTTCTTTAAACCTCTAACTTCTTTAAACTTCTAACTTCTTTAAACTTCTAACTTCTTTAAACTTCTAACTTCTTTAAACTTCTAACTCCTTTAAACTTCTAACTCCTTTAAACTTCTAACTTCTTTAAACTTCTTACTTCTTTAAACTTCTAACTTCTTTAAACTTCTTACTTCTTTAAACTTCTAACTCCTTTAAACTTCTAACTCCTTTAAACTTCTAACTTCTTTAAACTTCTAACTTCTTTAAACTTTTAAACTTCTAACTTCTTTAAACTTCTAACTTCTTTAAACCTCAAACTTCTTTAAACTTCTAACTTCTTTAAACTTCTAACTTCTTTAAACTTCTAACTTCTTTAAACCTCAAACTTCTTTAAACTTCTAACTTCTTTAAACTTTTAAACTTCTAACTTCTTTAAACTTCTAACTTCTTTAAACCTCAAACTTCTTTAAACTTCTAACTTCTTTAAACTTCTAACTTCTTTAAACTTCTAACTTCTTTAAACCTCAAACTTCTTTAAACTTCTAACTTCTTTAAACTTCTAACTTCTTTAAACTTCTAACTTCTTTAAATTTCTAACTTCTTTAAACTTTAAACTACTTTAAACCTCAAACTTCTTTAAACCTCTAACTTCTTTAAACCTCAAACTTCTTTAAACTTCTAACTTCTTTAAACTTCTAACTTCTTTAAACTTCTAACTTCTTTAAACTTCTAACTTCTTTAAACTTCTAACTTCTTTAAACCTCAAACTTCTTTAAACTTCTAACTTCTTTAAACTTCTAACTTCTTTAAACTTCTAACTTCTTTAAACTTCTAACTTCTTTAAACTTCTAACTTCTTTAAACCTCAAACTTCTTTAAACTTCTAACTTCTTTAAACTTCTAACTTCTTTAAACTTCTAACTTCTTTAAACTTCTAACTTCTTTAAACTTCTTCAAACTCTCTGGTCAGGCTTTCTCAAGCCAACTTAAAGTTTGTCTCAAACTTTTTTTCTAGTTTCTCTTTGTACACATATAGGCCTACACGCTTTAATAGGCGCATCACGTCTAAACACAATCTAAACAAACTATTATTCAATGCATTACTTCTATATAACTATATATAAAGTTGCTCAAGCAAGTGGTAAAATATTTAACCATTCACTTATATTAAAATCGCATACATAAATAAATCTTGCATGTCACAAAGAACTTGTTTTTCCACCTCCATGAATGAGACGGGTGTTGTTCATTATGTCGCCTTGTTGAAGTAAATGTAGTTTTCCTTGATTTACCCCGTTCTTGAAGTAAAAAGATGATTGTGAAAAATAGTAGAATTTAGTTAAATGAATTTATGGTGAGATTACTACATTTTATTTTATTAAATGCATGCGGTGTCACTTTAATTCAGCGTGTGCACACAGCAGAAATAGACCCTGGTGCGGAAACGATCACTGCACTGCTGTATACGCACCGGAACTGGAATGGATTGCCGGACCGCAACCGCATGCAGTGTGAAAGCTCGAACCTGTTAACATGGGTACGGAAAAAAAAAAATGCACCGCATACGCACTGCAAACAGAGTATTTGTGAAACAGGCGTCACACTCCACGCAGATGCGGAAAGTGTCGCCTTTGTAAGTGACGACAACGATGTGTGAACGACCGTGTAGCTGACTCGTTTGTTAGCATTGCTGGAGGAAGAGAGTCATCTTGCATTGCAAGAATGCTATACAAAAACGGTGCTGTACAAAAACGTAAATTATAGTTCGCCTCAACGTTTTTTATTTGTGAATTTATTTAATTTGTATTATTTCTTCCCCAAGCTCATAAAATAAATTTGGGTCGCATATAAATTGACAGGGTCGGTCGGAAACCAGAACCAAACAATTTTTTTTTAGGCCTAGTGTGATGAGTGTCTAAGAGACTTTGTTTCACAGCACGACAATAAACTAGATGTACCGCATGACGGTACAAAATATGACCGCCGCTCAGGCCTGCACTGGCTTTCCACAAAAATAAATGACGTGGAGCAATTTGGCTGTATTGCGTGTTTATGTATATACCTAAAAAAAATAGTAGTATGTGCATGTCTGTATGTGTGTCTGTGTGTATGTGTGTGTCTGTGTGTGTGTGTGTGTGTGTGTGTCTGTGCGTGTATGTATGTGTGCGTACATGTGTGCGCGCGTGTGTTTGTGTGTGTGTGTCTGTGCATGTGGATTTGTATGTGTGTGTATGGGTGTGTGTCTGTGCGTGTGGATGTCAGTGTGTGTGCATGCTTGCGTTTGTTTGTATTCCTTCATGTGTGTGTGTGACAGTTAGGGTTGCCAACTTCAGAAAAGGAAAATGCGGGAGAATCGTGGTTATTTATAGGAAAATGAGGGACACTCAAAATATTTGTACTGTATCACACACTGTACGTCATTTCAGTGTCTGCAGTTAAGTTTGTGTTTAAAAGGTTATCAGACATAAACACATTTGTATTGCTTAACCTATTTATGTATTTAATTCTAAAAATAATTTTAATGTCATACATGAAAAAAGTAACATTACAAACAAACCATAGTTCAAAATAACAGCATTTATCTAAAATAGAAAGCTTTTTTAACATTATACACTAGGCTTACAGTTCAAAAGTTTGGGGTTAGTGAGATTATTTTTGGGGAAAAAAATAAAGAAAGTAATTGCCTACTTTTATTCAGCAAGGATGCGTTACATTAATCAAAAGCTTTCTATGTACTTTCTAAAAGCTTTAAAACATTAATAATAATCAGAAATGTTTTTTGAGCATATTATTCCCACAGGTAGATTACATGTTTTCTTGCGTGGCTGGATGTTAGACTCATGAACAATAATCACGTTGTTTGCATTCGCCAAAATTGATTAGCCGAAATCAAAACGTGGACAGTGAAAGGAAATTACCGTTAGCGCGAGACGAGTCCGGCTTGAAGCGGAAGCGACCAGACGGCAGAGGATGTTCGCAAATCAAACAATGATTTGTCTCAAAACAGTGATTAAAAAAAGCTGTGATTGGATGATGACAGGTGTCGGTGATCATTCTCAAGTGTAGTGGTCAGCACTGCTGCTGTTGCTGTTGTATCAGTCAGTGGTTTATCAGCTTGTCAAAAAACGGGACACGGGAGGTCACGCACATGACAAATAAATTAGGCCCAAAATACAGGACGTCCCGCCTAATTCGGGACAGTTGGCAACCTTAGTGACAGTATCATCCTAAACCAGCAACCCTTCGCTCAACACCACCATCTACAGGCCGATGAGAGTACAGTCACTAAATGTGCACATAAATTAATTTATTTTATACCCCCCCATGAATGAAATTGTACGAAACTTAGCATACCCCCAGAGGATGTCAAGTTAATCATACACATGAAATATGGTGCAGTTCTGAACATCTCAACTGAAGATAGAAGTGATCAAAGCAGAATAATATTGCATTTTCATTTTTTATGGGAGGGGCGCAAATCACAAAGGCGTGATTATGGGCTAGGTTGATGTGGGCCCTTAAGCCTGTTTTATGCTTCTGCGTCAAATCGACGGCGTACCCCCGCGGACCCCTCTGCGTCGACGCGAACCTCGACGCGACCCCTCCGCCGTAGCTCGACGTGCACCTCCAAAAAATTGTAACTACGCGTCGCGTTGACGCAGACTGCAGGGGCTGTGATTGGTCAGATTATACATCATTTCCGGAGTGTAGCTTTTCCGGTTTCCCCCTCCCGCTATACCGCCATTTTTAAAGTGACCATCTGGACCGCTGCACTGTTTCAACAATGGATCAAGTTGAGGAACGTTTGATCGAGGAAGTACGAAAGTATGACCACCTGTACAATTCCTCTTCAGCGCACTACAAAGACTGCCAGATGGCAAACAACTCATGGAAAGAGATTGCCCAAAATGTTGGCTTGGACGTCGCCAAGAAAAACCTGCGTGACAAATTTGTTCGTCTCCGCAAAAAGCTGGCGCCAAGAAGCGGTGATCCAGGCGGCAAAAAGGTGCCTGCATTTTACCATTTTCTGTCCTGGCTGGCACCCCATGTCAAGCATCGAGAAACCGAGTCGAATTTCGAAACTAAGGTAAATATAAGTTCGTTGTTGTACCTCTTTTTGTGTGTGCTACTAAGCTAGCTAGCTAACAATGCTAGCTATCAGGCTGTCCTAATGCATGTCGTCATGTTTCGTCTGTAACGTCTGTGCAAACAAAATGTAACATAACATGCTGAAAATATTGTTTTGCTTTGCTGGTTTCATGCGCTGCTAATTCCATATCTTATACCAGAGCTCTGGTCGTAAATCAGACTGCATAGACAACACTGTAATTACCTGCACAGACAAAGACCAACCAACCAGTCATCGTTGTCTTTGTACCTGTACTATGCACAATGACAAAGTTGAATCTAATCCAATCTGCTCTGTCTTTAACAGGAACAGACCTCACCATCTTCTGATTCCGACTCCATGCCATCCACTTCATCATCTGAGTCATCCTCTGTGTCCCCCCAGCCACCAACCTCACCTGTACGGGCATTCTCTTTGTCTACTCAACCACCACCTGTGCCTGCTGTGTGTAGCCCACCATCTTCAATCCTTGCCGAGTCACCTGTGTCCAGAGTGGGGTCTAAACGGAAGAGGAACCAGGATGACTGGCTAATAAAGCAGATGACGCAGCTGGACGAACGCCGCATGGACCTTCAGGAAAAGCTTGTGCAGGACACCAGCGACGAGTGTTGCCGATTTGGCCAGACAGTGGCTGATCTGCTTCGAAGAGTGCCAGAGGGGCGCAGGGCTGATGTTATGTTTAATGTTCACAAGATGTTGTTTGAGAGCAGAGACTGAACATTTGCATCCTCATCCTCGTCTGGGGTGTTCACACACTGATTCAGTGCACTTTTATAAATATTTGTAAATAGTTGATTTTCTTAGATAATGTTTTATTTTACAGTTAACTTATATTGTGTTTTATATTTATATTTCTTGTGCCTATTACTCTTATATATATATTTTTTTATTGTACTTAAACCTTTGCCCTTGGCACTTTTATTACTCATTGCACATTAATAAATCAACGTTTTGTTTTGAAAAAAAGTTTGTTGTTTATTTACAATACAATGTTCATGGTTACCTTCAAAGCCTTCAAGTGTTCACAAGATGTTGTATGAGTCTGAACATTTGCACCCTCATACTGATAACTATAATATACTTATAAAGACAGTAAATAAAGAATTAGTAAAACTAAAAATATGGATGGATATTAATAAATTATCTTTGAATTTAAATAAAACGAAGGGAATGATGTTTGGTAATTATAAAGAAAACGCAGAAATATTATTAAGTATTGATGGTGTTGCATTAGAAATAGTGTCAGAAGTTAAATTCTTGGGAATTACTATTGATAGTAAATTATAGGGATACTCCACTTTAAAGTGAAAATTCTGTTGAAAAGAAAGGAAGATATTTAGAAGAATGTCAGTAACCAGAGAGTTTCTGGGTCCCATCGACTTCCATAGTAGGAAAAAATATAATATGGAAGTCAATGAGACCAGAAACTGTCTGGTTACTGACATTCTTCTAAATATCTTCCTTTGTGTTCAGCAGAAGAAAGAAATTCTTACAGGTTTGAAACAACATGAGGGTGAATATATGATGACAGAATTTTCATTTTAAAGTGGAGTATCCCTTTAAGCTGGAAACCACACATCAGATACATACAAGGTAAAGTATCTAATAGTATTTGTATAATTAATAAAGTTAAATGTCTTGGAATATAATATACTCATTGCATAGAAATTTGTGGCAATAATTATAAAAGTTCACTACATACCCTCTAAGCATATTTTTATACTGCTCAATTCTAGTATAAAGCCCACAAAAATATATGCATATGTATATGGGTGATAAACTGTTTGTTTATTTATTTTTATTGTGTTATACACTACTGGTCAAAAGTTTTAGATCGGTAAGATTTTTAATGTTTTTAAAAGAAGTCTCTTCTGCTCACCAAGGCTGCATTTAGCATATAAAAAACAATAAAACAAAACATATTTTATGACAATTTAAAATGACTGTTCTCTATTTCAATATATTTTAAAGTGTAATTTATTCCTGTGATCAAAGCTGAATGTTCAGCATCATTACTCCAGTCTTCAATGACACATGATCCTTCAGAAATCATTCTAATATACTGATTTGATGGTCAAGAAACATTTTATGATTATTATCAATGTTGAAAACAGTTTTTTACATTTCTATTTCATGATGCTATGATGAATAGAAAGTTCAAAAGAACAGCATTTATCTGAAACTGAAAGCTTTTGTAACATTAAACACTACCGTTCAAAAGGTTGCTGTCAGTAAGAATTTTAATTTTATTTTGGGGGGAAATAAATAAATTAAATCAATACTTTTATTCATCAAGGATGAGTTAAACTGATCAAAAGTTACAGTAAAGACATTTATAATGTTAGAAAATAATCTATTTTTAAAAATGCTGTTCTTTTGAACTTTCTATTCATCAAAGAATTTTGAAAAAAAATATTGTACATAACGGTTTTCAACATTGAAAATAGTAATGAATATTGTTTGAGCATCGACTCATATTAGAATGATTTCTGAAGGATCATGTGACACTGAAGACTGGAGTAATGATGCTGAAAATTCAGTTTTGATCACAGGAATAAATTACACTTTACTGTATATTCACATAGAAAACAGCTGTTTTAAATTGTAAATAATATTTCACAATAATACTGTTTTTGTTTTGTATTTTTAATCAAATAAATGCAGCCTTGGTGAGCAGAAGACTTCTTTTAAAAACATTAAAAATCTTACCGATCTAAAACTTTTGACCGGTAGTGTATGTATATATTTATATATATTCTTTTCTTTCTTTTTTTTTGTTGCTAGAAATAAACTTCAATCAATCAAATCAATGTTTGTTTTGAAAAAAAGTTTGTTGTTTATTTACAATACAATGTTCATGGGTACATCATGGATATCAAGTAATTAACCAAGTCTGCCACGGGACACTACATTATCCTGCCATGGCACAGTTCCATGTGGAGACTGAAAAAAAGCCTTCAAGTCATTCCGAACAGCTATGGCAGCTCGGGTGGAACGGGCCTTGGACATCCGTGTCGGTTCTATGGGGACAAAGTTTGTGTCGTCTGCCACCATTCTTCGCCACTCTCCAGGCTGCACAGTCCCTTCAGTCACAGTCTGTAAAATGTGGTGGTACATATCGGCTCTCTGGGCTGTTCATTTCGTCTGTGTAGGTGAGGTAGTTGTGCAGGACAACACACGTTTTAACGACACTCACAGCTTTGTCTGGATGGAACTCAATTGGTCTTCCCAGGATTCTCCACCGTGCAGCCATGATGCCAAAGGCATTTTCAATCACCCGCCTTGCTCTGGAGTGGCGGTAATTGTAGATTTACTTGTCCCTCGTCATGTTCCCCCGTTTCAGAAAACACAGTATTAATCACTGTACCACAATCATAGGCATAACAAACATGTTATGAAGACACAATGTAGGCCTACTATGTTTTAATTTCATTACATACCTGGAAAGGGACGCATGAGATTGCAGTGTAGGGGGAAGGCAGCATTAGCAACGATAACGTGAGGGATTTGGACTCTGGTCCCAGGCAGTTCAGCTGGTTGGGGCAGATTCAACTGGTGGTCCAGCAGCATCGACCCAAATCTACTCGCTTTGAAAACGCCACCATCGCTTTCCCGTCCATATCCTCCCACGTCCACCATCGTGAACCGATACCTGGCATCGCAGGTTGCCATGAGGACAATGGAGTGATTCCCCTTGTAATTAAAATAATCACTCCCTGCGTTTGGTGGTGCCTTGACGTTAACATGTTTCCCGTCGAGGCTGTCAACGCAGTTTGGGAAGTTCCAAAGCCGCCAAAAATCTGAAGCAATAGCTTCCCACTGGCTGGTTGAAGGGCAGGGCAAAAATTCGGGCTGCAGCGCAGTCCACAGCGCTTTGCAGACCTCCGATACTATGCGGGACACCGTGGTCGCACCCATTTTGTAGCCCAACCCGGTGATCTGTTGGTTTGCACCCGAAGATAAAATCTTTAAAGTCACTGCCAGTCTCTGAGCGAGGTCAATAGGCATACTGTGTGTATTCTGATGCTGTATTAACGGCTTTAAACGATGAACAAGATCGTCAAATCGACCTTTCGACATCCGAAAATACTTAAAGTGCATTTCTTCATCCAAGTCCCTCAGCGGTCGAACAACCGTAACAAATTCGCCAATCCTTCCCGTCTTCGTGCACTGGTCGTACAGACCACCTTCGCTGACGTCTTCTTTTTCTTCTACGATTAAACATTTGCAATAAAATCATTTGTTGTTCAACGTTGATTAGCTCCAGCTGCAACAACACTCTCTCTCTTTCGCTCGCCATTGTCGGAAATGAAAAAGCGGAACCGGCGCACGGAACCAAAACAAACTAGGAAAGAGATTCGCGAACCACACACCCCCCCCCCTAGCGTTCTGGCGGTGAAATGCACCGCGATGCAACGGAACCCGACGCAGAACCATAAAACAGTCACGACGCCGTTGGAGTGACGGCGTAGCTACGCCGTGGAGTTGACGCAGAAGCATAATGAGGCCTTTAAGAGTAACATACCATAAAAATTTCTTCATCCTCGGTGCCACGGTTCAGGTAGTTATTTAGGAAAAACTGCATTTTTTGGGTTTGGGGGGGCCCAGTGCGGGGGGGGGGGGGGGGGCCCGGGGACCAAATGAAATTTTTCCGTAAAAGTCTAGTGGGGCTACATGCCCACCAAATTTCATGTTCCCCGGTGTTTCGGTGTCCCTGGTATCGTTGACGAAAAATTCAGTAGATGACAAAAAAAAAAAAAAAAACTTTGACAATCCCTTTATGACCGCTTTCGCTAGCTACGCTAGCGGCGGTCATAATTACCGTGATCTCAGACTGTGTTTAAGTGGTTTCTCCACTGCATGGATCTTCATGTGTAGCTTCATGTCACTTTTAAAATCAAAACTCTTCCGACACTGATCACACGTGTGCAGCTTCCCACTGCTGTGGATCCTCTCATGCATTTTCAGATGTGATGATCGATTTTTTTCTCCAGTGTGGATCCTTTCATGTTTTTTCAGATCTGCTGACAGATGACAGAATCTTGTCACAGTGTGAACACTTGTAAGGTTTTTCTCCAGTGTGAATTCTCTGGTGCAGTTTTAAACCGTCCGCTGTAGTAAAAGTCTTCTCACACTCAAAGCACATATACTCTCTCACACCAGTGTGAGTTTTCTCATGTCTATGTAAATTAGGCAGCTTTGAAAAACCCTTTCCACACACAGAACATGAATGTGGCTTCTCCTTCATATGAACTGTCAGGTGTCTCTTCAGCTCTGATGACCTAAGAAATGTTTTGCTGCACTGATCACATGAGAACAGCTTCTCTCCAGTATGGATCATCATGTGAACATTAAGGGCTGATGATCGACTGAAACTCTTCCCGCACTGATCACATGAGAACGGCTTCTCTCCGGTGTGGACCATCATGTGAACATTAAGGGCTGATGATCGACTGAAACTCTTCCGGCACTGATCACATGAGAACGGCTTCTCTCCGGTGTGGACCATCATGTGAACATTAAGGGCTGATGATCGACTGAAATTCTTCCCGCACTGATCACATGAGAACGGCTTCTCTCCGGTGTGGACCATCATGTGAACATTAAGGGCTGATGATCGACTGAAACTCTTCCCGCACTGATCACATGAGAACGGCTTCTCTCCAGTGTGGATCCTCTCATGTGTTTTCAGATGTCCTGACAGACTGAATCTCTTGTCACAGTGTGAACACTTGTAAGGTTTTTCTCCAGTGTGAATTCTCTGGTGCAGTTTTAAACCGTCCGCTGTAGTAAAAGTCTTCTCACACTCAAAGCACATGTACTCTCTCACACCAGTGTGAGTTTTCTGATGTCTATGTAAATGTTGCAGCAGTGAAAAACCCTTTCCACACACAGAACATGAATGTGGCTTCTCCTTTGTATGAACTGTCAGGTGTGTCTTCAGGTCTGATGCTCTAAGAAATGTTTTGCCGCATTGATCACATGAAAACGTCTTCTCTCCGGTGTGGATCCTCATGTGAACATTAAGGGATGATAAATGACTGAAACTCTTTCCACATTGATCACATGAGAACGGCTTCTCTCCAGTGTGGATCCTCATGTGACGCTCAAGACTTCCTTTGGTTGTGAAGCTCTTTCCACACTGAGTGCAGGTGAAAGATTTCTTGGCTCTTTTCTTTAAAAAATTTTTTTTAGTCTTTGAGCGACTCAATGGTTTTCCTTCAGGATTGACATGATGTTCCTCCTTCACTTCTCTCAGTTCTTCACTCTCCTCCTTCACTTCACTCAGTTCTTCACTCTCCTCCTTCACTTCACTCAGTTCTTCTCTCTCCTCCTTCACTTTCATCAGTTCTTCACTCTCCTCCTTCACTTCACTCAGTTCTTCACTCTCCTCCTCCACTTCACTCAGTTCTTCACTCTCCTCCTTCACTTCACTCAGTTCTTCTCTCTCCTCCTTCACTTCACTCAGTTCTTCACTCTCCTCCTTCACTTCCATCGGGTCTGACAGGAAAGAAACAAATGTTACATTTAATTTTCAGTACATCAAAATAATTCAAAGAGAGAAATATAAAGTGAAGGACATGAAAGTTAGCCCTGATGTAATAGTAGAAAGTAGACAACTGTTATAAAATAATATGATAATTTGATGCCTTTTTATTATTGATTATATGTCCTTGAAACTTTCCATGAACGAAGTAAATTTATCTTCCAATTATTATATTTAAAACATTATAGGCACAAATCCCATGTTTCTTTAGCAATAACTATTACCGTATTTTCCGGACTATAAGTCGCTCCGGAGTATAAGTCGCATCAGTCAAAAAATGCGTCATGAAGAGGAAAAAAACATATATAAGTCGCACTGGACTATAAGTCGCATTTATTTAGAATTTTTTTCCAGAAAATCCAAGACCAAGAACAGACATTTAATCTGGAAAGGCAAGTTATTCAACTACACAGTAGCACACAGACAGAACAACAAGCTGAATAGGTGTCCGGTATGTTAACGCAACACATTAACAGTTATTCAGCTACATAATAGCATAAAAAACACATACCTGGGAGGCTGAATAGGCTAAATTAACATAAGCCAGCGAGTCTATTGGCGCTTTTCCATTACCAGTGCCAGCTCAACTCGACTCGCCTCGGCTCGCCTCAGCCCGCTTAGAATCTCGCCGGAGGTGGTACGAAAAAAGTACCTGGAAGCAGGTACAGGTACAACTTTTACACAGTGGAAAACCAAACAGAGCCGAGTCGAGTCGAGCCGAGGCGAGCTGGTACTGTGTAGTGGAAAAGCGCCATAACAAGCAAGTTACCAGTAAACAAGTTCACAAGCTCCCGCGATCTCATTCCACATAATTTTCTTCATCCTTGGTGTCGCTTCTGAACAACTCCGCCAACTAGAGCGCCCTCTCGCGGCTGTAGACGGTAATGTTTTCTCTTGGTTCATCTCAGTCTGAATTAATTTTGATATATAAGTCGCACCTGAATATAAGTCGCAGGACCAGCCAAACTATGAAAAAAAGTGCGACTTATAGTCCGGAAAATACGGTAATTTGATCAATGACACAATTATCTAACATGATATTAACATTAAAATATACAATACTGCCATGTTTCGATACCAACTTTGAGATTGATATTTATTTGACTAAAACCGTTAATTATTAATGGCTGTTCACACTAGACTTTTCCTTGCACTGACTTCCATTCATGCGCATGTTAAAGTGGGACACCAGAAACACAAGCTCAAGTGAATTACCCTGTGACAAATAACACAAGCGTTTAGCATTCAAGTGGAGTAGATTGTTTATTTTAAAATTTGTACTTATTATTATTTGTTATATGTTAAATTTATGTTGTGAGTCGAAGCCTGCAGCCCGGGCCTGCTGAGGCCACGCTGGACAGCACAGCATCCTGAACGTATCAAGAAGGCCAAGAGTTGATCGTTGCCCATTCAGTGATGGTCCCCCACAGTATCAACAGCAGTTGAGGCCAGCAGAGAAGAGAGAGAAGGGCTAGCGAAGAGGCCCTTTAAAAGCAATCATTTCGATCTTCAAAGTACCAATTTATAGAGACCAAACTATATGCGTGGGGTTACGTTGACTGTTAGTTCTATAATAAAATACATAGTATCAAAGGGATAATAGTATCAACAGATACTAGTATTTAAAGACACAACACAAGACAGTAAATCATTCAAAAAATGTTCTGGAATGCATATTAATTTCATGTTTATCAGTTCTTCGATAAATGAATGCAGGAGAGTCTGTTCTAATATCTGTAGGTTTTGTAGCAGAGGCCCTGTTCACATTGCTTAGAGTCATAAAACCAACTTATCTGATCATGGTCATGGTGACAAAGACCTTCTTGCCCTGTTTTGGGGGATGGGGCCACAGATCCCAGAGTGAGTTCTTTTGTTCATTATCATTTGTTAAACTATAACAAATACTTGTGTCTGGACTTGTCTCAGTCATTACACACACATCCAAACTTTAATTGAGGATAGTAAGAGTGCAAGGGCTTTAGATACAGCTTTGGATGTGACTAGCTTAGTGAACACTGTTTATTGTTGGGTCCCCAATACCGACTAAGCTAATGAAATATATGCTTCCAAAGGTCATAGATCCTCTTCTTAATATCATTAATTCCTCTTTGTCATTAGGATACAACATTACTGAGACTGCTCTCATTAGAATCACAAATGATTTGCTCTGATCATCTGATCATGGTTGTATCTCTCTATAGCCTAAGTGTTACTCGATCTTAGTGCTGCATTTGACACTATCGACCACAACATCTTTTTAAATAGACTCAAACACTTTGTTGGCATTAGTGGAATCGCATTAGCATGGTTTAAATCATACTTATCTGAACGTTATCAGTTTGTAGCAGTAAATGAAGAGATGTCTCATCGATCACAAGTTCAGTATGGCGTACCACAAGGCTCAGTACTAGGACCGTTGCTGTTCACTCTGTACATGCTACCATTAGGAGATATCATTAGGAAGCATGACATTAGTTTTCACTGTTATGCTGATGATACTCAGCTCTATATTTCTTCAAAACCTAACGAAACTTACCAATTCACAAAATGAATGCATAGCAGATATAAATAAACTGGATTACTAGTAATTTCCTACTACTTAATTCTGAAAAAACAAAAAACAGATTCTAATTATTGGACAAAAAAAGTCCTCACGTAATAACCTAGAATACTGTCTAACGCTTGATGGCTGCTCTGTCAAGTCTTCGTCGTCGGTGAGGAACCTGGGTGTGCTCTTTGATACCAATCTTTCTTATAATGTCACGTGTCTAAAAAGATCAAAAAAATATCTAAATTACGCCATATGCTCTCAATGAAAATGCTGAGCAATTAGTTCATGCGTTCCAGACATCAAGGCTAGATTATTGTAATTCTCTACTTGGTGGTTGCCCTGCACGCTTAATAAACAAACTACAGCTGGTCCAAAACGCAGCAGCTCGAGTTCTTACCAGAACCAGGAAGTATGACCATATTAGCCCGGTTCTGTCAAAACTGCACTGGCTCCCTATTGAACATCGCAAACATTTTAAAATATTGCTGATTACTTACAAAGCACTAAATGGATTAGCTCCGCAGTACTTGAGCGAGCTCTTAACGCATTATAGTCCTTCATGTCTATTACGATCTCAAAATTACGGGCAGTTGAAAATACTTAGAATATCAAAATCGACTAAATCGATCCTTTTCCTATTTACCACCAAAACTTTGGAACAATCTCCCTTACATTGTCCGGAAAGCAGACACACTCTGTCGGTTCAAAGCTAGACTAAAAACACATCTCTTTAACCTAGCATACACATAACACATTATAGACTTCTATAATTCAATGTTAGGCTGCATAGATTAGGTCAGCCGAGACCGGGAACACTTCCCATAAATCCGGATGTACTCGTTACATCATAAGAAGAATGGTATCTACGCTAATATTAGTCTGTTTATCCCAAAGTTTACCGCAGTCCGTCGTATCCAGGGCGTATCCAGATCTGATTAAAGGGGGGGTGAAATGCTATTTCATGCATACTGAGTTTTTTACACTGGTAAAGAGTTGGATTCCCATGCTAAACATGGACAAAGTTTAAAAAACTAAGTTGTACGTTTGAAGGAGTATTTTTGTTCCAAAAATACTCCTTCCGGTTTGTCACAAGTTTCGGAAAGTTTTTTTCGAGTATGGCTCTGTCTTACGTAAGATAGGGCGGAATTTCCTTATATGGGTCCTAAGGGCACTTCTCCGGTAAGATCGCGGCCGCGCGCGCACTCGTAGACCAGAGCAAGAGAGTGAAAGCAGTTCGCCATCAAAGCGCCCTGCCCGGCTTTTGGGAAGTCAATGTCACCAAAGAAGTGTGTTTTTGGTTGCCAGGGCAAGACAACCCTGCACAGATTCCCAAAGAACCCAGCGTTAAGGAACCCGTGGCAGTTTGTTTTCCTGAGCATAAACGGAGTTGTGCAAGACTTTTGTTCCCTGCATTTTGACGATGATTGTTTTATAAACAAAGCCCAGATCTACGGATTTGCAGATCGTCTAATGCTTACGGATCGAGCAGTCACAATGATAAAGGTTCGCGGTCGTGCGTTGGAACCAGACGGTGAGTAAAACTGTTTGTTGAACAAATGTCTCTGTGTGTTGTCACTAGCTTGGTGCGTTAGCACAGCTAAGCTTCGCCCACACGGCCCGCCCCCAGCCGCTCGTTTTTTTCCGGAAAGACTCGGTACAGCCTATCTTTATGTTAAAAATTTAATAAAACAAAATACTTTTTGGAGATATGAAGGATGCAATATTACTCTATAGGTACTCAAGATTAACAGGAGATTGAGTGAAAATGAGCATTTCACCCCCCCTTTAAGGACCAGCGCCTGGACACGACAACAACGTAGTCCTGAACTGTCAACTAGTCTTCTCCCCTATGAAGGCCTCCTTCCCTTTACCTCTATACAAATAAAACGTTGTCGGGATAATTCCGGTTCGCGTGGCTACGCAGACGCGACGACAATTTCTGGGCATACCTATCGCCCGAACACGTGATACACATATGCGTGCCTTCTGCATTTTCCCGGATTTGCGTTTCAGAGGTTTGCGCAGAGAAAACGGGTAATCGTTTGCACCTTCGAACCTATTTCAGGGAGTGCGTTCTCGAGACACTAGGCACTTTTTTGTGCGGATGGGCAGCCGGAGCGCGTTAAAGGGCACCTATTATGGAATTTTGAAAATGACCTTTCATGTAGTGTGTAACATAGATCTAAGTGAACAAAAACATCCTGCAAAGTTTTATATATGAAAGTTCACCGTAAAAAAAGTTATTGTCTCTCAAAAGTAGGAGTCGACTCTGAGTCAATTTTAATGAATCGTTTTTCCAATGAGTCATTTTCCTTTTCGTTGTGACGTCAAGACGAAAAAATTTCAAATTGGCCGCACCCACTCATTGCGCACGCACGCAGACACCAGGGAAAACTTGAAAACATCATGTCGACAACAAAACGCTGTGTTCTGAAGTGCGAATCAAAAGTGACCTTTTTTCACTGCCCAGGGACGAGCATGTGAAGAATCAGTGGCTAGAGTTTATATTTACAACTATACCATGCAAGTAACGTTGTAGCCCAAACCTTGTGCTGTGTTCACGTCATTTTAATGACGATTGCTTTACAAACTGCTTTCAAGTGTGGATTCGCGAGCCGGTTGTTACAGAAGGAAAGTTCAGTACCAAGTTTATTTGGATCAGCTTCTTCCTCCGAATCACAACCTGTAAGTATTATTAATAATTGTTGCTTTTATGTGTTATGTAGCATGCTCAAGTATTTGTGTGTTGTGTAAGTTACGATCAGCGCAGCTTCTAGGTCTCCAATGTAAATTTTTTTGAAGTGAAATGTTAGTCGTTGTTATTGGATTTGTCAAAGAATAGAGCACTACCTTGTAGTACTGCAGTGCTTTGTGACACCTTGAGGCTGAGGCCAGCAACTCGCCTTAGGGTGCCGGCTTGGGACCTGGCAATAGTTTTGGAAGGCCTGTCAGGGACTCCATTCAAGCCCCTAGATTCATTCTGACTTTAAAGACCATCTTTCTTCTAGCTATTTCGTCCCTAAATAGGGTCGGTTCCCTTTCGGTTCCTCCCACCTGCCTTGAGTTTTCACCCAGGATGGTCAAGGCATTCTTATACCCTAAGCAGAGATACGTCCCGAAGGTGCCAACCAATATTCCGAGGCCTATTGTACTGCAGGCTTTCTGTCGTCCTCTGTTTACTTCTTCAGACCAGGAAAAACTGAATCTCGTGTCCAGGGCGAGCACTGGATACTTGTGTCCACAGGGCTGCCCAGTGGAGAAAATCAGATCAGTTGTTTGTCTGCTTTGGATCACCCAAGAAGGGTCTTCCAGCCTCTAAGCAGACAATCAGCAAGTGAATAGTTGAGGCTCTCTCTCTTCCCTATCTCCCTATCTATCTCTTCCCTTCAAGAGGTTTGTGATGCGGCGGGTTGGTCCTCGCCACTCACATTTGTGAGATATTATAGCCTGGACCTGGACGTATCTTGCCGCCAGTTTTACATACAGGCAATTTTAAGCATGGCATATTGGGAATTCTTGTTCCCAAAGCGTCATTGATGCTGCGCGAGTTCCCTCGAAAGAGAAAGTCTCAGGTTACCACTGTAACCCTAGTTCCCTGAGAAGGTAACGAGATGCTGCGTCACCCTGCACATACTTCCTGCATCCCTGTGATCGACTTTGCTTTGGCTCTCGAAGCTAGCGCCGGTTGCACAGGATGTGCTTTTATCCTTTACCCGCCCGTGACGTTCCTTCTTTCCAATGGACTAGTTGACATACGTGCTTCAGACGCAATCACGTAGGGGCGTTCCCAAATCATCATCGACGCAGCGTCTCGTTCCCTTCTCAGGGAACTAGGGTTACAGTTGTAACCTGAGACGTTTTCTTTGTAACAAAATACTGTTGAAAAACAAACAGAACTAAACTACATTGTGGAGATGATTCGAGCACTAGGGGTAGGCACCTGTTAGAAACACATTATTTGAGTCAGATAGATGACAAAAGCCTATTAAACTGCTCAATTGAAAGACAATACTGTCATTTCTCACACTATGACATGGATAAAACATCAATAATACATTTTACACCATCATGACTATAAGTTTGCGTGTGCACTCGCAGCCTTTTGTTCTGTGCAAATGCAATGTTGTAATATTGTGTTTATTTTGTGTAGGCTTATTTATATCTGATTTATCTCATACAGGATGCATTTGGTTAAGAATTAATGTAGTAAAGTGTACGGTATTGCACGTACAGTGTACGGCAATGCACGACTAATAATGACTATTGGACTGTCATATTACATAACATTATAAAGAGAACAATATTGTAATAAAACATTTATTATTTGGATTATTTGGGTTTAGTTGCCGTGTCGCGTTGCTCCAGAAATAGCACGTCCACAACATAAGTCATTCTGAATGGCACGTAACCAGTGATGGGGATAACGGCGTTATAAATAAACAGCGTAACTAACAGCATTATTTTTTTCAATAACGAGTAATCAAACTAATTACTGTTTCCTCCGTTACAACGCTGTTACCGTTACTGTTACTAAAAATGCGGCATTACTATAATTGAGCTCACTGAAACAGTTTTCATCCGAGTAGGCTCTCTCTCAGCCACTTGAGCTGCAAATGTGACCGAATGTGAATTACACATTTCAGCATTAGAATAATCTCTGTAGTATATTGGTATCATATAGCCTACAATGTTTAAATTAGTTTATATAACATAAACTCCAAAATAACCTGCAGGGAACGATGATAATATTTTAATAAAGGTGTCTTAGAATTTGAAATTGAATTTATCTTGGCATAGTTAAATAACAAGTGTTCAGTACATGGGCATGACATACAGTGAGTCTCAAACACCATTGTTTTCTCCTTCTTATTTAAATCTCGTTTTTTGAAAAACACCCCTGAAAAATAGGCGAATCTCCACAAAACACCGACTGTGACGCAACAGTCGGGATCATTAATATGTACACCTCCAAAAATTTGCATATGCCAGCCCATGTTCAATGCCATGTTCAATGTTCAATGTCAAATCATCAGAAGTTCTGCAGGTGAATAAACAAGCAAGGATCATAGGGAAAATGGCAGATCTATCTATCTATCTATCTATCTATCTCAGGGATGGGCAACTTCGGTCCTGGAGGGCCACTGTCCTACAGAGTTTAGCTCCAACCCTGAAAAAAATCACCTGCCTGTAATTTTCTAGTAATCTTGAGGACCTTGATTAGCTTGTTCAGGTGTGTTTGATTAGGGTTGAAGCTAAACTCTGTAGGACAGTGGCCCTCCAGGACCGAAGTTGCCCATCCCTGATCTATCTGATACCGCTACAGTTTAATTCGAAGTTGTTAGTTTGCTCTGCCCATTTCACCACGGACTGTTTTTCTAACCTGGAACAATATCAAGCAGCCAGGCTTCTCTCTGCGTCTCATACTGACGAAGGGGGCAATTTCAACTAACGTTATATTCCCGCAAGTGGTAAGTAGTGATTTTATTAATGATAATTTACACTGTGTTATCTAGATCCAGCGCGATATTTTTTTTTCCTCGAGAGACATCATGGCTTGCAAACGAGCGAACGAAGCATGGCAGTTGCTCAGTGTTTGGATGTACAAATGAACACAAAAGTATTTTTTTAGTTCCTTCATCCGAGCCTCTGGAGAAGAACCAGTGGGTTATGTGAAAATCTGATGCGTAATTGTTCAAGTTCAGAAAGATAATCTTTCTCTCAAAGTTGTTCAATACTGTTTGCATCAGTAAATCAAGCCAGTGACTAAACGCTCAACTTCTCGTCGTTTCTCGCAGAAACTGCGTTGCAGTGATAAGATCTTCATTCACGCGATCGACAGGCTGTCATCTGCTCAATGGTCATCACTGCAACCTTTTATGTGATGGGAATAGATCTAAATACTTAAACTTCTCACGATTCGTTAATCCCGATAGCTGTAATAGTAAAAACGTATAAAAGCTGTAATAGTAAAAGTTTTCCAGATAGATCTACATGTAATGCCAGATATTTCATATGCAAGCATGTCAGCCAATCACAGCAGTGGGCGTTTACACTGAAGTCTCACAGCAGCCAATCACAGCAGTGGGCGTTTACACTGAAGTCTCACAGCAGCCAATCACAGCAGTGGGCGTTTACACTGAAGTCTCACAGCAGCCAATCACAGCAGTGGGCTTTTACACTGAAGTCTCACAGCAGCCAATCACAGCAGAGGGCGTTTACACTGAAGTCTCACAGCAGCCAATCACAGCAGAGGGCGTTTACACTGAAGTCTCACAGCAGCCAATCACAGCAGAGGGCGTTTACACTGAAGTCTCACAGCAGCCAATCACAGCAGTGGGCGTTTACACTTAAGTCTCACAGCAGACACACCCCTTCAAACAGAGTGTTCAAATCAGGGGTTGAAATCTGGCTAGGAAATATGCCTTTTATTTCTAAATTATAACAACTTTAGATCTAAAAAAAACATACTAACATTATAAGGGCACCCCAGGAAACATTATAAAATAATAAAACAATCCATTCTAGGGCACCTTTAGTATAAGTTTATAGGTGTCTCTTACATTGTCCCACAGCAACATTAAATTAGTGTAGATAAGTGTACAATGTTTTATAATAATACAGTGTTCTATTTAGTGTCCATTTAATTCATTTAACATTTCATATTGGGGGTATCCAAGAAATTTCTTATATTTAAACACTTTTTTTTAAAGTAACGCAATAGTTACTTTCCCTGGTAATTAGTTACTTTTGTAACTTACTTTCTCAGCTCTCAGATTCTGTCGATTTAATTATGAAATTCAAACAATAAACACGGTTTTGGTGCTTGACAAATCGCTGACAGAGTTCAAGCGGCACGTGAACCGATCATCTGTTATGCCACGTTACAGGCAACCTGTAACCCGTGTTTTTCCAACTCGTAACTGGGAATACATGTAGCCTATTGTTTTTTTAGTACTTGCGTAGTCATATTGTATTGTATCGATATCGAGATATCTGGCATGAAAATCGAGATATGAAATTTTGTCCATATCGTTCAGCCCTACCGAGGTCCACCCACCACAGATTTAACAAATCCTGTGAGAAACACTGGTATTGCTATGCTAATGCAGCTTATAAGTTGTTTTAGGATTCACCGCTGTGGAGTATAGTTCAACTGTATTAATTATGTCACATTTTTACTTATTTCATCTGTTAACTCTCACTCATTCTTATACTCACTCATTACATGACATTAGCGGTTTTAAGGAAATATGATTTGGTATGCATATAATTAAGGGCGTGCAAAGATGGGTGGTGTTTATGATCATATAGTGGGCCGGTCTTGGCCAAAATGCCTGGGGCGATTTTTTTGTTCCAGTCCAGCCCTGAGTCAGACCAATGTCGTCTGCAAATTATGCAAGACCGTCGTCGGTTTCTCTATGTTTATTTAACACTTTGCACTATTTTATTACTCTTTATTAAGCATTTCTTACGCATTTATTAATTTTGCACCTTAATGTTAAGAGATAATTGTTAAGTGTTCATTGTGATTTTAGACTTATGTTTACATTATTATAATTATTTGAGTGTGTTCCATGGTTGTGTTGACATTTCTGCCTTTATAACTGAGGGGATTATAATCAGAGGAGGGTTAAGTTTAAAATAAAAAATGTTTAAATGTAACATATTTCTCTCCTGGTCCTTTAAATAGGTCATTATCAATATCGATATGAAACACTTAGGCTAGGCCTACTCATATTGTGATACAGTTTTCAGCCATATCGCCCAACCCTACTACAGATAAATAACTACAGCAGCATAATATGTCCAAATTAATCTAAAATCTTATCTAATCTAATCTAAAATATAGTTTAATGTTATGATTCATTAATCACTATAAGTTAGATCATTATAATAACATTTTATATGCGCAGAAACTGAAAATTACCATAACACTTTTGAAAATAAAGAGCACCACAGAGCACTATTGTACGAAGAGTAAAACGCTATAATTTTAAGGAGCAGCTAGGCTATTGATTTAATGTCTCACGTGGCTCATTATAGGCTGTATGTAAGAGTAAAATAAAGTAAAGCATTTAGCAGATCTGTTCCAGTATGACACTTGAGATCGATATAATCCATCCATTCCCTTCATAGATCTCAAACTTTAACGTTTGACTTGACGAAACAATCACACAAACGAACACAACATCGCTCAGGTCTGAATGAACTCAACATATTCTCCTCATGCTCGCTGCTGCTGCACTAAATGTTTATTTCAGAAGGAAGACGCCAGAAAAGACGCACAAGTATCGCTGCGATCGATGAAAACAATACAGAAATGAGCCTGTCGCTTAATCAAACTGTATAAAGTGTGTGTGACGGTTGTGTAAATGTGAGAAATACCGTGAACTGCTCTCCTCACCTCAGAAGACTCGACGCTGAAACTCTCAATGACGGAAGAGACGGCGCGAGCGAGCGGTGACGTCATCGCCCTCCAACGCACGCGCGTACGGGACACCCCCGCAGCCAATCAGGGCCACGCAGATTCAGCTTCACTAGTAGCCTTCCATTAGTATTATTTTTGAACTGAAGTGACTCCAGTTACCAGTTACTAAAGGTGAAAGGAACTTTTTCAAGTGAAGCCCAAAATAGGCAGAATAGGCAGAGGAGGATTATGGTGTTAGAATTTTTGCTTTATATATATATATATATATATATATATATATATATATATATATATATAGATATATATAGATATAGATATATAGATAGATAGATAGATAGATTAATATTCACAAATAAATGTAAAGAGATTCACAAAAAAATATATCAAATTCACAAATAAATTGATTAAGATCCACAAATAAATGTAAGGAAATTCACAAAAAAATATCAAATTCACAAATAAATTAAATGAGATTTGCAAATAAAAAAATTACAATTGTTTTATTATTTTACAAACACAACTCTGCCTGGCATTTATTTGTGAACCGCTTTCTGTGCATTTGTAAATCGCTGCATGTATCTGTGAATCTCTTCTTGTGCATTAGCGAATCCCCTCACGCATTTGTGGATTTTGAAACACTTCTAGCGTCGTCGTGCAGAGAAATCCACAAAGTGGTCTCCACCCACCGTTTACTCAAGCCAATCAGATAACGGCCACAAATCACGTTTGGCTTTACACTCGGGGCGATCTTGCTCTGAAATAACTTTGCTCATTCATCATACATCTGCACTGGCTCAAATAGGAAGTGTAGGCTACGCATAAGGCCCATACAATCGCTACAGCAAAGGATGTTTAAAATTTGGATTTTGTCAGAATTAGACCATTAGACTGTGTATCAAGTCAAGCCACAATTTTGGCGAGCCTTGGAAAAAGCCCAGCAAACATCGGTCCGATGGCAACGTCGTGTCCCTGGCCAAAAATAGTCGCGGTAGGACGGGATAAATCGGTAAAAATATGTAACACAGAACATTTCCTAAAAATGCATTCAGATACATTTGTACATGTCCACAGTTCTCTGGGATTGCATGTATAATTGTTATTTTGACTTTTAGTTACGTGTAGTTCAATATACAGCAGAGGAAATAAGTATTGAACACGTCACCATTTTTCACAGTAAATATATTTCCAAAGGTGCTATTGACATGAAATTTTCACCAGATGTTGATAACAACCCAAGGAATCAGTACATACAAAGAAACCAAAACAAATAAGCTCAGAAATTAAGTTATGTGTAATAATGTGAAATGACACAGGGAAAAAGTATTGAACACATGAAGAAAGGGAGGTGCAAAAAGGCATGAAAAGCCATGACAACAGCTTTTTTCAGGATTTTTTTCCTGTATTTGAAAGTGAAATAAATGAATATTTGGACTCCATAAAATATTCAAAGAACTGTAAAGCTCTGAAGACTGTGCAGACATATTCAACACTTGTGACGTCCCTTGACTGAATGATATTGGAACTCTTATAACTGTAAGTGTGACAGGTTAAAGAAAATACTTACTGTACTGTGTACTGTTATGGGTTAAAAGGTTTTATTAAATTAATAGGATGTGAGTATCTTAAAATATTTAAGGTTAAAAAGCTCATGCGTTCAGTACTAGTAATAAGGATTTCATATAATTTCATACAATTCATATAATTGTGTTAAAAAGTTAAAATCTGACATGTGTACAAAGGGTAACAATCATAAGAGGAATATGTAAATGTTATATTGATTACTTCATTTTGTAGTGCCTAATTTACGGGTAAAAGGTGTTAATCTGTGATCGCCAAAGTGATCTTAATCTATGCGCCCGTGATTGATTGCTTTTGTCTTCCAATCCTTTTCTCCGGGGAAATCGCGGTCTTTTCCTCATAACACTAAAGTTTTCAGTGAGGAAACACCCATATCACTCTTGTGATTATTTCTCCCCTTTTTCAGGTACGTTGTAGATATTAAACTGAGTTGAGTAAATGTAATAATGAGTTAACATGTTAAGAGTGTTGAAGGTGTGTTTTAGTAACATTTTGAGTAAGTGAGAGTTAAGTTTGCAGAGTTTAAAATATGCGTGTGTGAGCGGAGCCCCCGCTCGGTTACAGAGAAAAATAGCTTTGTAACGAGAGCAGCCGCCATTCTATGTCAATTGTGAATTAACAGATACACAGTTAATAATCCATTTTGCTGTGTTATTTGTATAATGTCTTTCAAGCACTTTATTGATATGTGTGATAAATGTAGTTATTGTTTATTGAGCTAAAGCTACGTTGTGCATGATTGACAGCTAAAGTTATATTGACAAAATTAGTATATGTTCCAGTGAATTATAGAGTATGCTGTTGTGACTTGAATAAGCCATATACCTACAAAACTACTATTTGCTGTACATCTGTTGATTTGTAAAATGTATTATTTTTGCAAATATAACACTAAAGTTTTCAGTGAGGAAACACCCATATCACTCTTGTGATTATTTCTCCCCTTTTTCAGGGGTGTAACATAAGTGATGCTATGAATTGGACTCATTCATTCATTCATTTTATTTTTTTGAGTGTCATGCACAGAATTTGTGCCCAGCCCACATGGGCTTATAAGACACTGACATTTCAAATGAAAAGCAGACCTTATACCATTATAGACAATATCATTACATCTTGGGATAGAGCGTTCTTTGCCTTAAAGTCCAAGCTTTCTCCACAAATGTTGCCACACTAAACCAGTCATTACTAAACAACCAGCCCAACATATCCCCTTCAGATAACCAAAATAAATCAGGATTCTTACATTTAATCTTTTCAAACAAAACATTTCTCAAATCATAATACAAAGGACAGTAAAACATAAAATGAAATTCATCCTCAACCAAACTCAAATCACAGACAGCACAAAGCCGGCCTTCCTCAGGAACCCCTTTATACCGACCCACCTCCACCTCCAAAGGCAGCACTCCTGCTCTGAGCTGTGCACACAGGGATCTCTGTCTCCTTTTCATATTACAATTCACATAGGGCTCTGTGGAAAAGCAGACCTTGAACTGCACATAAATTCTCAGTTTAGGTTTATTTAACACTTCTAACTCCCACTGCTTTTTATAAATATCAAATAATGTTTCTTTTATAATAGGTATTTTAAATTGTAAATTATTCTGAAACAAAATTTGAGAGTTTACTTTATATGAGATCTCATGAACATCTTTAGTCAGGGGTGCCCATTGACTTTATCCCAGTTAAAGACTTTCCTGGTAAGTCTATAGTCAGGTAGGCTCACCAAGCGATTCCACAATCTACACACTTTAACCCTTTGCCTCACCACACAAGGCTCCCAACCCATGTCTCCCTCTACAGCTACCTTAGGGGCGAACCTATGAACACCGAGAAAACAACGTAAAGCTCTATGCTGAACAGAGTTACACTCAGGACTTTCCATAAATCCCCACACCCCAGCAGCATAAAACAGCACAGGTGCAACCATAAAATCATACAGCCGCGTGAATATAGGGAAACTCAAATCAGGACATACCTTCATCTTAGTAACCACAGACCCCAATGCCCTTCCAGCAGATTCCCCCAAAACTCTCCTGCCCACAAAAAAACTCATATTTTCTTGAAAAACAAAGACAAGGTACTTATACACTGTAAAAAATTATCGTGATTTTAACGTGATTTAAAAGACTGTAAAAATCCTACAGTTAAAAACTGTTAATTGGTTAACAGAAAGTTTCCATACTATATACGGTAAATAACTGTGATAGATCTAATGGTACAATTTTACTGTAAAATACCGTTAAATTTACAGTTTTTGAAAGGGAAAATGAACATTGTATAATTTACAGTCAAAAAAACTTAAATTGACGTTCCCACAATTCCCTGTGTGACACTTCACATTTGATGTATTTTTGTTGAAATAACTATGTTTCTTCATAGTTTTCTTAGTTTGTTCTGATCACACTGTAAAACTTTACTGTAAATTTACAGCGAATTTCTTACAGAATTGTACTGTATTTCCATAATACAGTATAAGGCTGTATCTTTTACAGAACAGCTGTAAATATACAGCACATTTCTGTTTTCATCCTACTAAATTCGTAATACAGTATCATACTGTAAACGCATTGCATTGTGGGATTGATTTTTTTCGCGGTCAATTCAGATCAGACGTGATGCGATCAGAGTAGACAGTACAGGCAAACTTGATTTGTCAGCGGGTCTGAAGAATAATTATTCCTTTAATCAATAACAGTTTCTGTGAATTTGTGATTAATCTTTTAACTTTTGTGAGCTTTGGTTCGTGTGAGCTTCGGTTCGTGTTAGCTTCTGTGAGCATCTTTCAAACATGACAGCAGAAAATGTTAACGTCACATGAAGACGGGAGGAAGAATCTGTCATCAAACTTGCATCTGTGACCAAAAGTGGATTTTAGAGCTTGAGAAGATTGTTCAACTTGATACGGTAAGCCAATCTATTTTTTGCGTTCGGATTTCTACATCGTTTACACGAATAGTTTGATTTTGCGAACGCGGGGGAAAAAATCACTTTGTCAAGTAAGTTAAGTTAACGTTAGCTGCTAACTTAACTTCGATATTTCACATAGGCAGCATACTATGTCATTTGCATGACCTGCTTTTATATATATACATATATAACGTTATACGTTTCATTTCTATATTGTTTACACGAATGGTTTGATTTTATAAATGTGGTTTGCTACCGCGGAAAAAAAATCACTCTGTTCCACCTCTTTACCAAGTAACTTAACTTAAATATTCCACATAGACAGCATACCATCTCATTTGCATGACCTGCTTTTATATATATATACATATATATGCGTTTCATTTCTATATTGTTTACACGAATGGTTTGATTTTATAAACGTGGTTGTTACCGCGCAAAAAAAAAAAAAAATCACTCGTTCCACCTCTTTACCAAGTAAGTTAACGTTAACTTAGATATTTCACGTAGGCAACATTTACCATGCCATTTGGATGATCTGCTTTTTATTAATATGTATTTTGTTTTCGTTTCAGGTTTTGGAATGATGACAATCCAGTGCTAAAGTAAGTGCTTTAGTATTGTTACAGTTAGGCTATTCCACGTGTTAACAAAAATGCCATGGTGTCAGTTCTGTGATTGTGCTTTTGAATCGTTGTCAGCATTTTGCCAGCACATGAAAATCCATAGTCATGTTCCAAATACTGTTTTCAAATGTGGTATTCCTGATTGCTCCAGAACATTTAAAAAGTTCACTGCTTTTAAGGCTCACATATTCAGGGATCACAAAGACAGGCCCTCAAAGACATCTGTTGAGCAGTTAGGAATTGATGCTTTAGTCTGTGACATTGGTACATGTCAAGAAAAGTGCAGTGATTTGAAAAACTTCGTTTTACACTTGAAACATCATATCAAAGAAGGCACCAGAGTGCCATGTCCATTTACATGTAATAAAAGCTTTTCTGTAGCATCTACATTGACTTCACATTTATCCAGGAATCATCGAAAATCTTCAGCAGAAAGGTTGCGTCATAGTATACTGCAGTCTAATGTTTCAGTACAGAGGCCGCATGGTGAGGTATCTAACATGGCTGAACACTCACATCCACAGTCTGAATTCTATGATTGTGGTGATGGCATAGAGCAGTTGGAGAATGCACTATTGCCAGATAATGCAGATGAATCTCTTTTTTTGAAAAACATGGCTCTGTTTTATCTCAAGTTACAGGCAAAGCATATTCTCCCCTCATCTGTGATTCAGTCAGTAATTGATGGGATGCAAGACATCCATGATATTAGCCAGTCTCATTTGCTACTCAAGCTAAGGGAAAAATTGACTGCGCTTGGTATTTCTGAAAATGATATAAAGAGCGTTGTTGATGTCTTGCAAACTGATGATCTTTTTCGGAAGTCTAATATTAATGCACTTAGCACTGATAAGAGGAGAAAGTCTTTTTATAAAGACAATTTTAAGTTTGTGGATCCTGTCCCAGTCTGTCTTGGTCAAAATGAATCTGGCAAGGAAAGCTTTGCTCAATATATTCCTATTAAGAAAAGCTTAGAAGCACTGTTCTGCTGTAAATCAGTGATAGAACAACATAAGAATTCACGATCTGAAGTCAGAGCAAAAGATATCCTCTCTGATGTATGGGATGGCAACAATATTGATGAAAATATGCTGTTTAAAACTGATAAAGATTCATTAGCTTTAATCTTGTATGAAGATGCTTTTGAAGTTGCCAATCCACTTGGGTCTGGTAAGAAAAAGCACAAAATTCTTGCCGTTTACATGACACTTGCAAACCTGTTGCCTCACTGTAGGTCAGGCATTGACCCTATGCAGCTAGTTCTGCTGTGTAGGGAACAAGATTTTAGATTTTTTGGACAAGATTTGGTCTTTGCCACTCTGGTAAAAGACCTTAAAGACCTTGAGGAAAATGGTGTTGAATTAGCTGATGGAAAGGTGCACAAAGGTACATTGTGTGCCATAGCTGGAGATAACCTTGGATCACATTACATTGGTGGCTTTGTTGAAAATTTCAGTAAAAGTAAACACTTTTGCAGATATTGTGAAATAGACCGTCAGACATTTAACTCAGCTCCCCTAACAAAGGCATTAACAAGAACTGTGGAGTCGTATGAGCAAAATCTTAAGGATTTGGATGCTGATCAAACTGAAATTGCAATTGGTGTCAAATATAATTCTCCCTTTAATAACCTGAAATATTTTCACGTTTGTCAGCCAGGATTACCTCCCTGTCTTGGACACGATCTTTTTGAAGGTGTTGTGTCATTTGACCTTGCTTTGTACATCGGTCATCTTGTGAATCAGGAGAAACAGTTCACATACACTGAACTAAATCGTCGCATTAGCCAGTTAAAGTATCTTGGGAATGATGCACGTGATAAACCAGTTGAGGTGACTCCTGGTACTGGGAAATTAAGTGGGCATGCAGTTCAGAATTGGTGCCTTCTCCGGCTTTTACCTCTTTTGGTTGGGGAAAAGATTGTCAATCCAACTGAAAATGAGGTATGGCAGTTAGTACTTCAACTCAGACAGATAGCAGAGCTCATCTGTGCTCCTTCCATTAATATTAGTCAGATTGCATATTTATCAGTGCTAATAGAGGAGTATATTGAGACTCGAAAGGTGGCTTTTCCAAATCATCCACTTAAGCCAAAGCACCACTACCTGTGTCATTATCCTGAGCTCACCGATCGTTTTGGTCCACTTATTCGCCTATGGACGCTACGCTTTGAAAGTAAGCACTCATACTTTAAACAGTGTGCGAGAAAACTGCACAATTTCAAGAACCTGAGTGCTACATTGGCAGAAAGACATCAACTTCTGCAGGCTTACCTAAATGCAGGAAGCCCTTTCCCTGAAAATGTTGTGGCAGAGAGGGGAATAGAGTTTCATGTTAATGACTACAATGATGACATTCGAGGATCTGTTGCCTGTCTTAACTTTCAGCCAGGGAATACAGTAGCATCTAATGAAGTGACTGTAAAGGGAACACTTTACAAAAAAAACATGCATGTTGTTTTGCAGAAGAATGATGAGGGAATTGTATTTGGGAACATTCAGTTAATTCTTGTACATGACAATTGCAATGTGTATTTTGTCACAAAGAAAAGTCAGTCTTTTTGTCTTATAGACCAGGGAGTTCATTGCTTGACATCACAAGATCAAGGCTACCTTTGCATAAATCAAGACAGCCTACTGGATTACTATCCTCTGCCTGAATACTCATTGTGTGGCTTGTCAGTAATTGTTCTCCATCATTCCTTCCCAATTCTAGAATAATGTCTGGAATGAAAGAAGTCCTGAAAGATACTGTATTGTCGGTGTTGCCAAGCCTATCTCCAGATGTAACCAACCAGCTGGTTGAGAAGCTCATGGACCAAGGTGTCGAAGGCTTGGATGATTTGGTTTATGTAAAAGAAGATGACATTTTGGAGTTTATACGACCTATCCAATGCAGAAAACTTCTTAGTTCCTGGAAAAATCAAGGTAAAGATAATGTATATTAAAAAAAACAAAAAACTAATAGAGTATATGATTTAAGGGTTAATTCACCCAAAAATGAAAACTTTGTCATTAATTACTCACCCTCATGTCGTTCCACACAAGCAAGACAATCTTCAGTACACAAAGATATTTTTGATGAAATTAAAGAAATTCTGTCACTCCATAGACATTAAAGTAATGCATGTTACACCAGTGGTGTAACCTCTATTTTATGAAGCAACATGAGTGTTGTTTGCACCCCAAAAAAACCCAAAAAACTTTATTTGCACAATATTAATCTCCAAGGTATGTTCACTAAAGCACCATGATGCATGCCATGCTGTGTTGACGTGAGAGCAGACATTGTTTTGTGAACGTACATTGGAGATTATTATTTTGTAAATAAAGTGGTACATTATGTTTTTTTTTTTTTGTATTTGGGGTTAAACAAAGCACTTGCATCGCCTCATAAAATTAAGGTTAAACCATTGGAGTCATATGGATTACTGTACTGAAAGTGCAAGTTGCGTATACTGTCTATTGAGGGACAGAAGTCTCTCAGATTTTATCCAAAAGATCTTCATTTGTGTACCAAAGTGAACAAAAGTCTTGGTTTGGAATGACGTGAGGGTGAGTAATTAATGACAGAATGTACATTTTTGGGTGAATTATCCCTTTTAATTGTCACAATGCATTCCAGTACTGTTTAAAGTGTAATTCTTGAGGCAATAACTGATTATATATATATATATATATCTATATATTTACACAGAACATCAAAACTGCACAGTGGTACTGCCACCTGCTGAGGTTCTCCCCTCGGTTCCCCCCGAAACAAACACTACTCTTGGTTCACCTCCATCAAGCTCCTTAAGGCCAACATCAAGCAGTCTAGCATCAACCAGTGCGTCACATTCATGGACTGAAAATTTCCAAATTCCCTGGAACTTAATGCCAGCCGGTATAAAGAGTGCTGTTGAGAATGGACAGAGACCTTCTCCTTCTGACCGAAGACAGATGATTAGAATCCTTGCTGACGAAATGAGAAAACATGACACAAACCCCACCAGATCACAGTGTCTTACTGTTGCTCGCAAAATAGTGAGCCAGTATCCAAAGTCTTTTGCTGACATGTTGGGTGACAAGCAGGTTGGGGGTGGATATGAATCTGTTCTTTCACAGCTGAAAGTACGCATAGAGCATTTGAATCGAACATGTACACTAAGTCATCATAGGATCCAAAGAAGTGACACTGAATCTACTAGAAAACGAAGTTCCACTGACTCGTATGGTTGTACAAGATGGCAGCCTGCTCTTCCACCTGGTGAAAGTTATGACAGTCTTGAAGCGAAACGTCAGAAGATGGAGGAGATGCATCTTCATGAAGGAATCTCTGGAGCAGAGAGAGGAGACGTTTGCAAGCTCATGGAGGGAACCTATTGGCTTCAGCGTCACATGATCAATGCAACCCCATCCCCTACAATTGCAGATATAAAAACCAAATGGCCTTATCTCTTCACACAGAGGCATATATATGGCCATTTTGAACAGCTTACTGACAAAAAAGTGCTCAGATGTTTGGAATTGTCTATTCAGGAGTGTGGACAAATCATAATTGAGTTTTTCAAAAGCAAACCAACCAATGATGACATTCGAAGCATACTCTCCAGAGGTGGAAATGATGTGGATGCCATGGTCCTACAATTACTCCTTGCACACTTCAAAGAGAAGTTAGATGGTGTTTTCCTTCAAGCAGATGTAAGTAGAGACAAATTTCATTTATCTGTAATCTCTTTTATGTTTTGGTTCTGTTGATCATGGTTGTGCTGTCTTTTTAAAAATTTGTTTCAGGAATTTGCGACTCCATCTGATGTCCAGCAATCTCTTCATTTGCCAGAGAGTCCACGCCTAATATTTCTTGGTATGTAAACATTAAAGGAGTAGTTTTACCCTAAAATGAAAAGCAAGTCATCATTTACTTGCCCCATTGCAAAAAAAAAATGTTTTACTTAACTAGTATTTATTTTCTTGTTTCCAATCCAGATATCTAAAAATTCTTACATGAAGAAGTAAAAATGGTCTTGTTTTCTGAAATGTTTTTGCAAAAAAAAAAAAAGTTTAAGCAAACCATTTTCAGAAAACAAGACAATAATTTTTTACTTGTCTAGTAAATTATTCTTGATGTAAGAACTTGTAGATATTTCGGCTGGAAACAAGACAAAATACTAAGAAAAGGATTTTTTGCAGTGGGGTGTTTTACCAATATCATATGACTTTTTCAGGTAGAGAGTGGTGATGGTATGAGAAATATAAAACAGATTTTAATTGGCAACATATTTATGGAAGAATCAACTGGGTTCAGCAAAATTGTGTCGTTAAGTCCAGCTAACAAACTCTAACACTACTTTCCTTTCACCAGCTCATTGCTATAAATTAAATTATAGTATTACTGTATTGATGAACCCTACCCAAAAACACTACTAAGACAGAATGAAATGGTGAATCCTGTGAATGGTGTTTCAGAGTTATTTTAAGTTATTTAGAACTATGAATAGACAACTACATAGAACCACAGTGGAACCCACAAGTTATTTTAATTATTATTATTATTTATTCATTCTGTTTTTTATTTTTATTACAGGTCAATCTCTAAGCAACCAGCGCTGGATGTTAAGTTTGGAGGGTCAAGTTGTGTGTGAAGGAGCACAGTCCAACTTCATCACTGGCCTGGCAGCGCTGTTTGCCTCCTTCTATAATTTCAACTTGCAGTACCAGGAAGAGGCAGCATGCACTCTTGAGTTTGTTCAGAGGTTAGTCATTACGAATTTTCCATTCATATATTTTAGACTGAATTGTCACTAACCTTTCTTGACAGTATTTGTTAAGGACTTCTTCTTTTTTTTCACAAATGTTTTGTACAGCTGACTACGGTCTTTGGTGTTTTATGCCCCCAACGTCGCCTTCCAGGCAGCGAGGGGATGGGTAGGTTTAAGGTTGAGGGTAGGGTTAGCTGCCTCTAAGGAGCCATTGGGGGCATAAAACACCATCGAGCGCTGACTACTGGGAATAACAATATGGCCCTGGTTTCACACACTACAAAAAATGCTTTTCTTACTTAGTATTTTTGTCTTGTTCCAGTCCAAATATATATATATATATATATATATATATATATATATATAAAAAAAATCTTAAATCAAGATGCATTTACTGAAGTAGTAAAATGCCATAAGATATTATGTCTTGTTTTCTGGGGAAATAAATCAAAATTAAGTGAGATTTTGCTTAAAACTAAATTCCTGTTTGATTTAAAATATTTTTTCTTACCCCATGGACAGATAATTTTGCTTGTTTTCTCTTAAAAAAATCTCACTTAATTTTGATTTATTTCCCCAGAAAAGAAGACAGATATTTTAGATATTTGGACTGGAAACCAGACAAAAATACTAAGTAAGAAAAGCATTTTTTGCAGTGCAGACAGGCCTTAAGCCAGGTCTAGGCCTTAGTAAAATTAGGGTATTTAAAGAGACGGTTCAGAGTAATTTCCACCTAGGGTCCTTTGCACCATGACCTTAGAGCTAAACACCCCCCAGAAGCTTTTTTTCATTATTAAAGTAAGAGCTTATTTAGAGATATCAGCCGGATGGTTTAGTGCAGGCGCTAATGGATCCAAGGCTGTATCTCGTAAATTACCCCACTAATAATGCCCAGAATGGTACCAAACTTATACAGTAGTACAAATAGGTTCTGTACTCATAAATTGAGGCATTGGAAAGTTTGTAAGTACATCAGGAGTTTATTTAAATAACACTTGCCTGATAGCTAATGCTACTGATAACCTGGACGTTCCGGTCACTTCAGTGATTTGGGAAAAGCCCGTAAAAGCTTGCGCAATCACACAGTGTTGCTGAATTTTTTTTTGGACAACTTAGTGTTAACTAATAATTGTTGCAAACTGGTACTACCAACAAAATACTAGTGTATTACTGGAACTGGGACACTACATCGTTGTTACACTATCCTTATGCATCGCTTTCTGTCAGGACTTTTACGTGCTTTTTTTCAAATCACTGAAGTGACCTCGACGTCCGGGACCACCGAAACTCTGATGGGACCTGATTCAGTACCTGTGATGAAGGGATGATATTGTTAATATTATAAATAAATAATATATACACACAGTCTATAATATTTCTTTTTTTCTTTTTTTTTCTGCCTTTTAGACGCTTTCTGGACATCAATCCTGAGCGTGGATCAAAAGCAAAGAGAGGAAAAGTGACTTCAAAGAGAACTGGCCACGTTGTGCAAAAGAAGAACACCACTGTAAGCCCACAGGTTTCCTCACTTCTGAGAAAACTTGCAGACTTTGAATGGAATTTTGTTTAGATCCCGTCAGCAAGTGCATTAAAAGTAAATATGATTACTGCATCGTTAATTCCATTTATAAAAATACAACTGGCATTTCAGCCAATTTTGGGTTTTCTGTTCTTTTTCTTTTTTGACTCTTTCTAGGTCACTTTCAATTTCAGAAAAAAACTTTCAATTTGTTAAAGGTTAACAAAATTACTGCATTATTAAGTGCTAAGTGTTGTTCAAATAACATTTTACATGTTTAAAAAACAAATACAGCTGGCATTTCAGCCAAATATGTTCAGATAAGACAAAACTTTCAATTTGTTAAAGGTTAACAAGATTACTGCATTATTACAAGATTACTGCATTATTAAGTGCCAAGTGATGTTCAAATAACATTTTACATGTTTAAAAAAGCCAAAATGCTTTTAAAATAAATGTTTTAAAACCCAAAGAATGTTGTTGGTTTCTATTTTCTAGTGTGACTACTACTCTTTTGAAAGTTCAAAGTATAATATTTTTAATTATGTAATTAAAGCAATTTTCCCTGTAAAAATACAATTTATTGCTGTAGACAACAGTATAATACTGTAAAATTATGTGGTATGTACTGTATTTTGTAATTACAGTGCAGTACTGTAAATGCTGTTTACAGTACTAGGTCTGTAAAAATACAGTATGTGGCTGGCAACCCAGCTGCCAGTATTTTACTGTAAATTTACAGTACAATGTTTTACAGTATTGTACTGTAAATTCTGTTTACAGTACTAGGTCTGTAAAAATACAGTATGTGGCTGGCAACCCAGCTGCCAGTATTTTACTGTAAATTTACAGCGAAAAGTTTTACAGTGCAGTTATGTACATTAGAGTTTTGTGTTACATTTAATGTTGTTAAATTAATGTTTAATGCATTTTTAAAATTTCATGTGTGTTACCGTGATGGTGTTTAATGTTTGTGTGAATGACATTGTGCAGCTTCTTTAACTTTCTTGTAGAAGAGCTGCTTGTGATGAGCTTTGGTTGATCATGTGACTCTCATCACTGCTGTGATTGGTGGTTATCAGTGTATTATGGTACAAAACAGATATTAATACTTCAATAGGACGGTAAATTCACATTATATCAGATAATGAATTACAGTTTATTACTGTAAATTTTAAGTTTATTGTAAAACCAATAACGTTGCTACCGTATTTATGACGGTGAAGTACTGGCAACCACAGCTGCCGTTTTTTTACCGTAAAAATCACGGTTTAATTTTTTACAGTGTATGTTGCAGAATAGCTCAACAATGATTGACCAAAATAAAATGCATAATCACTTTGGCAGGTAGATGGCTTTCTGAAATGCACAATTTGTGTTTTCTCTAAATTAATAGTAAGTCTCCATTTGGTACACCAATCATTCATAATTTTCAACATTTTTTCTGCAATCAACACAATATTGTCAGCGTATAAAAGAATACTAAGATTAAGGTCTTCAATAGTTATTCCCAGATTTGCCGTTTTAATTTCTCGTGCCAAATCATTAACATAAAGAGCAAATAACGTTGGAGAGAGAACATCTCCTTGTTTTAGCCGATTGTTCAAAATGGCAGAATAAACTTTATAAACTGTACTCAATAAACTTATGCCTCTGTAATTTAGAGGTATTCTAGGGTCGGCCTGACAAGACTTGGGGATTGGCTTGATGATTGATTTATACCACCCTGATGGAATGACACCACTACAAAAACAATTTGTAAACAAACAGTGCAGAGTATTCAAAAGCTTGGGACATTTAAGAACTTCATTTGTCAGTTCATCTTCTCCCACAGCTTTTTGTAATTTAATTTTTTCAATTACCTTCTGTACCTCCGCCACTGTAATGTCACTATTTAACAAGTCATTTGTTGACAGCAGTGGTGGACTAACATTGTTCCCTTCGAGAACTGCCTTGGCCTTACAGGTATTTATAAAAAACTGGTCATCAAACTGATAGGAGCAGCTACTAGCAAACAAGTTGCTATAATCTGAATCCCATCTTTCCAACACCTGATCAGTTTGAAAGACAGATTCTCCACTCTCTGTGATAATTTCAAGTGGGATAGTTTTTTTCTTCTTAGGCCCAAGCTTATTTATTTCTTGCCAGAAGTATTTAGAATTACTATTATGAAACTGTTCCATCTGAAGAACATTCCCCCAACTCCTTTTGTAAGTTCTGAGCTTTTTATCAAATTCAGATTGACCACTTCTAAAAGCTCTGTATAACTCCTGCCCTGAGGAGGGATCTTTACATTTCAAGTATTTTTTTCTCAGCCATACGAAGACTTTGCCACACACTCTGCAGTTCATTATTCCAGTATGGCTGTTTGATTTTATACTGCCTTTGTTTAGTTCTACTATACATTTCACTTTTGGGTCCATATTTGCTAATTTCCTTATTTAATACCATACAGAGACGTTCATAACAATAATTCATATTATCCTGTGTTTTTTCTCCAAGTTGTAATTCCTCTCTTATGACACTTAGAGCATTATCACACACTTCAGAATCAAAAAAATTATCATGCAACTTTCTTATCAACCTTTTAGTTTGTAGACCAAACTCGATATCATTCCCAACACACAGAATCTGCTTTGTTTGAAAACGCAGATAAAGCACAGAATGATCAGGAAGCCTACATCTATCATCTATCATATCTATCTCCTGTAGCCCATTTTTGTCCACCAGGTCATGAGGGGTAAAAACACTAAATTCAGAGCATGTTTTTAAGTCCACATGTGGGATCACTAAATAATCCACCACAACCCCCTCCCCTTGACTGATACAGAGGTGAAGCCATCATTTTCAGGATTAACCCTTCCATTCAGAACACAACATTTAGAATCTCAATGATGAAAATGAAAATCAATGAAACTGTTTATTTAGGCCTGCATCCAAGACAACTCTGGGGGGGATGTCGTCTTCATCAACATAATCTCTAAGGTGCGCAATGCGACTATTTAAATCCCCACATATATAAATAGAAATCGAAATCAGCAGCATATATTAATGACAGCAAATGAGCAAAAAAAAGATCCGCATTACGACCCCATGGTGAGGTTTCTGGAGATAAATAACATGAAATTACCATGAAGGAATACTGAGAAACAATATGCTTAAAGCGCAAACACAAAATTCCATCAAATGTCTTATCAATGGCTTTTATAATGTAATAGTTCAGAAAGCCGGTTTTAACAAAAATACCCACACCTCCAGAGGCTTTTACTGCTTTTTTGTGTGCCACCCTGTTATGTCCAATCCAAGTAAATCCACTGAGTTCGGGGGTAAGTATAGATAAATGAGTTTCATTTAGAGAAATAATGTCTGGCTCAAGAGACAACAGCAGATGCGCTCTAAGTTTACAGTTATTTAGCGTCCATCCATTAACATTCCAATGAACCAAGACAACACAGTCAGCACTTACAGACTGGGCATGGTCTCGTCACATCCGAGGGCCTCTTCCTGCAGTATCCTCTGGACCAACGCGCTTAAAGGAGAACTCCGGTCAATTTTAACATTGAGCTCATTTTTTTGTAAATTTGGAGTGCTGTCAATACAGAGAACAACGACAAAAATCGGTGTTGCCTACACCGTGTTATCCTCTTTTTAAAATTTGCACCCTGTTAACTTCAATGGGGCAAGTTTTAAACCTGCTTTTAGCCTCTTAGCATCCTTGATGTGTCATTACAAGTGCCCAGCCATGTGAGTGATTCCTTCAGAGTGAACATGGTGAATCTGACTGCAGTAGATGTGAAAGATATGAATAAAAGTGATGTTAATTCAGCCAGCGCACATACCTGTATTTTCTTCCTGTTTTCGGTCGAAGTCCGAAGTAGTCGATTGCCGAGTTCACTCGCGTGATAACCTATGCACGTGAACTCGACAATCGACTACTGTGGACTTCAGCCGAAAACAGGATGTAAATACAGGTATGTGAAACACTTTGAGGCTTTGTTTGGCCATAGTCACGTGACATGGGTGTTTTGAATCACGCTTCGGATCAGTGTTTCGAAACATCTGCGCTTCGGGATCTCGCAAAGCTTCGGAACGACTGTTTCGCGTCAGCCATCCCTAGCTTCAACAGAGTACCTGCCTTCAATGAAGTTAACGCTTGTCAATGGAGAGGGGCCAGACTCTTTGTACAAATTAAATGTACGAGAGTCTGGTAGAACCAGGCTAATTTTTTTCTGGCGGTGAAGCGAATGGTAAAAAAAAAGAATGAAAGCGGAACGAAACTGCGCTACTCGTTTGTGCTTACGGACCTTTTATTAGTTCGGACCATTTCGGATATTTCATGAGTCAGGAGGTGTTTTGCATAAATGTTAACATATCACAAATAGTTTCTGTGATTTAGTGTGGTTTATTGTGTTTATATCTTACACTACCATAAAATTAAAGGGACACTTCACCCATTTGCATTAAGCTTTGCATTGTTAGAAACCCAGTCATACTATTGAATGGTCGTGCAACACTCTCTCATTTTCCCCTGAGACGGGAGAAATCTGTTATTTACCTCTTACACTTCCTCCTACAATGACGCAAAAATCGTCATTTTGCGTCATTGTAGGAGGAAGTGTTAGAGGGGGGGATTTCTGTTAAGACTACAGACACTAGTTTCTCATCTTTCCCAGGGTGGGGCGCGCTCACGCTACAGACCTATTACAGATCAGTGGGTGGGACTTTACTCTCTGAAACTGAAAGCAATATCCTCCATCTTGTTTGAAGCTAAGCTAACAGGCGCTGTGGAGACAGATGTAAAGTTATGACAATAGCGGAGGAGAGTGCTCAATATGATATAGAAGAAGAGGATTTCGGAAGTCTGATGCTTGAATCAGGTGTTTGTGGCTACCTTTACAAGCCGCATTATAGCGAAGAGCAGCCGAGGCAGAAGACCTGCCTGCCGCGGACGAGGAGCCCGGACTGGCTCGAGTTAGGGCGGACTGGTGGCGCCGGTGATCTCACAATGCAGCTACGAACCGCTACGAACACAGAGATAGAGTCTGCGGCAAAGAATTTCAACGATGACAATTTCTCCTGGACGAAATCTCTGAATCAGACGAGGACACGGACGTTTGTGTTGAGAACTATCCTAGTTTCGCACCGCATATGTTCTGACTGAACATCCAGGTACCATGCAATAATTCACCTTTTCGAAAGAAATACAAACGAGGAGTAATGCACTATATGAGTTCGCCAAATAACTAGACATTTTGTGTGAATGTGAAATGAATTTCAAGCTCTGGTAGTAGCTAGCCTTGTAGACGGAAGAGTGATTTCTCTTATAGGCAGATATGCGCTTTCTGGATTAGTGGGAGTGGCTTGCGGAGCTGTGCAATGTGGTGCATTGTGGGAGTTGTTGTCTTTCATACAAATGCGTTCTGAAGTTATTTTTTGTCTTTTCTCGGTCACGAAGGCACCAAATTCAAAAATTATTTTACATTTCGACTACATATATGACCCACTTTAAATAAAAATCAATGTTCAAATGGGTGAAATGACCCTTTAACTATTTGTGCAGGTGAGGTAATGCACAATGAAAATAGGCAAGTATCAGGAAGGAGACTAACTTTACCTGATTCCTCACCTATGGCCTCAGCTTTAAATACTTAAGTAATGCTTTATGGCCGTGCCTTTTTGCATAATGAATATAAATCCTGTGTGTATGCAAAGAACGAATCTTCAGTTTTTGATCATATTTGGCATGTATTGTGAGTGTATTATTGTCACTTGGAGGGCAGTTTATGTGCTCTCTATATTAAGGCAGTTAATGGCTCAGGTTTGTTCTGTTACAAAGTTGCTATCTAAGCATACTCTAAGATTATCAATTTTGTAATCACTTCAGTGAAATTTTTAAAACGTGATTTTGTTTGTTGTGCTTGACGAAATTACATTAAGTTGCAATTTTTCTTTCAGGGTCACATAACGAACAGCCATCTGTCAGACGTAGAATTCAGAAATCCTTCTCCAGGCCATCTGGCAGAACCAAAGAGACATTGCATTTGTTTCTTGTTTAATGTCCTTCACAAAGGTGTGTGTGTTTTTTTACCATATAGTTATGGTGTTTATTGATTAAGGTGTCCTTTCTTACCTTAAATATGTTTCACCCATTTGTTTTTAATGTCTATTGTCTCCAGTTCCAAATTCTGCATTATCATCCAAGTCCCATTTTATGTGAGAACTTTGTGATTCGCATCTTATTTTATACACAATACAAACATACATTTTTCTAAATAATTGTTCATACAGTTACAAATATAATGTCTGTCATTGCTCAAGAAAAAGCTAAAGTACAGCCAGCTAATTTTATAGTAACTAATGCAGTATTACACTGTGAAGTGTACATTTCTTATCACTTCACAATTTAACATATGTAGACCAGGTGTAGCCAACCCTGGTCCTCGAGAGCCACTGCCCTGCTTGTTTTCCAACTATTCCTGCCATTCCAGCTTCTGACTGACAGCACACCTGATCCATTATTAGTCAGCAGGAAGTAGGGCAGGGATAGTCTGGAAACAAGCAGGAGAGTGGCTCTCGAGGACCAGGGTTGGCTACCTTGGATTTAGTCATTGTGAATGATTATTATATGGTGAAGGGTTAAAATTTAAGAATATGTTTTCAGATATGCTTCCTTACATAACATCACAGTGAAGAATACTGATTTTAGCTTTTAAGGTTAAGATCTCAGCAAAGTTGAAATTCCTGTTTTCTTTAATGGCTCTTCGAGCCCCAGTTTCACTCAGACTGATGGGATTAGCACACGAATGATTACCCAAATGGCTCTTGGAGCCTTATGCTGATTGAATTAGGATTGGCCAGACCCTCACAGTCTAGAGTGTTACCTTAACCTGTATACCTAATTTGCATGCTTTGTTTGAATTTGTCTCCACCCCCAAAAGTCCCTCCTCCTAAAATGCCTATAAGATAACATGTAAAGTTATGTTAGATCAGATCATGTTGGAAGTTTCTACAGCCGCGTACAGTGGAGTTCTCAATAAAGAATAACTTCTGTTGAACGTGATCCCAACTGTCTCCTGGTCTCTGCTTTGAAGAAAGAAAAACTTTACAACAGATGGTGCCGTGACCCGGATGGAGAAAAAGGAAACTCAAAGAATTTTAAGCTCAAAGTACTGAATCTTGAAACTTCAAGCTCAACAAAAGATCTGACAAAGATTGCCAGACTGAATCTTTCCAGCTTCCTCCAGATTGAAAACTTCAAGCTCCAAAAAAGATCTCAACAAAGCTGACTGAGTTCCAGACTGAATCTTGAAACTTCAAGCTCAAAGATCTCAACAAAGCTGACTGAGTCCCAGACTGAATCTTGAAACTTCAAGCTCAAAGATCTCAACAAAGCTGACTGAGTTCCAGACGAATGTTTTCTGTACAACCAACGATTCGGTGAGTTTTCACTCCATTTCAAAGAACCAATGCAGACCAGTACAAATGTTTTCCTCTGCGCCGTTCAGAGAAGTAGTTAACAAACAGCTGTAGAGTTTGGTTAACTAAAGATAAGCCTCTAAAAAGTTTTCTTTTAGAGATGAAATTGATCCTCTGTTGTTGACAGGGAAGATTAACAGTTACATGTTAATATTGTTTGTACCTTTGTAAGCTAGAGAAGATTTAGCCTCATGTGCTAATAAGATTGTACCCTCTGTTTGCAAGACAGTAGAGAGAAGTTTTTTAGTGTTTGTTTGTGGTAACAGAAATTCACAAAATGTTTAGGAAAAGTACTAGAGAGATTACCCCTTTATGGACAGACAATGAGTTTAAGTCTTTGTTATCAGAACACATGGACACAATAGTGACTGAGCAAGTCAGATTGAATTTAACAAAGAAATTTGGCATTAAGGCAGACGAAGTGTGGTCAATTGAAGATTGCAAGAAAGTGTTGGGTGCATGTATCAGGAAGAAAGATGTTAAAGGCATTGTCTTCTGTCACAGAGAATTTAGCTTATCCATTGTACAAGAACAAGCTCGTTGTATAGATAAGTTGAAAGAACAGAACAAACAATTGCTTACTCAAGTGTCCTGTTTCACGAAAACGGTGGGCCTCAAGGCCTCAACCAAATGTGACACAGAAGACCACCAGTCAGATGAAAGCTATCCTGATTTACAGTCTTTTGATAGTATAGAGGACAATGTCAATGCAGATGTAAATGCAGTTGAAGTGTGCGTAGCTAGACAAAAGCCTCAGGGAAAAGGTGTTGATACAGTTTCATTTGCAACCCCCATATTGCAGCCACAAGCAGTCAAAACATCTTTAGGTCCTAAAGATATTGAGAGAATTGCTGAAAGTTTGCCATCAGTGCAAAGAAATTTTTCTGAGTTTAGGAGAGAGTTGTCCAAAAAGATGCGACTCTATGATATGACTCTAGCTGAAGTCACCCAGCTAATATCACAGATCTTGACTGATTCAGAATTCAATGATTTTGAAAGTGCTGTAAACAATTCTGAACTGCAACAAGCCAGTAAAGATGAAGTTCTGAAAGTGTTCAAGGACATTGTTGGACCGAAAGTGGATTGGTTGAAAATTACTAGTTGTGTACAGAAGAAGGATGAAACTGTTTGTGAGTACACAGAAAGATTTTGCCAGACCGCTGCCGCTTACAGCGGAATTGCTGACACTCCAGAGAAGGTGTTAGGTCATAATGGTCCTCTAGTTCGCGCATGGTCCGATGGTCTTCTGTCAGAACATAAAAATGCATTGCCTTACTTAGAATTAACATGGTCCAGTAGAACCCTGCAAGACAACTTGGACAGTTTAGCTATTTGGGAAAGAGACTCTGATGTCAAGGCAAGAGTAAAAATTGCAGCAGCATCCTTTAAGGTTAACTCAGAGAAGCAAAAGAAACGCAAAAGCCCTAGAGAAGCCAGTTGTTCTTACTGTGGCAAGCACGGACATTTTGGAAATGAGTGTAGGAAAAGCAAAAAGAACTTTAAAGATGTAAATAAGGTTACTCAGCTTCTGCTTAGCCTGCTTGATAATCTGAAGCAGCCCCTCCCCTCCTCGTTAAACTTGTGGGGCAACTTGATACAGTGTTAGCCATTTAGGCTGTGAATGCTTAATTTCCCCAGTAACTCACAACAAAGATGAAAAGACTTATTTTTTGTTTAATAGAACAAAAAGAAAGTGACTGTCTCAGCCTTTGTTTGGGGGACATTCAGTATACTCACAGCCTTAAATGTTAAGCCACAGACCATTACAATCAGACACCATTCTCTGTTAATGATGTTTATTAGGACTGATGTTTCACTAGAGAATGGAAATGTGCCAATTTTCTCACACACTGTACAGTGTGTACACAACACAGGGACAGAATAGGACACGGACAAGTGAGGTGCCCTGGGAAGAACTGACGCAACAGGCGTTCGGGGGTGAACCCAGGGTGAAGACACTACCTCATAGGCCTTTCCCCATTCAGTCCATCCTTACCTCACTGGTCCATAGGTGTCAAATAAATTAAGAAATAGGGAAAGAATGAAACGACAACAGTAGACTCTAAAAACGATAGAACCATAGTGTTTAAACTGCTACAACCGTAGTGTTTTGAAGAAATACTGCTCTCTGGTTTTCTGTTTTCTGTCTTACAGTGTGCAGATAAAACTTGATGGCTTTTTCGAGATCCATATGCAACGACCGTCTCATCTGCGTATGAAGCCCCAACCTCAAGAAGACAACCAGACCCACTGCTGAACGAACCATCACAAAAGAAAATGAAAAATACACAACGCAGAGAATTCACGGACCCTAAATTGCATGTTTGTTTCTGTGTCAGCATGTAATTACAGATGAACAACACAGAATAAGTTATACGTGCCTGTAACTTGCACAAGTTACAAGAATGAACTTGCTATGTGCCTGTAACTTACACCAGTTACAAGAATTAACTTTTAAGTGTCTAAATTTGTATTTTGTGAGAGTTATTTTAAGAACTCTCAAAGAGGGGACTGAAGGGTTAAAATTTAAGAATATGTTTTCAGATATGCTTCCTTACATAACATCACAGTGAAGAATACTGATTTTAGCTTTTAAGGTTAAGATCTCAGCAAAGTTGAAATTCCTGTTTTCTTTAATGGCTCTTCGAGCCCCAGTTTCACTCAGACTGATGGGATTAGCACACGAATGATTACCCAAATGGCTCTTGGAGCCTTATGCTGATTGAATTAGGATTGGCCAGACCCTCACAGTCTAGAGTGTTACCTTAACCTGTATACCTAATTTGCATGCTTTGTTCAACCTCAATGTAAATCCCTCCCCCTAAATGTATATAAATTTGCAAGGCAACTCTCTTGAGTTAGTCTTGATGATGATGATGAACTACAGACTACTTGGAAGAATAAATATCTTCTGCTTATAAGATCCATCTCAAGTCTCCTGGTCTCTGCTTTGAAGAAAGAAAAACTTTACAACAATGGCTACAATAGTTAGTTAAAATAAATAGTAAAATAGTAGTTCAAATAAAACAATATTGTTTACTGTTTTTATTTAACTACCCTCTTATTTAAGTTTGTGTGTGTTTTGTTTTCATTAACAGAATTTCCTAATGTTGTCTTGCCTCTTGACCGCTGCATTCGGGAGAGAGCACAGAAGTGAGGGTATGTGTGTTAATGGTCTTTTCCAGCCATGGGGTTGTCCTATCCAAAATTGAATTTACATTTTACAAATCTTTACATTTTGAAATAGCTGCCACCAGACCCTCAAGGAGCGCTTACCCCATGTCAACCGAAAGTGAAAGTAAGAAATATTATATATTTCTAATTATTGTGAACAGCGTGATTTTTGTTTTTTTGTAAGATAAAATCAGAGATTGATTTGGTAAATATGGATGATGCTCAAAGACTGAGATGGCTGTTCACATGTGAAACATATAAATTTGCCAATTATCTTGAGAAAGCCTGGGAGAAGAGGAAAAAAGCTCTTTATCGAGATGATCTGTAGACGAGGATTCGTTTGTATATGCTGTGTGTGTATGTATATATTTGTATTCATGTATTTCTCCGAATGATTTGTATATGCGATCGGAAGATGTTTGCTGAATAAGTTTGTGGTGTCTTGTAATCCCATGTGGGATGGGCCAAATGTTTGGCATGACACAGAAATAAAATTTAACTAACTATATATGGTGTGTTTAAAACACTGGCTTATTTGGTGTTTGTTGTCAACTTTTGTTAGAAGTACAAGTATTTAACCAAGTATTGATACCATTGTTTTCGCTCGTTGTCAATTCAGTCTCCCCTAAATTGACCTTTACTTGGATTTTTTTTTTGTTTTGTTTTTTTGAGGTGAAGTAATCCTGTGTAATTTCTTTCACAGAATGATGCCAAACGCCTTAATGGCGATTTTCAATATGAGGAGTGGTGGCCAAATTGAAAAGAAGTCATTCAACGCTATACGGACGCCTTTGTACGATGTAATGCAAGGTAATTTTGGCCTTATGACATAAAAAAAATCTAATATTAATGTAATTTTTATTGTTAACTTTTATCTATTCAGGGGACATTCTTTAAAAGACCACCTGTCTTTATCAGAAATGTCCTTGTCACTTTTACAGTTACACACCCTGTTTAATGCAGAACATCTTTTATTGGCATAAGATTATTATGCAGCAAAATAACATGGTTATCTATCGACATTTTCAAAAAAAGTATGTCATTTACCTAAAAAATTAGCCTTTTTCTTTTTTTTTTTTAAACCATATTCTCTTTCCTCAGATGCTGTGATGAGGTGGAGCCCAAATGCTCCAGACTCAGACATTGATGCAGCAGTGGAGGGACACCTGAAGAACGCTCAGGAACAGCTGAGGGTGGTGGATTTAAAAGATGAGTCATAAACAAAACAAAAACCATAAAGCCATAAACAAACTTCATAGACTCTAAAAACTTGTATTTATGGCTGTTTAACAGAAAATGCCATTACCACAGAATTTACCACATTGTATTATTTCTAACAACTGGAAGAATTCAAATGTAATATTCACAATAAAATGTTGTGCTAAATTATAGCACAATTTTTTGCTTCAGTCCACAAATAATGTTTTGACGTACACGTGATTAAACGGTTTTATAGACGTCCAGGTCTAACCGGACCGATTTTGGACCTTTTTAGAACCTTTGTCAAGTTCAGATAGTGTAAAAATAGCCTAAATGATTGCCTTTCACGTTGTTACACAATATGGGTGTGATTATTTTATATGCATGATTATATATATATATATATATATATATATATATATATATATATATATATCTTATACACATCCAGAAGAACCAAAAAAAATAAACCCATGTCGACGTCCAGGGATGCGCAGAAAAGACGTGGAATTCACGGCCACACGACGTCAAAGACGTCAATTCAACTTTCATTTTGGAACTATTTTTCAACCATGACGGGACGTCTCGGACGGATGTCTTTTCAACAGTCATAAAACGTCCAAATGTTTGCTGGGTTTGAACTTGTCTCTCAGCCGCCTGCTCATAGAGATCCATTTAGCCTATATTATAAAGCTCGTTTTGAGGAGAAAAAGGGTTGTAGCTCGTTGTCTAGGTTACTGTGATTGTAAATAGGTGTCGTTTGTGTTCTAACAACGTTTAGCTCAAGAATATTGATCCGGGAAGTTCGAATAGCCTATGTGAATATTGCCAACTTCGCTGAACTCCTTGAGTTAAGCGCTGACCGCATTTCTTCTTTATATTTGAGTCCAAGTTCAAACACTAGAAACGCTCCATTAACTGCCAGCGGGACATTAAACAGTGTCTGTCCGAGCTCACAACAGGTTTTGCGTGGGGAACGTATCATATTAAAACAGTTATAACAGAGTTATTCAGGAATATGTGGTGTAGCCAATTATTAATTTATTTGCACATTTATTTATTTTTGTATAATGTTGTGGACTTATTTTATTAATCTACGGAAGCCCTGAGCCGCAACATAAAAAAAGAATTCCGTAAGCAAAAAAAAAAGTCGAAATATTTTGAGAAGCGTGTGTGTGTGTTGTAGAATAGTCTCTGAGTGCCCCCCCCCCCCCCCCCCCCCCCCCCCCCCCCCCCCCCGTTGATACTCAGTCCGTTGAAAAGATACCTTTCAAAGAGATGAAATCAATGTCCTTTTAGAGGAGATAGAGTGAAGCAGAGATGTAATTTTTAACAGATTTAAAGGATTTCTTTTATTTATTTTTTTGTTCATTCGTTTAATTTTGATTAAAATTATTAGATTGAATTATTTCTATTTTTTTTCTGACTTTTAATTATTTAATTTATACATTAATTTAACCAACAACAAAAAAGAGTAATAAAGTGTAAAATAAAGTACAATCAAAACCTTATATTATAATCACATACATTTGAATAAAGTTAAGGGTGTAATCTGCCGGTTGTCCTGCAGGTGTCCTCATAACTCTGTCTTCTTACGATGAACTTGAGGATGTACGATTACTCCAGAGCACTCGTAGATCTAAGATGATTTTCAAGTGCTACTTAAGCTACGATGCTTTTGGGAAACAGACCGTAATATTAAGATCAGTCGTACGATCGTTTTTACGATCAACTTAGGCTTACGATGCTTTTGAGAAACACAGCCCAGGGCCGGGTTTCCCGATAACGATGTATCTTAGCTCTTAAGAGCGCTTTCTACGTGCAAAGTTACGAACGCTCGCAGCAATTCCACGAGCGTTTCCCAAAAATGAACTTAAGATGAACGCGCGAGAACGGGCTCTACGTGCTCTACGTGCTACTTAAGAGTCGCTGTCCATTCGTGAAGTGCTGAAACATAACCTTATATGGAATCGTATTCTGAACGTTTAACCTAATAATTGTCATCTGTTGTGGATTACCAATCAAGACAAGTCTATATAAAGCACCTACAGCCGGAGGCACTGACAAAATGGCTGAAAAACAAAACAAACAAACAAAAAAAACACACGAAAAGATACCTTTCAAAAAGATGAAATTGATGTTCTTTTAGAGGAGATAGAGTGAAACAAAGATGCCATTTTTTAGCAGAGTTAAAGGATTTTTTTTTTTTTGTCCATTCATTTAATTTTGATTAAAATTATTATATTAAATTATTTCTATTTTTTTTTCTGACCTTTTTTGATTTTGCGAACCGCGTTCATTCTGTCCATTTCAGGAACCGGCGTTTTGCAATAATTCATGTTTTAGAATAAAATGCAGGTGAATAGAGTAGGTGATTTATGAAGTGTGCTTTTATGTCGTGTAATATTTGGGGCAGCAGCAGCAATGTTATTAATGTGTGATAATGTGACTATAATATCCGCTTGTGAGCGTGAGACACACGTTGAGCCGATCCCTTCCCATAATGAACTAAAGAATAGGTTTTACTAGCTACTTTTGAACGATTTGTACATTAATGACCGCTTATATTATGTTACTATCCTATGAAATAGTTCATCATAATAAGACTAAGAAGTCGACTGCTTTTTCTGACGCAGTTTGAGTCCCGTGACAAGCAAGACTTTATTTGTTTTGATTCTTTATTGATTAAAGCTCAACAAACTTTTGCCATAACAATGAAAGACATCACTTATTTTTTAGTCTTTCCAATAACACCAGTATCATGTGGAGAACGATGTTTCTGACGTCAGTTCGTAGTTTAACACAGGTAAACCAGTCAAACCAGTGGACCGGTCACATGCGTGCCCGTTTTAATATGATGCGCATATTTAACCATAGCCTATGAATATTGTATTCTTCCGTTAACTTGTTTAGTGGAAAACAAGTCTGTCGGTAGTAAGGAGTTCCGACATCTGGTTGAATGAACGAGTTCTTCCGCATTCAGGAGTAAAACCTCAGCTGTTCTAAATCCACTGTAAACACGGCTTCAAGTGGCTTATTGCTTTATAAAACTGGTACTCTATAAAAATATTCATTTTAATGTTTATTTTATTCAGAAAATAAACACCAGCAACAAAAATATAACGTTAAAACACAATGTATCCCTCCGCCAAGTAATGTAGTTCCAAAAAGACATGAACTAACAAAGTTAGCATCACAAACGGAAGTTGGCAAGTAACACTAATGTAATGCGCTCACAGGTGTGTGTGTGTGTGTGTGAGAGAGAGAGAGAGAGAGAGAGAGAGAGAGAGAGAGAGAGAGAGAGAGAGAGAGAGAGAGTAAGGGGAGAGCAGGTTGTTATCTCCCATATGCCTCATAAAGTTGAGGTGAAGATGCATAAAAGCAGCTCAAAGTAAATCTCCTTTATAAAAGCTTTACAGGGCATAACTAGTCTTCACTTTAGATGAGCTCACAAACATAGTTCACTGACCACCACTACTAAATGCTTTATAACTACCTGAATTAACATGAATTACAGTAGAAATAAATGTTAGTATTAACATACTAAGTAACTATTAGGTAATGAATGTACACTAAAACATTTTAATATTAATAATTTACTTACACCTTATGAACCACTGACAACTCCTAAATAACCGGTTTGTAAGTAATGCAAATACTTCATTTAGAAATGATAAATTGACCAGAATAAAGTATGAAAATAAAATTAAAATCTAGATTTAAAATTTAAATCTAGAATAAAGCATTTAGCTGTATTTACAAACTGTTTTTAACTTTAGATGATTATTATTAATTATTATTATAAAGTGTTTCCAAATTAAATCTAAATGAGACCATAAATGATGTTGAAAATATGTCCACATACTAAAAGAATTTAGTATGGACGCTATAGGGAGGTGTCCCCACCAATTCCAAAATCAAACCTACGCCCTTGAGCCTTTGTATGACGAGCAGAACACGTCAAAAAAAAAAAAATAGGCCTAACTAATAAAAGCACCTGAAGCTAAAAGACATCACACACAACGGAGACTTCACACGCACAGAAGGACCAATCAACCCGTTGGATGAACAGGTAGGTCTATTTTCTTATGAATGAATGAATGATACATCTTTATTTCAAACTATTATAAGAAAAAGGAACGCATAAATAAAATAGATACAAACGAGTAAAAATAGAAGTAGAAAAAGAAAGGGGATCTGGCAAACATGGGTCCGACGGCAGCGTCGCGGTAGGACGGCATTTCGGTAAACATGTGTAACACAGAGAAGGTGATGTCAAAGACACATGGTCAACTTTTATTTTCCAAATATTTATTCAACTAGGCCTATTCCAACGGTTCGGAGGGACGTCTTTTCAGTGGCCATTATGTTTGCTGGGAGAAGCCCTATCAACACGAGACTTATCATAACCAAGTCCCAATCAAACAAGAAATATCAGGACGTGAAAAAAAGATCAGAACAGACGGTTAATAAGAGTTTATTTCAGCCGATTATCAGTCACCTTTAGGGTTGAGCGCTTTATAGAATAGTGATTGCTATGATAACTCTTGTTTTTTCATACCTTGGCCCTGCCGGTTCACCAGAGGATCTATGGCCACGTGCGCGTGTCAGACTATGTAAAGCAATTGTTCCCTGACAGAGTTTTGGGTGTGTGCTCGCAAGGACGTAGGTTTGATTGTGCAATTGATGGAGACGAGGACATCCAAGTTGAGCTGCATCTGCCATTGAAAGGATAGATCACCCAAAAATGAAAATTCTATCATCATTGACTCACTCTCAAGTTGTTTCAAACGAATTTCTTTCTTATTCTGAACACAAAAGAAGAAAGGGATTGTACAGTAGTAAACTGATTTTCCCCGCATTTATTTGCACAGAACTGTTGATTTCTCCCTTACCGTATGGTTTCCTCCGGAGTGGAGCATTGCCACTTCACACAAGAGCCTCTCGCAAGTTAGAAAGAAAAAACAAAGCCAATTAGTTTAGTGATATGTGTTAAAGCAGGCGGTACTCCGATATATTAACCGTTTGTGTTGAATTGCGAATTTTGAATGTCGTTTGAATTGCGCATTTTTCTTAACGCTCTTGTAAGAGATTTTAATCTAAATAAGATGTTTCCTGATTAAATAAAATAAGCCTAATACATTAAAAAAAAAAAACACACAATACACAACCGGACAACAGTGAAGCAACACAATCTCATGAAAGTGCGTACCACTTGTAAAGCCCTGGGACTAGGGGTCTGAAAAATCAGCTTTGATCACAGAAATAAATTACATTTTAAATTATTTCAAAATGCTAAACAATTTAGAAAGTAATACTTCATAATATTGGTGTTTTTACTGTATTTTTGTTCAAATACATTCAGCCTTTTTCTTTAAAAAACATTTTAAAAAGTCTTTTTTTTTTTTTTTTTTTTACTTTTAACCACCTGTATATATTTAGTTTATTTATATCTGACACTTTCCTAATCACGGGCATTGAAAGTGAAAGGTTTCATGTAAGACTTGTGTGATGCTTTAATCAGTTTGTGGTAAGTAACAGGTAAAAATGTTCCCTGGAAACCCGCACCTGGTCCTCATAAGATTTAGGTATCAGAGGAGGCAGGAAACACACGGACTAGAATCTTAGGAAAATTTAGTTTATATGTGCGTTTAAAGGAAAAAAAACATGAAATAATAATGTACTAAAAAAACTAAAGATTTATATCAGATTCAAATTTCAAATGATTTTACCCTTTGAAAATCTTTAAGTTGAGAAAAAATTAAAAGGAAAACACTAAAAAAACAAAGCACATCACATTCAAATTCTGGAAATTTCCCTTTTATAACACTGGTTTCTTATTTGCTTATTTGTGCTGTTCTAACCAGTCCTTTAAATGCCTGTTGAAATATTCTTAATTTTTAGTTTTTCTTTTCTTCCCTTTAAATTTATAACAATTAACTATTTTTCCAACTATTCCACAAATTATATCAACTGAATACTAGACCATTCGATCTCTCACTGTGGCACTGAAATGTTCAGTTAAATACCTCAGTCAAATGAAATAATCAACAAATACAAATTTCACATATAAATGTCAAAACACATCACATGATCAGTGAATACAATACTGCGAAATGCGAATGAGCTAGGGAACTCTCTATGGAAACGGAAGGATCAGTAGATAATGTTTTTTTTTTTTTTTTTTTTTTTTTTTTTAAGCGCTCAGTTCATTCAGTTGTGAAATATAACGTGAAGAAAACTCAAGATGTATCCAACCAGTTTTCCCGACGCGAATCCAAGAAATTTAAGTCCATTCCGCTCTTTGGGTGGCCCGTGTTATGGAAATTTTACATTTAGATGTATTCTTTTTACTTAGATGTGTTTTTTTACTTCTAGTATCACTTGTATTAACATTAAATTCTTATTTTTACTCATAAGCATTTAAAGGAATATAACCATATAAGCTAAAGTGCATTATTAAATATATGTAACCAAGTTTTAGAAATGCATAAGTTAAGATAAGCATGCAGGAACAAAATGTTCTGGGTTATAGGAGACTTAGTAGACTATGTGTACTCAAAGTGACCTATTGTGTACTTCAAGTGTGAAAAGTATGTGCGCAGCTTTGATAGAAATAGATATAAGCAAAATGTGTGAATAAGAGCAGCAGCTAAAAACAGGAAACTTTTGCAGACGTGATATTGTTCTGTCTAGATAGAATTTATGTTAGACAGAGATCTCGAACAAAGACGTGTTGCCTTTTAAGGTAAACCAAGGCGATCTTTTGAGACAGACCAGGATGTGTTAAGGGTATAAAAGCTGGGCAAAAAGGAGAAGTCAGCGCCCTTCTCATATCAGACTCTGACTGATGTGTGAACTGCCAATTTCTTGCAAGAAATAAAGATCTTTATAACTTTTGAAATCTCCAGCTGTCTTCCAATTATTATTTAAAGTTGAGAAAAGAATTTCCGCAACAAATGGCGACGAGGATGGGATTCGCAAAGCTGATGACCTCCGTGGACGAAGCAATTGATTGAACATCCCAAAGACAAGAAGTCTCTGGCTCCGATACCCCAACGCTAAAAATGCAAGGGACGGGAGAATTGTGGACACCACGGCAGGCCTAGGTGGACGCGATCCCGAATAAAAGAACCAAGCTGCAAAAGCACGGTGAGGGAAAATTATTTACGTGAGTAAATAAGAAAATTATTTGCGTATTGAATATTTTTCCTAAAAGGGTCAGGAGTTTGGAATAAGCCTGAAAGTAATTTCCAAACAGGGTTTGAGAATAAGCCTGATAGTAATTTCTCAAATGCCATGTGTTAATTGTTTTCCCAGAAGGGCCAGAGTTTGAGAATAAGCCTGATAGTAATTTCTCAAACGTCCAGACAAGGTGCTGTTTGAAATAAGCCTGATAGTAATTTTCGAACATTTAAGAAGGCACTTGTTTGGGAAAAAGACCTAGCATCGACGGATGTGGGCATTTTGAAAGTCCTAAATTGACGGATTTAGGCAGGCGTGGTGGCCACGCTGGGGGGAAGAATTAACACAGTAAATATAGTGCGTGGTGACCACGCAGCGGAAAAATTTAAATACGCAAATATAAATACTGTTGAGTAAAATTAGTGCAAAAATGAGTAATGTTAATGATAAAGAGTTGGAGACAGTGGATTTCTCAAAAGGGAATTATTGTTCCATGACCAAGAAAAATGGAACGGGGTGGCATCATAGGATACCACAGTTAATTATATTGTACAGATTTAATGTGTGTTTAATGTCTGAGTGTAAGCCATCTGCAAAAGACAAAGGAAAATTGGACAAAAAGCAAGTCCAAAAATATACAGAAAAAGATAATTATGACTTTGATGGTCGAATTATAGATGTATGGTTAAATGAGGCAATTACCAGACAAAGAAGACAGATAAACGCAGCATTAGCACAATTAGAGAGTGCAAATAGTAGAGAGACCAAGGCAGAGGAAGCCAGAAAAACTTTACTAAACTCTGTTTCTAATTCTTCCGAGGAAATGAGATGCATGAAAACCCGCCTGGCTGAGGACGACCGCTGTCCGGCTCCCTACTCCCCCTACCAACCACCACCAGCAGTGGCCCTCCACGAACCACAAAGACAACCAGGAGCAATGGGAGGTCAAGATCCTGAGGAAGGCAAAGAAGAAGAGGGAACGAGTCTGCAAGCAAGACCACCAAAACACCCATATCGAAGCCTGCTAGGTTCGATCACCCTGCCCTCTGCTCCTCCAGACTACACTCCTCCATCTCCAAAATTCGTAAATGTTCACCAACCCAAAGAGAAGCACAGGCCAGACAATCAAAGATAAGTATCTGAAAACTGTTTTTCTGGACGGTCTGGACCCTGAAATAGGGAAAAAGGTCAAAACGTCTTGTGTGGGGTACCACCAAGCGCGGCTGGAAGAAATCCGACGACACGCAACACATCAACAAAGGCTGCTGAGAGACCAAGCCAAGAACAAACAGAAAAAGACTGACAAAAACACTCAACTGGCTCTGCTGAAGATGGGAGGGTTGATGATGAAAAATTACTCAAGAGGAGGAGGAAGAGGTGGCAGAAGAGGACTAGGCAGAGGAGGAAGAGGACGTGGAATGGGTGACCAACCCGCAATGGACCCTGAAGCTTGTTAAATTGTGGGCGAAAAGGACACTGGAGAAATGACTGTCCGGATCCTCCAAAGAAGAGAGGATTCCAACAGCCACCAAAGCCACAAGGAGATTGAAAGAAGGAGGGGGAGGGGAGCGACGGTGAAGGGTCTGACTCCCAGGTGGTAAATATGTCTAATCTTATCTCTTTTTCTGCTCCTTGCAATGAAGAAAATGTGCTTGCTGTTTCTTGCAATGAAGAAAATATGCTTGCTGACACTGAACTTTTGGTATAAAGCATTTGCAAAATTACCAATGATTGACATTAGTGTCGAGGGAAAGAAAATTAAGTTCTAAATTGACAGTGGAGTGACGAACTCAGTAATTAAAAATGAACAATTGCCTGATTTAACTGTATTATCTGGAAAATGGGCAACCTCCAGAAGTGCCACAGGGCATCTGGTAAAGGAACCATATACAGCAGATTTGTCTTGTCAGATTGGTGATCGCTCATTTTCTCATGCTTTTCTTGTAACTACTACCTGTCCTTGTAATCTTCTGGGAAGAGATTTGATGTGTAAACTAAAGCTGAACTTGTATTGTGATGACAGTGGCCTCACTGCTGATATGAGTATGGTGCGAATGCCAACTGAAACATTATATGTTTTTGAATGGAGCACTCCTCAGTGTGGTCTGCAAAACAAAGACACAAATAGGATGCCTCCTGACCATGATTTCATGGAAGAAAGTGATTTGCATTGCACATGTCATGTTAGCAGTGAGCCAGATTAAATTTTTGCTGAAAAATGGTCTGAACTAGAGATTGAGGAACTAAAAACCTCAGAGTTAATTTGGTCAGATAAATGGTGTGCTGTGAAGGTTGAATTGACTGATAGCCAAGCATCACTGTATGATGTGGAGGGGGCCGTCCCTCACATCTTTTTAGCTAAACCACAGACTGCAGAGTGGAGAGAATGGGGCTTTTTGTGAAACAGTGTGACTAAAAGATTGGTGGCTGACAAAATGTGTGGCCATCTGAGAGCACAGGGTTTACAAACAGTCACTATAAGAGAAAATATTAAGGGAATCAGAACTGTTAAAGTGATGAATAAATAGTACTAAATGAATTGAACGTGTTTAAATATTATACTTTTTATATGAAGGCGTCTAGAATTTGTATCCCGTTATCCCTGGGAGACAGTGTGGAAAAATGGTTTTGATCTATGAGATTCTAAGAGTCAATGGTTTACTGTATGTTTGACTAAGATACTTTTTGTGCATTGTGCATATGAGAATGAGATTGGGTGACCAACTTTAAATATAAATTGTGGGTTGACAAAAATATTGGTCACTCCATTTCATTTAAAAGGTCATTTTCTTGATTCAATAGAAACAATGTTTTCTAATTATAAACATTTGAAATCACATGCTGTCATCATCAGCGAGATAGAAATGTTTTTTATTTTTGTCCATGGATCAAAGATTGTGTGAAGATTTCTAAATCTTCTTTTAAATAGCTTATGAACAACAACAAAAAGTTTGAAAAATTTAAATTGTGCAAAGAATGACAAATTGCATTTGAGAAATTGAAACGGATTCTCTCAACTGCAATTGTAGGTCTATACAATTATTTTAAAGTGTTTCATCTATTTGATTTTGAAAAGTTAGGTTTACGTTCACTGTGTAAACTTAAACATATGATGACTGCATCGGACAATAGAAAATTGATATCCTAACGTTCAGACACTGTCGCAAGGGGAATGCCACAGTGTGTCTACGTTCAGTAGTTTCTGTCGTCGTCGAACTTTGTTACCGTTCATATTTGGTGGTATTTCACTCCTAATATATGTTCCCCATTCAGTTCATAAACTGCTAAGGCAGACATGAATGAATGAATGAATGAATGAATCTCTGGCCAGAGAAGGGTGTGTGGAGTGTGTGAAAGTGAGTGTGTGAATTATGGTGTTCAGAGACATAAATGATGTCAATCAAAACAGCTGTATCTAAACAGGTTAAAATATGACCCAACAGGGAAGAAAATATTCCCAATAAAATAATGGCCATGGATGATTTTGGCTAACTATCCTGAGCTGGGTTATTGTTGTGGCAGAAATAAACAATGCAACACGCACAGCGTATAACTTTGGGAAGGCAGAGAGCAAGCAAGCTTGCCCTGTCTACCCCATATTTAACTTTTTACAGGATGTCATGATGGATCTCATCGAACAGAACTGATTCTGTTCCAAATGTATATAAAATATTGTCTTGTTGCTGTTTAACATGAAATTTTACAGGTCTCATCAAAAAAGGACGACCGGTCGGACAACCAGATGAGTCTGGCGACATGATACATGTTGTCACGAATTAACAAAAATACTTAAGGTCTCCATTCACAGGTGAAAGCAGCCAGGAAATGGTTCACTCCACAAACAAGGTCCCATCTGGGGTGCAGTGACACCTCCGTCCAAGCATCTCGACTTAAACTACACCAACCAGCCTCAGCAACCCCAAACGCCGACACCAACGACAACGCAAAGCGTAGAGTGAGGGACAAAGGAAGTGCTGGTAACTTTCCTCCCTTGCCGGCGTGGGAAGCCCATTGCGACGATTCGCAAAGAATCACCCTGGTGAAGATGCAACGTCCATGGGGCAACGAGATGATCAACACATCTGGAGGAAGATGTGAACCAACTAATGGTTTAAGCTTAGCATAATAATTAATTGTGTGTTATGATAATTGATGTTTTTATTCAGTTTCAATCAAACTGTGCGACTAAGAATTGATATAGATCTCATGATTTGAACAATTACTAATTAATAGGTACATTCAGGTACTCGTAAATTAAGAAGAGGAAAATGTCTTAATTCTGTAAAGTATAAGGACTCTAAATAGGTACATTACTGTAAAGATAAAAATAATCTAGGGACTATTTTTGAGGAGAAACTTGAGGGGTTTAGAACCCTAATTCAGATATCATAGATGCTAAAAAATGAATAGTTGTAATAGTTGTTCTCTAATAAGAGAAGTTACTTTGCTGGACTAGGTCCGAATAGATAATTGGGTAAACTTCTATAGCGATTAATTAATGACTACATTAAATATTTTTTAGGTGTTTCCATTTGTTAAAATAGCAAAAGAAAAACTTTCAAAAGGAGATTGATTTAGGGAAACATATTTAATTTCTGGATATTATTAGTTAAAGAAGTTACCAGTGTGATTATTGAAATGTTCCTTTCATGTATTGTCTAATTTCTGTATTTGATATCTGAGAGGTGACTGTGGGTCTAGTCTATCTAGGAATACAGTAACAGTGCTTGCTAATTTAGCCAGGCTTCCATAAATGAAATATGGACTTGTTTTGTTGAGAAAGGTCTTCAACGAATTAAAAATAATTATGTAGGGAGCACAAAGTTAAAACCTAGACCAAGAACAATGTAACCCAAACATGTTAAATTTAAACTAAAATGAATCTAAACAGTTAAGACATTTCAGTGAAATAGAATATTTGCTCAAAGCAAAATTCTAAAAAGCTTTTTAATTCAGAATGAAGTTACAGATTTAATGACCTGGATCAATGGATCCATTATGAACTATTCCGCATTGCCAACAAATAGAGGCAGGACATGTTATGTCCATCAGTTAATTCTGGAAAAATAGGATTTTAGGATTGGTAACTAATGATTAAATGGCACATCAGCAGCTAAAGTTATTCTCATGGCAACAGCTGGGTGAGAGAATAAAAAAAAAAAAATAAAAAAAATAATGACATTGTTTGAAACAAGATAATACAACTATTGATATTTGTGTTAAGGATAAAAATGAAAATTATGGAACTTTGTTGGTTAGATTTTATTACACATATCCTTAAATAGATCTGACTAAGTAAAACAATCACCTACTTGAAATAAAAGCTAGCAAAATAAGGTTAAGAACAATGGTTAATCAGCAGTATCAGCCTGTTAAAGGCCTAATAGATCAATGTGATTCAAAATTTAGCTTGATTCAAAGTTAAAAGGCAATGTACTATGGTATGATTAGTTTTTTTTGAAAATAGAATTAGATTGCTAGAATTAGAATGTTGGGAAGAAGATGAAGTTGAGGTTACAGTGCCTGAAGATGAGGTATACGAGAACGAGAGCGAACATGAGTTTGACTAAGAAATTAAATGACCATGGGAAAATTTACCTGTTGTAAATTACTATGATTATAGGAGAAGTAAATGTCAAAATTTGTGTGTATGTTCTTTGAATGAACATGGGGTGGAGTGTTATGGAAATTTTACATTTAGATGTATTCTTTTTACTTAGATGTGTTTTTTTACTTCTAGTATCACTTGTATTAACATTAAATTCTTATTTTTACTCATAAGCATTTAAAGGAATATAACCATATAAGCTAAAGTGCATTATTAAATATATGTAACCAAGTTTTAGAAATGCATAAGTTAAGATAAGCATGCAGGAACAAAATGTTCTGGGTTATAGGAGACTTAGTAGACTATGTGTACTCAAAGTGACCTATTGTGTACTTCAAGTGTGAAAAGTATGTGCGCAGCTTTGATAGAAATAGATATAAGCAAAATGTGTGAATAAGAGCAGCAGCTAAAAACAGGAAACTTTTGCAGACGTGATATTGTTCTGTCTAGATAGAATTTATGTTAGACAGAGATCTCGAACAAAGACGTGTTGCCTTTTAAGGTAAACCAAGGCGATCTTTTGAGACAGACCAGGATGTGTTAAGGGTATAAAAGCTGGGCAAAAAGGAGAAGTCAGCGCCCTTCTCATATCAGACTCTGACTGATGTGTGAACTGCCAATTTCTTGCAAGAAATAAAGATCTTTATAACTTTTGAAATCTCCAGCTGTCTTCCAATTATTATTTAAAGTTGAGAAAAGAATTTCCGCAACACCCGCCATCTGGTTCTCTTCTCAAATGCACAGTTCAGCGTCAGCGATTCAATGACTCGAACACAGTCCGAAAAGCACAAACAAACCCGGCCTCCACATAACCGGACAACACACTTAATTCATTCACATAAAATCATGACAACCTTGAAATGATTTTCGATTCAATATCGTTCACTTAACAACTCAACAGATCACAAAATCAGTTGTTAACATCATACAAGTGATAGGCTATTACAAACATATATAATAACAAACATATATTATGCACCAAACAAAATACATTTATTAATCTATCTCCAAACAATCCAAACATTATTCAATTTGAATACTGAACTCACCACTTCCCTTGTGAACACTCAGAACTCAGTTAAAGTTGTTTTCTCCGTGTGACGCAGCTGATATAAAGTTGATTGAGTCGATCTCAGTCTATAACTCGTTACAAAACTCACTCAAATCAGCAAATCTCATTCTATATATATATATATATATATATATATATATATATATATATATATATATATATATATATAGCCTATACAATTCAGATCTTTTAACTAATAACGTCTATAATATTCTTCTCTTTTCAGGGATTCTCTGAAGCAGAACTTGAACTTTTCCCAAGTTCAACCAAATCGTCGCTGCATCTTCTCCGTCTAACTTGTGGGCGGAGTAACCCTCACTGAATCAACCTAATCGGTTTCTCTACCTCTACAGTGCGATTTCATCATTTCCATTGGGTAAGGTTTTTTTTTCTCTAATATGCCTTATATTACATTTAATTTAATTTCAATATTATTGCATTTCAAAAAATCTAAACAATTTATTTGATAATTTAAGGAATTTTTTTCATTCACTATTTTTCCTTGGAACTGTGGCTGTTAATTTGGTCTTATTTTGGCCCTGGGTTACATTCAGATTTACCATGTTCTTGTGTAAATTTGAAAATTATATTTTGAGTTTTATGATTTTTTTTATGGACAATTGGGCAATTTTGCGGAAACTCCCGGTGCTCCTCACACAACATGGAGAATAGTTACATTTCATTAAGACTAAGGTGAAGGTTTTCAGATGTTGATGAAGTTAATTATTAGCCTAGCCTACTATATGTTTGAACGGTGTATTTTTATTTTATCGTTTGAGTGACATTTGAGTGACAACAGCCAGGCTCATGTTTGGAGGACAGAGGGAACACCGTTAGATCTGTCATACAATTGTTAGTTTTATTAAATACATAATGTCAATAGGCTATATTCTGTGTAACTCTTGTTTTTTATGTTTATGTAGTCTAATTTTAAAGGGAATGACAATGGTTATGGTTATGAGTATGATTCTGATCATAGGCCTATACAAATTCAAGACATTATTAGTAATGTCGTAGGCCTAGAAATTAACATCATAGCAGGAGCACTGATCATAACAGCAGATTTTACTCACTATGTTAAAGTTATTGATGTTCTCACTGAAATTGGGTATAAAAACACAGATAGGCTATCGACTTCTACTTTGGTAAATTTACGTACGGATGCGACCAGACGATCTGTACTGCTGTCCAATCAAAAAAGGTGACAAAAAGATTCCTGTTAAAGGAGAACTCGGCAACTCTAGCGAACTCTAGTCACTTCTTCGCTGATTTTCCATTTTGTTGTCGCATGTTTTCCCCACGAGCTCCCCCTACAGCTGTGGGGGGGCGTATATGTCACAACAGGGTCGTAAAATACTCACTTGCGGTGGCCTCTTCCCCCTCTCTACCGCTGCTCATGTGCGTTTGTTATGATCGGAGCAAGCCAACTGAATCGTGTGGAGCTATGTCTACCGAGGTGGGTAATACATCATACATCCGTGTGTGTTTATGTCGAACTGCCGTAAAGCAATTCGTGTTTCGCGCTCGTTCTCATTCTCGTTCTCTCTTCTCACGAGACTTCCAATTTCTATCTTGCCGGGACGGTAGTCCCCAAGTTGCAAGGTTGGTTTTCCGCCTGGGAACGCTGGGGGGAGCGGGGAAAGTCACCAATATCACCAGAACAGGTTGTTTAACCATCCAAAAGAATTCTAGACAGTTTTATTAAGTTAAAAAAGTTACCAAGTTCTCCTTTAATTTCAGAAATCTTTGTTATGCGTGAATAAAAACATCACCATTTTTTAATAAAAAGTGTTCTGAGACTCTCTGGAACTACATTAACAGTTACCATGGCAAAGTTAAAGCTTCTATACAGGACGCTGGAGACGCCACTGCACTGTGTGCTGTTTTGTTCTCAGAAGTTATCAGGTATCCTAAAGTGTTTTACCTTAACTTCCTCATGATGGAGAACTTTAAATCGTGGGATGAGTGTAAAGACCATCATCCCATGTTAACAGGAGGTTCATGGAAAAATATGAGTAATTCTGTCCCAGAAAAGGTTAGAGAAAGGGGAAAAAAAACTCATTCTCACTTGTGTCGAGAAAATAACGAGAGATCAAGAAAAAAGAGGCGCTTTATTTGAGATTGCTCCTCTAAATGAAGAAGCAGATTGACCATATAGCTCTCTGACTCTTTGACTGCACTTTGTTGTTGTGTGTGTTAGAAGAAGACCGAGGAGGAACGGTGTAGAAAGAGGAGGAAGGCTGGAGAAAGAAGATGGAGGAGGATGCGACCAGACGAGCTGTGCTGCTGTCCAATAAAAAAAGGTGACAAAAAGATTCCTGTTAATATCAGAAATCTTTGTTATACGTAAATGAAAACATCACCATTAAAAACTGTTCTGAGACACTCTGGAACTTTATTAAGGGTTATCATGACAAAGTTGATGGTTCTATACGGGACGCTATTTCTCGTATCATTTATACGCCAAAAAGAGTTTTTGTGTACATATGATACGCACTTTATGGCGTGTAATACGCACGCACTCCTCACCCCTAATCCTACCCAAGGGGTTTACAGTGCGTATCATTTGAACGCAAAAACTCCTTTTGGCGTATAAATGATACAAGAAATATAATCCGTGCTATAGATACGCACTTTCATGAGATCGTGTTGTGGAGACGCCACTGCACTGTGTGCTGTTTTATTCTCTGAAGTGATCAGGTATCGTAACATGTTTATCCTTAACTTCCTCATGATGGAGAACTTTAAATCGTGGGATGAGTGTAAAGACCATCATCCCATGTTAACAGGAGGATCATGGAAAAAACAGAATAATTCTGTCCCAGAAAAGGTTAGAGAAAGAGAAAAGAAACTCGTTCTCACTTGTGTCGAGAAAATAACGAGAGATCAAGAAAAAAGAGGCGCTTTATTTGAGATTGCTCCTCTAAATGAAGAAGCAGATTGACCATATAGCTCTCTGACTCTTTGACTGCACTTTGTTGTTGTGTGTGTTAGAAGAAGACCGAGGAGGGACGGTGTAGAAAGAGGAGGAAGGCTGGAGAAAGAAAATGGAGGAGGAAGAAGGAGGAAGAAGATGGAGGAGGATGCGACCAGACGAGCTGTGCTGCTGTCCAATAAAAAAAGGTGACAAAGAGATAGGCCTACTTGGTAATTCCAGAAATCTATGTTATACGTAAATGAAAACAGGTTCATGGAAAAATCTGAATAAATCTCTCCCAGAAAAGGTTAGAGAAAGAGAAAAAAAAAAACTCGTTCTCACTTGTGTCGAGAAAATAATGAGAGATCAAGAAAAAAGAGGCGCTTTATTTGAGATTGCTCCTCTAAATGAAGAAGCAGATTGACCATATAGCTCTCTGACTCTTTGACTGCACTTTGTTGTTGTGTGTGTTAGAAGAAGACCGAGGAGGGACGGTGTAGAAAGAGGAGGAAGGCTGGAGAAAGAAAATGGAGGAGGAAGAAGGAGGAAGAAGATGGAGGAGGATGCGACCAGACGAGCTGTGCTGCTGTCCAATAAAAAAAGGTGACAAAGAGATAGGCCTACTTGGTAATTCCAGAAATCTATGTTATACGTAAATGAAAACAGGTTCATGGAAAAATCTGAATAAATCTCTCCCAGAAAAGGTTAGAGAAAGAGAAAAAAAAAAACTCGTTCTCACTTGTGTCGAGAAAATAATGAGAGATCAAGAAAAAAGAGGCGCTTTATTTGAGATTGCTCCTCTAAATGAAGAAGCAGATTGACCATATAGCTCTCTGACTCTTTGACTGCACTTTGTTGTTGTGTGTGTTAGAAGAAGACCGAGGAGGGACGGTGTAGAAAGAGGAGGAAGGCTGGAGAAAGAAGATGGAGGAGGAGGAAGGAGGAAGAAGGTGGAGGAGGAAGGGTGTAGAAAGAGGAGGAGGAAGGGTGTAGAAAGAGGAGGAGGACGAAGGAGGAGGAAGAAGGAAATTTTTCTCTTTTAAAATGTTTGATTTTAAAACTCTAATATCAGGTTTTATGTGTATATGTTATGTGTGAATATTCCCAAACTATCTGACAGTGCGATCCCTTTGGGTTATGCAGTTTAATTTTTATAAAAAATAAATAAATAAAAACAAGAGATCGCTGTTAGGACTACACAAGACAAATTATATCTCATGTTTAATCACTACAGACAGCATATGTCTGTATTAAAGAAAAACATTTTCATTTCAATATCTCGACTACATTTCAGGCGAGGCAAGGCGCATCTCAAACAAGCCTATTTGCTTCTATGGGGCCATAACGTAAGATACAAGGTAATGGAGCATTTTATACATTTTCGTGTTTCTTTAGAAATAAATAATGGACAAATGGAGTCTTCAAACGCCTCAGATGTAAAGTTATTCGCTGTCAAAGTGACGCCAAAATGACGCCAAAATGAATGGGAGTCAATGGGATGCTAACAGCAGGTGGGGGTCTGCTAATCAATGGCGGCACCCGGGGAACCTTCAAAATAATATGAAACCCTGCCCCCCTGTTCTTTCCATAGATATCATATAATAAAGATAAAAACATTTATTATATGATATCTATGACGTCACATGGGGCGGGGCAGTGCAAACCTCCAAACTCCATCTGAGTCCGTTTTGTCCGACGCCTTTATGTCTGAGGCTGTTCACGTTTACCATGTTCTATAGTGTAAGTTTGAGAATGATATTGTGAGTTTTATGATTTTAATGGACAAGTGGACAATTTTGCCTCAAGTGGGCCGCGCGGAAAACTCCCGGTGCTTCTCACACAACATGAAGGAGAAGAGTTACATTTCATTAAACTATTCGTTTTCGGATTTTGAAGAAGTTAATTATTACTGTATATTTGAACAGTGCATTTTTATTTAATTTTTTACATTTTAGTGACAGCAACCAGAACTCTGCTCATGATCCTGAAGCCGGCTCGTGTTTGGAGGACAGAGGGAACACTGTGAGTTAGATCTGTCATACAAGTATTGTTAGTTTTATTAAATACATAATGTCAAAGTATTTTGTGTAACTCTTGTTTTTTATGTTTATGTAGTTTAATTCCAAAGGGAATGACGAGCCGACAGTCCTTCTCTCCTTCGTTCCAGAGATGGTGAAAGAGAGGGAGTTTTTCAGGACCCCAATAGTTAATCTAAAGGGTGTGAAACCCCGTCCTGTAAAAATGCTCGACCAACCCTTTAAAGTGCGTTCTAACTGGGACATGGGTCATGGGTCAACATTTCAAGACATCATTAATGTCTTAGGCCCAGACAATTTAGTAGACGACATACCAGGAGCACCAATCATAATAGCAGATTTTACTCACTATGTTAAAATTATTAATTTTCTCGCTGAAATTTGGTATAAAAAACCCCCCCCAGATAGGCAGGCTATCGACTTCTCAGTTGGTGACTTTACACTACGGATGCAACCAGACGATCTGTACTGCTATCCAATAAAAAAAGGTGACAAACAGATAGGCTCACTTGTTAATTACAAAAAGCTTTGTTATACGACAATGAAAACATCAGAAGAATTCAATAAAAACTGTTCTGAGACTCTCTGGAATTTTATTAAGGGTTATCATGATAAAGTTGATGCTTCTATACGGGACGCTGGAGACGCCACTGCACTGTGTGCTGTTTTATTCTCAGAAGTTATCAGGAATCATAACGTGTTTTACCTTAACCTCCTCATGATGGAGAACTTTAAATCGTGGAAAGAGTTTAAAGACAATCACCCCATGTTAACTGGAGGATCATGGAAAAAAACAAAAAAGGTTAGAGAAAGAGGAAAAAAACTCGTTCTCACTTGTGTCATGAAAATGATGAAAGATAAAAAAAAAAGAGGCGCTTTATTCGAGATTGCTCCTCTAAATGAAGAGGCAGATTGACCATGTGTTACAGAGCAGGCTCCCGCACCGCCTCCTCTTCACCACCGTCTCTGGAATATTAACATTACTCACCGAACTCCAATTCCCATAATGCCTCTCACCTGGGACTGATTGCACTACACACCTGCACCTCATTCACACACACATATAAACGCAGCGCCAGCTGAAGCTTGGGCTTTGATCCTGTAGGATGTTAAAGGTTTTTTAAATTTTTTTTTTTCTCTTTCTTCCTGGAGGTTGAGGAGCTCAGGCTGGAAGCTGGAGGAGCTGAAAACGCAGCGCCAGCTGAAGCTTGGGCTTTGATCCTGTAGGATGTTAAAGGGTTTTTAAATTTTTTTTTTTTCTCTTTCTTCCTGGAGGTTGAGGAGCTCAGGCTGGAAGCTGGAGGAGCTGAAAACGCAGCGCCAGCTGAAGCTTGGGCTTTGATCCTGTAGGATGTTAAAGGTTTTTTTTTAGGTTTTTTTTTTTTCTTTCTTCCTGGAGGTTGAGGAGCTCAGGCTGGAAGCTGGAGGAGCTGAAAACGCAGCGCCAGCTGAAGCTTGGGCTTTGATCCTGTAGGATGTTAAAGGGTTTTTAAATTTTTTTTTTTTCTCTTTCTTCCTGGAGGTTGAGGAGCTCAGGCTGGAAGCTGGAGGAGCTGAAAACGCAGCGCCAGCTGAAGCTTGGGCTTTGATCCTGTAGGATGTTAAAGGGTTTTTAAATTTTTTTTTTTTCTCTTTCTTCCTGGAGGTTGAGGAGCTCAGGCTGGAAGCTGGAGGAGCTGAAAACGCAGCGCCAGCTGAAGCTTGGGCTTTGATCCTGTAGGATGTTAAAGGTTTTTTTTTAGTTTTTTTTTTTCTCTTTCTTCCTGGAGGTTGAGGAGCTCAGGCTGGAAGCTGGAGGAGCTGAAAACGCAGCGCCAGCTGAAGCTTGGGCTTTGATCCTGTAGGATGTTAAAGGGTTTTTTTTAGTTTTTTTTTTTCTCTTTCTTCCTGGAGGTTGAGGAGCTCAGGCTGGAAGCTGGAGGAGCTGAAAACGCAGCGCCAGCTGAAGCTTGGGCTTTGATCCTGTAGGATGTTAAAGGGTGTTTTTTTTTTCTTTCTTCCTGGAGGTTGAGGAGCTCAGGCTGGAAGCTGGAGGAGCTGAAAACGCAGCGCCAGCTGAAGCTTGGGCTTTGATCCTGTAGGATGTTAAAGGGTGTTTTTTTTTTCTTTCTTCCTGGAGGTTGAGGAGCTCAGGCTGGAAGCTGGAGGAGCTGAAAACGCAGCGCCAGCTGAAGCTTGGGCTTTGATCCTGTAGGATGTTAAAGGTTTTTTTTTCGTTTTTTTTTTTTTCTTTCTTCCTGGAGGTTGAGGAGCTCAGGCTGGAAGCTGGAGGAGCTGAAAACGCAGCGCCAGCTGAAGCTTGGGCTTTGATCCTGTAGGATGTTAAAGGGTTTTTAAATTTTTTTTTTTTCTCTTTCTTCCTGGAGGTTGAGGAGCTCAGGCTGGAAGCTGGAGGAGCTGAAAACGCAGCGCCAGCTGAAGCTTGGGCTTTGATCCTGTAGGATGTTAAAGGTTTTTTTTTAGGTTTTTTTTTTTTCTTTCTTCCTGGAGGTTGAGGAGCTCAGGCTGGAAGCTGGAGGAGCTGAAAACGCAGCGCCAGCTGAAGCTTGGGCTTTGATCCTGTAGGATGTTAAAGGGTTTTTAAATTTTTTTTTTTTCTCTTTCTTCCTGGAGGTTGAGGAGCTCAGGCTGGAAGCTGGAGGAGCTGAAAACGCAGCGCCAGCTGAAGCTTGGGCTTTGATCCTGTAGGATGTTAAAGGTTTTTTTTTAGTTTTTTTTTTTCTCTTTCTTCCTGGAGGTTGAGGAGCTCAGGCTGGAAGCTGGAGGAGCTGAAAACGCAGCGCCAGCTGAAGCTTGGGCTTTGATCCTGTAGGATGTTAAAGGGTGTTTTTTTTTTCTTTCTTCCTGGAGGTTGAGGAGCTCAGACTGGAAGCTGGAGGAGCTGAAAACGCAGCGCCAGCTGAAGCTTGGGCTTTGATCCTGTAGGATGTTAAAGGTTTTTTTTTAGTTTTTTTTTTTTTCTTTCTTCCTGGAGGTTGAGGAGCTCAGACTGGAAGCTGGAGGAGCTGAAAACGCAGCGCCAGCTGAAGCTTGGGCTTTGATCCTGTAGGATGTTAAAGGTTTTTTTTTAGTTTTTTTTTTTCTCTTTCTTCCTGGAGGTTGAGGAGCTCAGGCTGGAAGCTGGAGGAGCTGAAAACGCAGCGCCAGCTGAAGCTTGGGCTTTGATCCTGTAGGATGTTAAAGGGTGTTTTTTTTTTCTTTCTTCCTGGAGGTTGAGGAGCTCAGGCTGGAAGCTGGAGGAGCTGAAAACGCAGCGCCAGCTGAAGCTTGGGCTTTGATCCTGTAGGATGTTAAAGGTTTTTTTTTAGTTTTTTTTTTTTTCTTTCTTCCTGGAGGTTGAGGAGCTCAGACTGGAAGCTGGAGGAGCTGAAAACGCAGCGCCAGCTGAAGCTTGGGCTTTGATCCTGTAGGATGTTAAAGGTTTTTTTTTAGTTTTTTTTTTTTTCTTTCTTCCTGGAGGTTGAGGAGCTCAGACTGGAAGCTGGAGGAGCTGAAAACGCAGCGCCAGCTGAAGCTTGGGCTTTGATCCTGTAGGATGTTAAAGGTTTTTTTTTCGTTTTTTTTTTTTTCTTTCTTCCTGGAGGTTGAGGAGCTCAGGCTGGAAGCTGGAGGAGCTGAAAACGCAGCGCCAGCTGAAGCTTGGGCTTTGATCCTGTAGGATGTTAAAGGGTTTTTAAATTTTTTTTTTTTCTCTTTCTTCCTGGAGGTTGAGGAGCTCAGGCTGGAAGCTGGAGGAGCTGAAAACGCAGCGCCAGCTGAAGCTTGGGCTTTGATCCTGTAGGATGTTAAAGGGTTTTTAAATTTTTTTTTTTTCTCTTTCTTCCTGGAGGTTGAGGAGCTCAGGCTGGAAGCTGGAGGAGCTGAAAACGCAGCGCCAGCTGAAGCTTGGGCTTTGATCCTGTAGGATGTTAAAGGGTTTTTAAATTTTTTTTTTTTCTCTTTCTTCCTGGAGGTTGAGGAGCTCAGGCTGGAAGCTGGAGGAGCTGAAAACGCAGCGCCAGCTGAAGCTTGGGCTTTGATCCTGTAGGATGTTAAAGGTTTTTTTTTAGTTTTTTTTTTTCTCTTTCTTCCTGGAGGTTGAGGAGCTCAGGCTGGAAGCTGGAGGAGCTGAAAACGCAGCGCCAGCTGAAGCTTGGGCTTTGATCCTGTAGGATGTTAAAGGTTTTTTTTTAGTTTTTTTTTTTTTCTTTCTTCCTGGAGGTTGAGGAGCTCAGACTGGAAGCTGGAGGAGCTGAAAACGCAGCGCCAGCTGAAGCTTGGGCTTTGATCCTGTAGGATGTTAAAGGTTTTTTTTTAGTTTTTTTTTTTCTCTTTCTTCCTGGAGGTTGAGGAGCTCAGGCTGGAAGCTGGAGGAGCTGAAAACGCAGCGCCAGCTGAAGCTTGGGCTTTGATCCTGTAGGATGTTAAAGGGTGTTTTTTTTTTCTTTCTTCCTGGAGGTTGAGGAGCTCAGGCTGGAAGCTGGAGGAGCTGAAAACGCAGCGCCAGCTGAAGCTTGGGCTTTGATCCTGTAGGATGTTAAAGGTTTTTTTTTAGTTTTTTTTTTTTTCTTTCTTCCTGGAGGTTGAGGAGCTCAGGCTGGAAGCTGGAGGAGCTGAAAACGCAGCGCCAGCTGAAGCTTGGGCTTTGATCCTGTAGGATGTTAAAGGTTTTTTTTTCGTTTTTTTTTTTTTTCTTTCTTCCTGGAGGTTGAGGAGCTCAGGCTGGAAGCTGGAGGAGCTGAAAACGCAGCGCCAGCTGAAGCTTGGGCTTTGATCCTGTAGGATGTTAAAGGGTTTTTTAATTTTTTTTTTTTCTCTTTCTTCCTGGAGGTTGAGGAGCTCAGGCTGGAAGCTGGAGGAGCTGAAAACGCAGCGCCAGCTGAAGCTTGGGCTTTGATCCTGTAGGATGTTAAAGGTTTTTTTTTCGTTTTTTTTTTTTTCTTTCTTCCTGGAGGTTGAGGAGCTCAGGCTGGAAGCTGGAGGAGCTGAAAACGCAGCGCCAGCTGAAGCTTGGGCTTTGATACTGTAGGATGTTAAAGGGTTTTTTAAATTTTTTTTTTTCTCTTTCTTCCTGGAGGTTGAGGAGCTCAGGCTGGAAGCTGGAGGAGCTGAAAACGCAGCGCCAGCTGAAGCTTGGGCTTTGATACTGTAGGATGTTAAAGGGTTTTTTAATTTTTTTTTTTTCTCTTTCTTCCTGGAGGTTGAGGAGCTCAGACTGGAAGCTGGAGGAGCTGAAAACGCAGCGCCAGCTGAAGCTTGGGCTTTGATCCTGTAGGATGTTAAAGGGTTTTTAAATTTTTTTTTTTTCTCTTTCTTCCTGGAGGTTGAGGAGCTCAGGCTGGAAGCTGGAGGAGCTGAAAACGCAGCGCCAGCTGAAGCTTGGGCTTTGATCCTGTAGGATGTTAAAGGTTTTTTTTTAGGTTTTTTTTTTTTCTTTCTTCCTGGAGGTTGAGGAGCTCAGGCTGGAAGCTGGAGGAGCTGAAAACGCAGCGCCAGCTGAAGCTTGGGCTTTGATCCTGTAGGATGTTAAAGGGTTTTTAAATTTTTTTTTTTTTCTTTCTTCCTGGAGGTTGAGGAGCTCAGGCTGGAAGCTGGAGGAGCTGAAAACGCAGCGCCAGCTGAAGCTTGGGCTTTGATCCTGTAGGATGTTAAAGGTTTTTTTTTAGTTTTTTTTTTTCTCTTTCTTCCTGGAGGTTGAGGAGCTCAGGCTGGAAGCTGGAGGAGCTGAAAACGCAGCGCCAGCTGAAGCTTGGGCTTTGATCCTGTAGGATGTTAAAGGTTTTTTTTTAGTTTTTTTTTTTTTCTTTCTTCCTGGAGGTTGAGGAGCTCAGGCTGGAAGCTGGAGGAGCTGAAAACGCAGCGCCAGCTGAAGCTTGGGCTTTGATCCTGTAGGATGTTAAAGGGTGTTTTTTTTTTCTTTCTTCCTGGAGGTTGAGGAGCTCAGGCTGGAAGCTGGAGGAGCTGAAAACGCAGCGCCAGCTGAAGCTTGGGCTTTGATCCTGTAGGATGTTAAAGGTTTTTTTTTAGTTTTTTTTTTTTTCTTTCTTCCTGGAGGTTGAGGAGCTCAGGCTGGAAGCTGGAGGAGCTGAAAACGCAGCGCCAGCTGAAGCTTGGGCTTTGATCCTGTAGGATGTTAAAGGTTTTTTTTTCGTTTTTTTTTTTTTTCTTTCTTCCTGGAGGTTGAGGAGCTCAGGCTGGAAGCTGGAGGAGCTGAAAACGCAGCGCCAGCTGAAGCTTGGGCTTTGATACTGTAGGATGTTAAAGGTTTTTTTTTTGTTTTTCTTTCTTCCTGGAGGTTGAGGAGCTCAGGCTGGAAGCTGGAGGAGCTGAAAACGCAGCGCCAGCTGAAGCTTGGGCTTTGATCCTGTAGGATGTTAAAGGGTTTTTTTTAGTTTTTTTTTTCTCTTTCTTCCTGGAGGTTGAGGAGCTCAGGCTGGAAGCTGGAGGAGCTGAAAACGCAGCGCCAGCTGAAGCTTGGGCTTTGATACTGTAGGATGTTAAAGGTTTTTTTAGTTTTTTTTTTTTCTCTTTCTTCCTGGAGGTTGAGGAGCTCAGGCTGGAAGCTGGAGGAGCTGAAAACGCAGCGCCGTCATGGACGCAGAAGATCTTTGTTTTCTTTCTTTATTTTCTTAGTTAGGATTAGAGGTTATTTAAAAGTTATACTTCGTTTGGTTTTGTTATTTTTCTTTGGCACCGTCCATGTCCCCTCTTCCTCTTTGTGAAATTGACCATCTTACAGAAATTCTGTATTCACTGCATATTACCTATATTCTTCATGTTTGTGTCTTACTTCACTTTTTGCCTATAACCTTGGTGTACTGAATAAAGGTGTTGGCTTTTTGCACAGTTACCTGGATTGGTGGGTCTTTGTACAAAATATATATGTTTCTCTTTTAATATCAATTTTAAATGTTGGACCCCCGAACCCCTAGACTATATTGGGGGTTGTAACATGAAATAAAGTGATATTTTAAAACGGAGAGACTTGTTAATGTTTGATGTTCTATTATGTTGGTATTTAAAAGTTTTGGTTATGTTAGTTAGTGTTGAGCCTGTGCTTGGATCGAGGACCTGCTACCAGGAACTCGGATCATATAAAGCAACCACTATGGTAGTACTGTAGTTGAAACCAGTATCGCTTCTAGACTGCCAACACTGAACACCACATGTGAATATGACCACATATCTCGCAATTCTGCTTTTAAAAAATATGTATTTGAACTCTTAGATATTTTAACTCTTACATTTTATTTCTTATCCTTATTTCTTAGTTTTCAAAATATATATTTCTTCTTGACAAGTTAATATTATGTGAGCATAGAGTGTCATTCTAAGTCATTTTATGAGAGAGAATTTACTCAGTGACATCAGAACGGCCAAACTTTTCCACTTTTCTGTATATATTTAATTAACCTGATGCACTCCTAAATAATTAAAAGATAGACAGGTAGAGGGCGCTACATATCTTATGTAAGTTATGTTAACTTATGTTATGTTAAACTTATGTTAACTTACTACTCTGTTTTGTCTTCCCCTTTGCATTCAGGGGCGTAGCCAGGGGTGTGCCAGGGTGCGCCGGTGCCACCCACAGTGGCAGCTGGCACACCTAAAAAGAGATGCAGAATTAATATTTTTTTCAGAATTATTTTTTATAGTCTCAATAAAAAATGTTTCACTACACTTGGGCTATTGTTGTTTACTTAGAATATATACAGTGCAATGCATAAGTTTAGACACCCATGCTAAAGTTGACTAAAAAGAGGAATAAAAAATCATCTTTTGGAAATTGAACTTAATGCCTTAATTTAAAAAATTAGGAAAAATCCAACCTTTAAGGACACCAATTTTCTTTGTGAATGAATAATGTATCGTAAATAAATAAATGTTCTTCCTTAAAATACATGATGCATAAGTGAGTACACCCCTATGTTAAATTCCCATAGAGGCAGGCAGATTTTTAATTTTAAAGGCCAGTTACTACATGGATCCAGGATACTATGCATCCTGATAAAGTTCCCTTGGCCTTTGGAATTAAAATAGCCCCACATCATCACATAGCCTTCACCATACCTAGAGATTGGCATGGGGTACTTTCCATAAGATCATCTCTCAATGCAAATCAAACTAGCTATTAGGCTAACTGAAATAAAACCATGCCAATCTCTAGGTATGGTGAAGGCTATGTGATGATGTGGGGCTATTTTAATTCCAAAGGCCAAGGGAACTTTATCAGGATGCATAGTATCCTAAAAAAAATTTTTTTTAAATACTTAAAAATAAAAAATCTGCCTGCCTCTATGGGAATTTAACATAGGGGTGTACTCACTTATACACCATGTATTTTAAGGAAGAACATTTATTTATTTACGATACATTATTCATTCACAAAGAAAATTGGTGTCCTTAAAGGTTGGATTTTTCCTCATTTTTTAAATTAAGGCATTAAGTTCAATTTCCAAAATATGATTTTTTATTCCTCTTTTTAGTCAACTTTAGCATGGGTGTATTCACTTATGCATTGCACTGTATATATATATATATATATATATATATATATATATATATATATTTTAAATCAACCCTTTCACGCAGGACTTCCGTGTTGTTCTGATTTTAACTGCTGAACTTGTTCTGCTTGTTTCTTCTGGCAGCAGCTCTGTGTTGATGTGTCATCTTGAACATTGTGAATTTGCATTTCCTTCAGTCCAACTTGTGCTTTTGGTGTAAAATGGTCATTCGGCTGAGATTAGTCGATTTGTTCCTCCATTTTTTAGTAAGATTTGGTGTGAAAGAACTTAAAGACTAAGAACACAATTATAAGAAGGTAACATGACAATGAAGACAAACTTTTCATTAAAAATAAAGAAATTTAGCAAAGAAAAGAAAATGAAATCATTTCAGATAATCAAGCATAAAATCAGTTTGGCAGCAACATATACAGTCATTGAGTCTGTAAGATATTCTCACCTGTAGATGTGGAAATCACCTCTGATGTTCCTGATTCACTCACCCCACTCTAATTAGAGCAAATACAATAATACAAGAGCATGAACTATACCATACAGGAGTATTCAGTTAAAGATCCAAGAGTTCTGGACTGTCTATAAATAGTTATAAACGTCCATCAGAGCAGCAGAAGGCTATAGCACTGTGTGTTACATCCGTGTGTTGGGTGTGCCAGATTTATTTCCTGCTTCTCTTGTTCACTTTCACTTTCTTAGGTACACCTGATTGGTTCAGGTTTCTTTTTTTTTTTCTTCTTTTTTTTTATCATAACAGACATAACACAGATTGACAATAATATATTACATCCCAGATAGCAACATTGTTCCGGCCCACATCTGGCACATGTGGAAAGATGATCTGGCCCTCATGCAGGCCATAGCAATGCCACATGTCAGCCAAGAGCAAAGAAATAAACCAGAACTGGACCTGATCTGAGCCACAAAACCTGTGTATATTAAATATGGAGTCATATCAACCTTAATAAGACTGTTAACAAGCAGAATCACTGAAGGAAAGAAGAGAACAGAAAAAGAGATGAGCAGAAAGACAAGAACTACAACTGACTTCAGACACAGCCTCAGATGAAATCAACTGAAGAGAAAAGAAGACTAAAGAGGAGGATTAAACAACTCCAGAGAATTTAGATTTGAGTTTTTGGTTTGTGCACTAATGGGCCACCGTAGCCTTGGCTCAATTTGAGCATTCTGCAATGAAAGTCACAAAGCAGGGCTGAACAGCTGTTTTGGAAGCTTCTTCCCGCCTGTCTTCCTTGTCCACTTGCGTCCCAGTTCCTGCCAGTGGTGTTTCAGGCTTCGAAACAGCGATCTGTCTGCTGGCTGGAGGGTGTGGGTGGTGTGGGGAGGATAGCTCACTACATGGATATTATTTTTCTTCATGAGCTTGCGATTGAAGACATGGCTCTAGTGGCCATCTAAGAGCAGGACATGGGGTCTTGGATCCTCCTTAGGCAGCTGCTGGACAAACCGCTGGCCCCACTCCAGAAACAGCTGGGAGTTTATCCAGCCATTTTCTGACACGCGGATAATTGCTTTTTCTGGTTGCTCCTCCAGCCACTCTGCCCTGAGCCTCTTTCCCTTAAAAATTACCATTGTGGGGGTGTAAGTCCCATCCGCATTGAACCCAGCCAGGACTGTTGTCGTTTCTCCTTTTTCCCCTGATGTTACCTGGAAGCAGGACTTGCCAGTCACCCCAACAACCTTTTTTGAGATGAAATGGTCCTGCAGTCCGGATTCATCGCAGTTCCACAGGTGAGATGGCATCTCCTGGATCTGTAGGCGGTGGAGGAGTGACGTGTAGGTCTGAAACCATTGTTCAACTTCTGTGAGATTCATCCCAGAGGCCGTTGCAGCTGAGAGTGATTCTGGCTTGTGGAGGCTCAGGTTTGGATTCCTTTTCATGAACCCCTCAAACCAGTAGTGACCAGCTTTTTGCTTTTCCGCAGAAAAACCAGGGATGCCATTAATTTTGCAGTACTGGAACGTAATACGCCATATATCACTGCATTCCAGGGGGAACCCCCTTTCAGCTAACATTTTAACAAGGCTAGCCAATTCACTCTCAGCCTGAGCTGAGAGCAGGGGGCTCTTACCTGAGGCTTGGCGGTAGCCACTCACCAGCCCTTTCACTCGCCTTTGCAGCGTTGATTTTGCCCTGGCTAGAAACCTTAATTCTGGTTTGTGACCTTCAGTCACCTCCTGCTCATATTCTTCAATAGCCCCTGCCATTCTCTCTTCACTCCATTGGTTTAGTTTTCTTCCTTTCCTACTTAGCTGTCTTTTCCTTTTCTGTAATGCCCTGTCACTCCTTTCTTCTCTCTCTCTCTCTCTGTCCCTCTCCTGGGTGCCATCTTGTGTATATTGAAAAATATAAATTTTATAAAAATGTTATATTCAGACACATTATTATTATTACTTCTAACTTAAAAATGTTATCTTCTTGTTCATGAAATGGCTGCACTGTGTTTGCTAGCATTAGCCCTAAAACTGTCCCACTCAACCTAACACTGCCAGGTTGAGTAGGACAGTGCTGTGAATCTAATTTTCACAAATATTTTATACAGCTAGATGCTTATTGTTATGTTATAATGTATAGCGAGGCGGTTGTTATAGCGAATAACAACCTCGACAGGCTGAACGGGACTCTGACGCGATGCGAGCTTGAATCAGCCTGAAGGGGTTGTTATTCGCTATAAAAACCGTCTCGCTATACATTATCCCGCTTATTACATGGCTACCTACAACATAAATAAATATTTTGACGCAATATTGATTTAAAAAGGAGTTTATTGTAGTGATGTGTCATTCATGAACGATTCGTTCATTTTGAACGAATCTTTAATATGACTCGGGACTACCGAGTTGTCTCGGAGAATGATTCGTTCATTTTGTGTTGACCGCGCATGCGCATTACGCAACATATGGGTCAGTGACTCGTCAGTGTCTGACTCTGATCTGTCTGCTTGGCCGGAAACAGAAAAGATTAGTTCATCTTTCGAGTCTCGAGTCTTCGGGTTCAAGTCCGAGTCTTTCGTTCTTCCTGTCAGTCCCATAGAGGCTATGCTGTCAGTAACGGAAACAGAAATGATTAGTTCATCTCTCGAGTCTCGAGTCTTCGGGTTCGGGTCCGAGTCTTTCGTTCTTCCTGTCAGTCCCATAGAGGCTATGCTGTCAGTAACAGAAACAGAAATGATTAGTTCATCTCTCGAGTCTCGAGTCTTCGGGTTCGAGTCCGAGTCTTTCGTTCTTCCTGTCAGTCCCATAGAGGCTATGCTGTCAGTAACAGAAACAGAAATGATTAGTTCATCTCTCGAGTCTCGAGTCTTCGGGTTCGTGTCCGAGTCTTTCGTTCTTCCTGTCAGTCCCATAGAGGCTATGCTGTCAGTAACAGAAACAGAAATGATTAGTTCATCTCTCGAGTCTCGAGTCTTCGGGTTCGAGTCCGAGTCTTTCGTTCTTCCTGTCAGTCCCATAGAGGCTATGCTGTCAGTAACAGAAACAGAAATGATTAGTTCATCTCTCGAGTCTCGAGTCTTCGGGTTCGGGTCCGAGTCTTTCGTTCTTCCTGTCAGTCCCATAGAGGCTATGCTGTCAGTAACAGAAACAGAAATGATTAGTTCATCTCTCGAGTCTCGAGTCTTCGGGTTCGAGTCCGAGTCTTTCGTTCTTCCTGTCAGTCCCATAGAGGCTATGCTGTCAGTAACGGAAACAGAAATGATTAGTTCATCTCTCGAGTCTCGAGTCTTCGGGTTCGAGTCCGAGTCTTTCGTTCTTCCTGTCAGTCCCATAGAGGCTATGCTGTCAGTAACAGAAACAGAAATGATTAGTTCATCTCTCGAGTCTCGAGTCTTCGGGTTCGTGTCCGAGTCTTTCGTTCTTCCTGTCAGTCCCATAGAGGCTATGCTGTCAGTAACGGAAACAGAAATGATTAGTTCATCTCTCGAGTCTCGAGTCTTCGGGTTCGAGTCCGAGTCTTTCGTTCTTCCTGTCAGTCCCATAGAGGCTATGCTGTCAGTAGCGGAAACAGAAATGATTAGTTCATCTCTCGAGTCTTCGGGTTTGAGTCCTTCGTTCTTTTGTCACGTGACTTGTAACCGTATTGAACACTAATTCACAACCTTTTTACAAACAAGCGCGTAGTTATTTTTTTTTTATTGTTATTATTTTTTTTACTCTTACAGTTACGTGATGCGTTTCTGTTCTCAAGATTATTTTCTATAACATTGAATGTGATATTTAAGAGTTGGTTAATGCAAAGCTTTATCCATATGATAGGGGAAACCACTTTGATGAGACTTGTATACAGTGGATTATAATTTTCAGTTAATTTCATAAACATATACAAATATGGGAAATATATTGACTATTCAAATCTAACTTCACAAATTCAAGTCAATTAGACTATTACAAATTTTGTATCATCTGTATTTTATTTTTCTCTATTGAGTTGTTTTATTATTTTGTTATAATGTGTTATTGTGTATTTTATGTGTTATTTTGTGTTATTAAAGAATAAAATTAATGAATAAAATTAATGAATAAAAATCAGTTTAAAAAATTGAAATGAAGTGTTATGTATTTTGGATTCATGTATATTTTTGAGTCATTCACTATGTTTTTTGTCCATAATAAATCACCTAAAAAGTTTGAAACCTACACCTTTGTACATAGCTTATTATAACACTGTACACATTCTTGACTGGTTGTTTATTGTTTGTTTATTGTTGTTTTTTTTTTTTTTTGCCAACAAAGCTTTAAAACACATTGGATAACCATCCAAAAAGGAATTAAATCAAATTAAATAAAAATAAATACAAATTAAAAGAACACTATAAAGCCACAGAGCATAATAACCATAACCATGAACTTAAATCACAATATAAAGCCTAAAAACAATATTTCACAACAAGCCAGGCTTTTCAAATAAATGAATAATTGTGAAACACACTGTGGCTATATTTTAGGGCCTGCTTTAAGGCATGTTTGCATTCAAAAAAACAAGCTCCCGGACCTTGGCTGGGCTGAGCCTGTTTCTTCGGTCCGAGATAATCTGCCCCATCTTAGAAAATACTCTTTCCGATGGTACAGATGTGGCCACGATGCAAAGTCTAGCCTTTATGACCTAAGAAAGGCTTTTATAAACAGCTGAACATCTCCTCCACCATGCCAGAGGGTCCGATGTGCGGGGTAAGAGTGGCTCCGCAAGGTAGGCCCGCATCTCCACCATAGCTTCTGATGTAGTTGAAGTGGTAGCAGAAGGCCTCAAGCTTGCTACCCTCTCATTGAAGTCTTCCCAAAACATGGCCCCTGCACTGGAAGACGCACCAGAATCTGGAGGATGCTCCTCTTCAGTGTGAGTTGGGTTAATAGCTGCTGCAGCTGCTGTAACCCTTTTCACTGTGTCTTCGGCTGCCTGGTGGTTGACAAAGGCTTGCTTTTTGAACCTTGGATCCAAGCAAGTTGCATCCGCAAGCTTCTCAATGAGCTCCACTCTGCCAAAACGTCTAGTCCTTTCTGACATCAGGGTGTCCACTAGTTTTTTTACAGGTGCAAAGCTGGAGGGATTCCTTTGATTCTGGGCAACAATCCTCTGAAGACCTCTAGTCATCAATATGATTTTGGAGGCAGTCACAAACCTACAAAAATGTACAATTGTTTACATACTGTACATATAACAAAGCCAAAATCAGTATTACACATACTAGAAATACATGCATGATTAAGAGATATAGAGTTTAAAATGTGGTTTTGATATGAATGTTAATCAAAAAAAATGTATTTAAAAATACTTACTTTTCTGCACTCACTTCGGTAGTGACCTCCTCAAAAGGATGAATGATATCTACAATTTCTCTGCACATTTCCCATTCATCTGGCGACAAGGTTGGCAGAGATGCATTAGTGAGAGCCATTGCGGAGATGATTGGCTCTTTGATGTCAATAAATCTTTTCAACATATAAAATGTTGAATTCCACCTTGTAGCCACGTCTTGTTTTAAGCGCAGCTGCTCTTGACCCATTTGTTTTTGCGTGGCCTTCAGCTTATCTGAAGCAACTGTGGAAGAACTCAACCGTTGTCTTGACCTTTTGCAATATTGCTTGGACCTCTCTCAGTGCAGCTCTCACAATAAGGTTCAGCAAATGTGCAAAAGAGGGTATGTGATCCCAGTGGAGGTGGTCTTTCAGGGCTGAAACGATGTTGCTGGCATTGTCTGTGACACAGGCTACAATTTTGTCAACCACACCCCATTCATTGGTAACCCTGGTCAGCTCACTTGCCAGGTGAGCAGCAGTGTGTCTGTCAGTCAAGACAAAGCAGTCCAGGAGATAGGAGGTCATCTGAAAGTCCTCTATAAAATGACAAGTCACAGCCATGTAACTTGTGGTAGTCACAGAGGTCCAGCAGTCTGTTGTAAGACATACGCTAGATGCACTCTTGATTTTGTCCATGATGTCTGCTCTTAACTTCTCATACAGCCTAGGCATTACAGTTTTTGTAAGTGTTTTTCTGCTAGGTAGGCTGTATGATTGGTCCAGAAGAAATGAGTATTCCTTAAAGCCCTTATCCTCCACTATAGAAAAGGGCTGAAAGTCGCAAGCAATCATTTTGACCAGAGCCTCATCTAGTTTGTTCTGTCTCAATGGATCCATTGGTCATGTTATGAAACTGCTCATAGAGGTTTGCTGTTGTGGCCTCCTTGACCTAACTGCTCCTTGGATGGTGGTGGGTGCTGCTGGTATACTGGATTCTGATGATGAGGTGCCAGCCAAAGAAGTCGAATATCCAGCTGAAGAGGTGCTGGTGGTGGAAACAGCTCCAGCTGCTGCAGAGCCACCATCTTCAATCTCTGTTCTAACTTGTGCTAACAGCACAGTTGGATGTGAGGTTTTCAGGTGTCTTCTCAAATTTGAAGTGCTTCCTCCTTTGGTGGAAAAAAAATTCTTGCAGATGTTGCATTTTGCCTCAATGGCCGAAGTTGCCACAAAATGAGTCCAAACATCACTCCTTTTTCTAGAGCTCATCCTGATCTGTCTGAGTGTCTTCTCTGCTCTTCACCTTGTGCAAAACAACGGGGGATGGGACGGGCGTGTCACTGTCCCCTTGGTGACAGCTTTGAGAGACAGTTGCAATATAACTCAACCATTGGCTGAGCAATCAACCAATCATCCAACATGTGTGTGTGTGTCAAACAAGGGTTTAGCCAATGGTTGAGTTATATTGCAACTGTCTCTCAAAAAAATAACTACGCGCTTGTTTGTAAAAAGGTTGTGAATTAGTGTTCAATACGGTTACAAGTCACGTGACAAAAGAACGAAGGACTCAAACCCGAAGACTCGAGAGATGAACTAATCATTTCTGTTTCCGCTACTGACAGCATAGCCTCTATGGGACTGACAGGAAGAACGAAAGACTCGGACACGAACCCGAAGACTCGAGACTCGAGAGATGAACTAATCATTTCTGTTTCTGTTACTGACAGCATAGCCTCTATGGGACTGACAGGAAGAACGAAAGACTCGGACACGAACCCGAAGACTCGAGACTCGAGAGATGAACTAATCATTTCTGTTTCTGTTACTGACAGCATAGCCTCTATGGGACTGACAGGAAGAACGAAAGACTCGGACTCGAACCCGAAGACTCGAGACTCGAGAGATGAACTAATCATTTCTGTTTCCGCTACTGACAGCATAGCCTCTATGGGACTGACAGGAAGAACGAAAGACTCGGACACGAACCCGAAGACTCGAGACTCGAGAGATGAACTAATCATTTCTGTTTCCGCTACTGACAGCATAGCCTCTATGGGACTGACAGGAAGAACGAAAGACTCGGACACGAACCCGAAGACTCGAGACTCGAGAGATGAACTAATCATTTCTGTTTCCGTTACTGAAAGCATAGCCTCTATGGGACTGACAGGAAGAACGAAAGACTCGGACTCGAACCCGAAGACTCGAGACTCGAGAGATGAACTAATCATTTCTGTTTCCGTTACTGACAGCATAGCCTCTATGGGACTGACAGGAAGAACGAAAGACTCGGACTCGAACCCGAAGACTCGAGACTCGAGAGATGAACTAATCATTTCTGTTTCTGTTACTGACAGCATAGCCTCTATGGGACTGACAGGAAGAACGAAAGACTCGGACTCGAACCCGAAGACTCGAGACTCGAGAGATGAACTAATCATTTCTGTTTCTGTTACTGACAGCATAGCCTCTATGGGACTGACAGGAAGAACGAAAGACTCGGACTCGAACCCGAAGACTCGAGACTCGAGAGATGAACTAATCATTTCTGTTTCCGTTACTGACAGCATAGCCTCTATGGGACTGACAGGAAGAACGAAAGACTCGGACTCGAACCCGAAGACTCGAGACTCGAGAGATGAACTAATCATTTCTGTTTCTGTTACTGACAGCATAGCCTCTATGGGACTGACAGGAAGAACGAAAGACTCGGACTCGAACCCGAAGACTCGAGACTCGAGAGATGAACTAATCATTTCTGTTTCCGCTACTGACAGCATAGCCTCTATGGGACTGACAGGAAGAACGAAAGACTCGGACTCGAACCCGAAGACTCGAGACTCGAGAGATGAACTAATCATTTCTGTTTCTGTTACTGACAGCATAGCCTCTATGGGACTGACAGGAAGAACGAAAGACTCGGACTCGAACCCGAAGACTCGAGAGATGAACTAATCATTTCTGTTTCTGTTACTGACAGCATAGCCTCTATGGGACTGACAGGAAGAACGAAAGACTCGGACTCGAACCCGAAGACTCGAGACTCGAGAGATGAACTAATCATTTCTGTTTCTGTTACTGACAGCATAGCCTCTATGGGACTGACAGGAAGAACGAAAGACTCGGACACGAACCCGAAGACTCGAGACTCGAGAGATGAACTAATCATTTCTGTTTCTGTTACTGACAGCATAGCCTCTATGGGACTGACAGGAAGAACGAAAAAGACTCGGACTCGAACCCGAAGACTCGAGACTCGAGAGATGAACTAATCATTTCTGTTTCTGTTACTGACAGCATAGCCTCTATGGGACTGACAGGAAGAACGAAAGACTCGGACTCGAACCCGAAGACTCGAGACTCGAGAGATGAACTAATCATTTCTGTTTCCGCTACTGACAGCATAGCCTCTATGGGACTGACAGGAAGAACGAAAGACTCGGACACGAACCCGAAGACTCGAGACTCGAGAGATGAACTAATCATTTCTGTTTCCGCTACTGACAGCATAGCCTCTATGGGACTGACAGGAAGAACGAAAGACTCGGACTAGAACCCGAAGACTCGAGACTCGAGAGATGAACTAATCATTTCTGTTTCCGTTACTGACAGCATAGCCTCTATGGGACTGACAGGAAGAACGAAAGACTCGGACCCGAACCCGAAGACTCGAGACTCGAGAGATGAACTAATCATTTCTGTTTCCGCTACTGACAGCATAGCCTCTATGGGACTGACAGGAAGAACGAAAGACTCGGACCCGAACCCGAAGACTCGAGACTCGAGAGATGAACTAATCATTTCTGTTTCCGCTACTGACAGCATAGCCTCTATGGGACTGACAGGAAGAACGAAAGACTCGGACTCGAACCCGAAGACTCGAGACTCGAGAGATGAACTAATCATTTCTGTTTCTGTTACTGACAGCATAGCCTCTATGGGACTGACAGGAAGAACGAAAGACTCGGACTCAAACCCGAAGACTCGAGACTCGAGAGATCAACTAATCATTTCTGTTTCTGTTACTGACAGCATAGCCTCTATGGGACTGACAGGAAGAACGAAAGACTCGGACTCGAACCCGAAGACTCGAGACTCGAGAGATGAACTAATCATTTCTGTTTCCGCTACTGACAGCATAGCCTCTATGGGACTGACAGGAAGAACGAAAGACTCGGACTCGAACCCGAAGACTCGAGACTCGAGAGATGAACTAATCATTTCTGTTTCTGTTACTGACAGCATAGCCTCTATGGGACTGACAGGAAGAACGAAAGACTCGGACTCGAACCCGAAGACTCGAGACTCGAGAGATGAACTAATCATTTCTGTTTCCGCTACTGACAGCATAGCCTCTATGGGACTGACAGGAAGAACGAAAGACTCGGACTCGAACCCGAAGACTCGAGACTCGAGAGATGAACTAATCATTTCTGTTTCTGTTACTGACAGCATAGCCTCTATGGGACTGACAGGAAGAACGAAAGACTCGGACCCGAACCCGAAGACTCGAGACTCGAGAGATGAACTAATCATTTCTGTTTCCGTTACTGACAGCATAGCCTCTATGGGACTGACAGGAAGAACGAAAGACTCGGACTCGAACCCGAAGACTCGAGACTCGAGAGATGAACTAATCATTTCTGTTTCTGTTACTGACAGCATAGCCTCTATGGGACTGACAGGAAGAACGAAAGACTCGGACTCGAACCCGAAGACTCGAGACTCGAGAGATGAACTAATCATTTCTGTTTCTGTTACTGACAGCATAGCCTCTATGGGACTGACAGGAAGAACGAAAGACTCGGACTCGAACCCGAAGACTCGAGACTCGAGAGATGAACTAATCATTTCTGTTTCTGTTACTGACAGCATAGCCTCTATGGGACTGACAGGAAGAACGAAAGACTCGGACTCGAACCCGAAGACTCGAGACTCGAGAGATGAACTAATCATTTCTGTTTCCGCTACTGACAGCATAGCCTCTATGGGACTGACAGGAAGAACGAAAGACTCGGACTCGAACCCGAAGACTCGAGACTCGAGAGATGAACTAATCATTTCTGTTTCTGTTACTGACAGCATAGCCTCTATGGGACTGACAGGAAGAACGAAAGACTCGGACCCGAACCCGAAGACTCGAGACTCGAGAGATGAACTAATCATTTCTGTTTCCGTTACTGACAGCATAGCCTCTATGGGACTGACAGGAAGAACGAAAGACTCGGACTCGAACCCGAAGACTCGAGACTCGAGAGATGAACTAATCATTTCTGTTTCCGCTACTGACAGCATAGCCTCTATGGGACTGACAGGAAGAACGAAAGACTCGGACTCGAACCCGAAGACTCGAGACTCGAGAGATGAACTAATCATTTCTGTTTCTGTTACTGACAGCATAGCCTCTATGGGACTGACAGGAAGAACGAAAGACTCGGACTCGAACCCGAAGACTCGAGACTCGAGAGATGAACTAATCATTTCTGTTTCCGCTACTGACAGCATAGCCTCTATGGGACTGACAGGAAGAACGAAAGACTCGGACCCGAACCCGAAGACTCGAGACTCGAGAGATGAACTAATCATTTCTGTTTCTGTTACTGACAGCATAGCCTCTATGGGACTGACAGGAAGAACGAAAGACTCGGACTCGAACCCGAAGACTCGAGACTCGAGAGATGAACTAATCATTTCTGTTTCCGCTACTGACAGCATAGCCTCTATGGGACTGACAGGAAGAACGAAAGACTCGGACTCGAACCCGAAGACTCGAGACTCGAGAGATGAACTAATCATTTCTGTTTCTGTTACTGACAGCATAGCCTCTATGGGACTGACAGGAAGAACGAAAGACTCGGACCCGAACCCGAAGACTCGAGACTCGAGAGATGAACTAATCATTTCTGTTTCCGCTACTGACAGCATAGCCTCTATGGGACTGACAGGAAGAACGAAAGACTCGGACTCGAACCCGAAGACTCGAGACTCGAGAGATGAACTAATCATTTCTGTTTCTGTTACTGACAGCATAGCCTCTATGGGACTGACAGGAAGAACGAAAGACTCGGACTCGAACCCGAAGACTCGAGACTCGAGAGATGAACTAATCATTTCTGTTTCCGCTACTGACAGCATAGCCTCTATGGGACTGACAGGAAGAACGAAAGACTCGGACTCGAACCCGAAGACTCGAGACTCGAGAGATGAACTAATCATTTCTGTTTCCGCTACTGACAGCATAGCCTCTATGGGACTGACAGGAAGAACGAAAGACTCGGACTCGAACCCGAAGACTCGAGACTCGAGAGATGAACTAATCATTTCTGTTTCTGTTACTGACAGCATAGCCTCTATGGGACTGACAGGAAGAACGAAAGACTCGGACCCGAACCCGAAGACTCGAGACTCGAGAGATGAACTAATCATTTCTGTTTCCGTTACTGACAGCATAGCCTCTATGGGACTGACAGGAAGAACGAAAGACTCGGACTCGAACCCGAAGACTCGAGACTCGAGAGATGAACTAATCATTTCTGTTTCCGTTACTGACAGCATAGCCTCTATGGGACTGACAGGAAGAACGAAAGACTCGGACTCGAACCCGAAGACTCGAGACTCGAGAGATGAACTAATCATTTCTGTTTCCGCTACTGACAGCATAGCCTCTATGGGACTGACAGGAAGAACGAAAGACTCGGACCCGAACCCGAAGACTCGAGACTCGAGAGATGAACTAATCATTTCTGTTTCTGTTACTGACAGCATAGCCTCTATGGGACTGACAGGAAGAACGAAAGACTCGGACTCGAACCCGAAGACTCGAGACTCGAGAGATGAACTAATCATTTCTGTTTCCGCTACTGACAGCATAGCCTCTATGGGACTGACAGGAAGAACGAAAGACTCGGACTCGAACCCGAAGACTCGAGACTCGAGAGATGAACTAATCATTTCTGTTTCTGTTACTGACAGCATAGCCTCTATGGGACTGACAGGAAGAACGAAAGACTCGGACCCGAACCCGAAGACTCGAGACTCGAGAGATGAACTAATCATTTCTGTTTCCGCTACTGACAGCATAGCCTCTATGGGACTGACAGGAAGAACGAAAGACTCGGACCCGAACCCGAAGACTCGAGACTCGAGAGATGAACTAATCATTTCTGTTTCTGTTACTGACAGCATAGCCTCTATGGGACTGACAGGAAGAACGAAAGACTCGGACCCGAACCCGAAGACTCGAGACTCGAGAGATGAACTAATCATTTCTGTTTCCGCTACTGACAGCATAGCCTCTATGGGACTGACAGGAAGAACGAAAGACTCGGACTCGAACCCGAAGACTCGAGACTCGAGAGATGAACTAATCATTTCTGTTTCTGTTACTGACAGCATAGCCTCTATGGGACTGACAGGAAGAACGAAAGACTCGGACTCGAACCCGAAGACTCGAGACTCGAGAGATGAACTAATCATTTCTGTTTCTGTTACTGACAGCATAGCCTCTATGGGACTGACAGGAAGAACGAAAGACTCGGACTCGAACCCGAAGACTCGAGACTCGAGAGATGAACTAATCATTTCTGTTTCCGCTACTGACAGCATAGCCTCTATGGGACTGACAGGAAGAACGAAAGACTCGGACCCGAACCCGAAGACTCGAGACTCGAGAAATGAACTAATCATTTCTGTTTCTGTTACTGACAGCATAGCCTCTATGGGACTGACAGGAAGAACGAAAGACTCGGACTCGAACCCGAAGACTCGAGACTCGAGAAATGAACTAATCATTTCTGTTTCTGTTACTGACAGCATAGCCTCTATGGGACTGACAGGAAGAACGAAAGACTCGGACCCGAACCCGAAGACTCGAGACTCGAGAAATGAACTAATCATTTCTGTTTCCGTTACTGACAGCATAGCCTCTATGGGACTGACAGGAAGAACGAAAGACTCGGACCCGAACCCGAAGACTCGAGACTCGAGAAATGAACTAATCATTTCTGTTTCTGTTACTGACAGCATAGCCTCTATGGGACTGACAGGAAGAACGAAAGACTCGGACTCGAACCCGAAGACTCGAGACTCGAGAAATGAACTAATCATTTCTGTTTCTGTTACTGACAGCATAGCCTCTATGGGACTGACAGGAAGAACGAAAGACTCGGACCCGAACCCGAAGACTCGAGACTCGAGAGATGAACTAATCATTTCTGTTTCTGTTACTGACAGCATAGCCTCTATGGGACTGACAGGAAGAATGAAAGACTCGGACTCGAACCCGAAGACTCGAGACTCGAGAGATGAACTAATCATTTCTGTTTCCGGAGTCCGGACCGGACCTGTGTCACACGGCCCGGCCCAGATCAGAGTCAGACACAGACGAGTCGACAACTAACGTCTCGACACGAACCCGAAGACACGAGAGGAGGAGAACAAACGTGATAAATATGAAGTTGCAAAAGAAAGAACGTCTCGGATCAGGAGGTGAGGTCAGATGAACTAAAACTGCAATAGCCTGAACTTAAGACTCAACAACTAATCAATTAATTAAACATTTCAGTTTCTTATAATTCTTCTTCTTATTTTTTACAAATGTAATCAACATTTTCACAAGTACTATATGTGTTGGGCTATTTAACATGTAATTTTAATTATATTCTGCTGAAATGAACGAAATGACTCGAAAAAAGATTCGTTCATTTTGCTGAACGAGACTCAAAGATCCGAGTCAGTGAAATGATCCCACAAACTTCCCACTACTAGTTTATTGATTTAAAAACGATTGTACTGCTTCCTCTAAAGAAAATAGTCCGTTCCGCGTCCATAGCAACGCTCTGTTTATCATGGCAACGGTCTGTTATACTTCGCAGCGGTCTGATATCAAGAAATAACACACCACATTCTACATTGGAATTCAGCCAAGCCATGCAATATTAATCCCTAATGCACAGACAGTATAAATGTAAAGCAAAAGTTTTATTGTTACACCATGTGACAGAATTATCAAACTTATTATTCTAAAATAGATTTACACCTGCCGGGTGGCTTATCTTGAGGTCCCAGGAGTCAAGCGATTTGAAAATGAACAACCCACATCTGTGATGTCACACCAATCACAACCTTTATTTCACATCCAATAGACATTCAGCTACAGTAACAATTGTTGTGATTGGCTTACAAAATTAACCCTTTACAGTAGGCTACCCAAACGCTTAAGTGTCCCACTCAACCTGAATTCACCCTATATAAAAGTGTATTAAGCAATATTCATAAACAAATCACAAGAAACAAAGTCTGTTAAAAGCGTGGAGTCCATTGAACCACACCATAAAACAGTCCAAAGAATCCTGGTGTATTGCTTGTCCCAAAGTGAATGTGAGTAATGTCCACCGGTGGTGATATACGAAGTCCACGGAAGTGATAATCCAAAAAAGGAAAGTCCACAAAGGCCCAGTCTGCTGGTGATCACCTGGTCGTATAGTGAGCAACGACCTCCATTGTTTGACATGCTGCCTGCTTTATACTGTGTTACGTCCAAGGACGTATTCATTTGTGTATTGTATATCAAGAGTGTTATTTGCCAGTGCATATGTGTTTCTCTCTCTCTCTCTCTCTCTAATTGTGTGTCTGATTAGTAGGATTGATGGCTACCACCTGTGCTCGTTACCTGTGAGCGCTGCTCGCGCACTGATTGGTGCGTGTCCTGAGGAGTCTAATATAAAACCGCAGAGAGAGCGCTGAGGAAGGGGAGAGACAGCGCGGCGTTTGAGATTGTTCCGCTCTCCAAGTCCAGACGAGCGAGTTGCGCTCTGTGGTGTATGTTCACAATGTGTGTGAGAATGTGCCTTTGTAGCTTTTGTTATTTATGATTAGACAAGTTTTTATGGGTAACGTAGGGGGGAGAGGATACCCATTACTTTTCTCCTGTTTATGGATTAGTTAGGGAGTGAGGGAAGTTATATGTTTTGTTTTGCTTTTTGTTTTGTATAGGTAAGTTAATGTTATCCCCTTTGTAGTTAGAGGTATTGTTTTGTTTTCTTTTGACTTGGGCCCTCCTCCCGAGGTAATACTTTTGTTTGAATTTATTTTGTAATATGTTTCTCTACTTTATATCTTTCTTTTTATAACGCCTGCTGACGTTAAATAAAAGGCAGACACGCCATGAGAGAATAAACTTGTTGGTTCATTCATTCCTTCTTCTGTGACTCTGGGACTGGAGAGCTGGAGATTCTCAAAGTCTCTCCACTTTTTCTTTGTTCGTCGTTCCCTATTTACCCCTAGATTAAGGGGAAGACGTAACAATTGGGGGCTCGTCCGTTTGTGCGACATATAGTTGAAAGCTTTTCAAGTGAAGAAAACATAGCGGTAAGATAATTTATTCTCTTCTCTCTTTGTGTTGTCTGTGATGTCTTCGTAATAGGGGAGGGGAAAGAGACTTCTTGTGGTAGGAGAAATGGAGTTTGATTTGACAGCTTTCACTCTTTCTCCTACCACAGAAGTTTTTGAACGTTGTAGAAAAAAAGATCTATTGTCGATCGCAGATTTTTTTAGTATTCGGGTGATGAGAGAGGCTACTAAACAGGTTATAAAAAAAGAGTTGTATGACAAGCTAGTAGAGGATGGTATTTTGGCAGAGGGTTCAGATAAGGAGAAATATCAGGATGTGGCACCTATATTTTTTTCAGATTCTGAGCAGGTGCGGTATGATCCCAGGTTGGAGATTAGACTTAGAGAATTAGACTTAGAAATAAAAAAACAAGAATGTGAGTCTCAAATTATTAGGCTGCGGGTTATAGAGGCGGAGAAGGAGCGTGAAGTTCAATTGCGTAAATTAGATCTTGAAGCGTTAAAAAAGCCGGTGCCCGTACCTCGTTCTCGACCACCCTCTATAGCTTCCCCAGTTTCGCCAGTTAGCCCTGATCATGCTTCTACTGTTTCTGCGTTTGACATCAGCAAATATGTTAAACTCGTGCCTCCTTTTAGAGAAGCTGAAGTGGATGCTTATTTTGTAGCCTTTGAGCGAATAGCTGGTAAGCTCAATTGGCCGAAAGATATGTGGGCGTTGTTACTTCAATGTAGTCTCGTGGGTAAGGCACAGGAAGTTATTTCAGCGTTAAGTTTGGAGGATTCGCTTGATTATGATGTGGTAAAGATGACAGTGCTTCGTGTATACGAGTTAGTTCCCGAGGCGTATCGCCAGAGGTTTCGATCTCATGCGAAGACATCCAGGCAAACGTATGTTGAGTTTGGAAGAGAGAAGAGAGCGTTGTTTGAAAAATGGTGCCTGTCTAGCAAAACTGACACCTTTGAACAACTTTGCGAATTGGTTTTGTTAGAGGATTTTAAAAAGAGTATTCCAGAAAAAGTTGTGCAGCACTTAAATGAGCAGAAGATAACCACGCTTGCCGAGGCTGCTGTATCCGCTGATGAATTTGTGCTCACGCATCGTAAGTTTTTCTTGCAAGAGTTACCAACTCCGAATTTTTCTTCATCCGCCGATAAGTTTGTAAGGGAAGAGTTCCCTTCTCAAAGTTTTTCTCGTTCGCGGAAAAACGATGTGCGTCCAAAAATGACTGGTCGTAATTCGGCGCGTCAGGGAGACAGGCGGGCTTGTTTTTACTGCCTGGATCCTGGACATTTAATTTCGGAGTGTAGGGAATGGAATAAAAAGAATGTGAAAACAAAAAGTGTTGCGCTTACGCAGATGCTGCCAGGGGTGAGAGAGGCTGATGTGTCTGGTTATGAACCATTTATTTTGAATGGGCAGGTTTCAATCTCTGATTTTCAGTTTACACCGGTGTCAATCTTGCGAGATACGGGTTCTTGTCAGTCATTTATATTAGAGAGTGTTTTGCCTTTTTCTGAAAAATCGTATACCGGTGCTGATGTGTTAGTACGAGGTATAGAAATGGGCTGTGTACAGGTGCCTCTACATGAAGTGGACTTAAAATCGGATTTTGTCTCTGGCATTGTTAAGTTAGGTGTTCGTAAGCAGTTGCCTGTTGCTGGAGTACATATTATTCTGGGAAATGACCTTGCAGGGGGCAAAGTTTTTCCTAGTCTGGTAGTGATGCATAAACCCATGGTTAAAGAGCAGCCTGACCTAGGTGTTCAGTTCCCTTCTGCTTTTCCTGCATGTGCAGTGACACGGGCTCAAGTTCAAAAGTTTCAAGATGTCGTTAATCTCTCTGATTTGTTTTTGAACACAGAATCCAAGACTGAAGAGACAGAGTCAGGTGAAGTAAGTAAAGTGACAGACACTTCACTAATTCTTGAAGTTCCTTTTAATGTTGGAAAGGAGAAGTTAGCAGTTGAGCAAAAATCTGATGTTTCCTTAGCAGAGTGTGTTAAGGCAGCGGTCAACGTGAAAGACAGAGCGGACGCTAAAGTAGGTTATTTTTGGGAGAATGATGTGTTAATGCGTAAATGGAAACCGCTTTATGATGAAAAAGGTTTGCAGGAGACGTTTCAA